>NC_088419.1:94843461-95173461 GCF_034236695.1 Oncorhynchus nerka | reverse complement strand
ACGGTGTTTTCCTAGGGTTGGGTTTAAGAGACTAGAAGATAATGGATCAGTAGCCACTGTGTTACCTAGTGTTGGGTTTAAGAGACTAGAAGGTAATGGATCAGTAGCTACTGTGTTACCTAGGGTTGGGTTTAAGAGACTAGAAGATAATGGGTCAGTAGCCACTGTGTTACCTAGGGTTGGGTTTAAGAGACTAGAAGGTAATGGGTCAGTAGCCACTGTGTTACCTAGTGTTGTGTTTAAGAGACTAGAAGGTAATGGGTCAGTAGCCACTGTGTTACCTAGTGTTGGGTTTAAGAGACTAGAAGGTAATGGGTCAGTAGCTACTGTGTTACCTAGTGTTGGGTTTAAGAGACTAGAAGGTAATGGGTCAGTAGCCACTGTGTTACATTCAGTATGGGTGTGTGCATGAAAAGACCAGTAATATAATATTAAAAATATCCGACACAATCGTCAGTCTTCATCAATTACAGGGCCTTCAGAAAGTGTTCATACTCCTTGACTTATTCCACATGTTTGTTGTGTTACAGCCTGAATTCAAAATGGATTAAATTAAGATGTTTTGTCACTGGCCTACCCACAATGCCCCATAATGTCAAAATTGGAAATATGTTATTTAACATTTTTACTAATTAATTTAAAAAATGAAAAGTTGAAATGTCTTCAGTCATTAAGTGTCAAGCCCTGACCTTAGTTTGCTTTGTTTTCTTTATTATTTTGGTTAGGTCAGGGTGAGACAAGGGTGATATATGTGTTTTGAATTGTCTAGGGTTTTTTGTAAGTCTATGGGTTTTCACTAGTCTAGGTATTTATGTCTATGGTTGCCTAGCTTGGTTCTCAATTAGAGGCAGCTGTTTATCATTGTCTCTGATTGGGAACCATATTTAGGCAGCCATCCTCCTTGGGTGATTTTGTGGGTTATTGTCTATGTCTAGTTGCCTGTGTCTGCACGATTATATTATAGCGTCACGGTTGTTTTGTAAGTTTGTTTAGTGTTTTCGTCGTCTTCATTAAATAAGTATGTATTCACATCACGCTGCGCCTTGGTCTCCTCCATTATACGAGCGTGACATTAACTATTCAACACCTTTGTTATGGTAAGACTGGTGTAAAGTACTTAAGTGAAAATATTTGAAAGTACTATTTAAAAGTAGTTTTTTAGGGTATCTGTACTTTACTATTTATATTTTTGACAACTTTTACTTTTACTCCTCTACATTCCTAAAGAAAATAATGTACTTTTTACTCTGTACATTTTACCTGACACCCAAAAGTACTCGTTGCATTTTGAATGCTTAGCAGGACAGGAAAATGGACCAATTCAGGCACTTATCAAGACAACACATGGTCGTCAATTCTGCCTCTGATCTGGCGGACTCACTAAACACAAATGCATCTTCTGTAAATCATGCCTGAATGTTGGAGTGTGCACCTGGCTATCCATTGAAATGATTTATACTTTTACTTTTGATACTTAAGTATATTTAGAACCAAATACTTTTCTCAAGTAGTATTTTACTGGGTGACTTCCACTTTTAATTGAGTAACTTTCTATTAAGGTATCTATACTTTTACTCAAGTATGACAATTGGGTACTGAGTATACTGAACCAAAATATAAACGTAACATGCAACAATTTCAATGATTTTATTGAGGTACAGTTCATATAAGGAAATCAGTCCATTTAAATACATTCATTAGGCCCTGATTTATGGATTTCTCTTGACTGGGCAGGGGCGCAGCCATGGGTGGGCCTGGCTCCTAAGTGGGTGGGCCTCTGCCCTCCCAGGCCCACCCATAGCTGTGCCCCTTCTAGCCTTATGGAGACGTCATCCACTTGTATTAGTTTGAAGTCCTTGAGATGATTCCACCCCCACAGTGTGTGACATCCCGCCACGTAAGAGGTTGAGAGAGATGCGTGGGCCAGATTCTCAGGAAGGAAAATCCATGAATGAATGAATTTGGTGCTCCTGAGAAGAAGGGTAGTCATGGTGACACTAGTGCTATAGTTACAGCTGTTCTAACATTCTAAATGCCCTTGGAAAAATGCTCCTACAGTTTGACGACACGTTGAACTTTTCGGATGAAACCTGTTGAATGTTATTTAGATTTTTACTGCAGTTTGGTTAATAAAACGCCGATTATTCTAAATATATCTATTGTCCTTATTACATGGTTGCGTACAATGAAATGCAATGTTTTGGGGGGTAAATCTTTGAGGGATTTTGAAAGTAAAGGGCTTGAACCCTTTTTTTCTCCTAAAATGACATACCCAAATCTAACTGCCTGTAGCTCAGGACCTAAAATAACATACTCAAATCTAACTGCCTGTAGCTCAGGACCTGAAATAACATACCCAAATCTAACTGCCTGTAGCTCAGGACCTAAAATAACATACCCAAATCTAACTGCCTGTAGCTCAGGACCTAAAATAACATACCCAAATCTAACTGCCTGTAGCTCAGGACCTAAAATGACATACCCAAATCTAACTGCCTGTAGCTCAGGACCTAAAATGACATACCCAATATTCTTGATACCATTTGAAAGGAAACACATTGAGGTTTGTGGAAATGTGAAACTAATATAGGAGAATATAACAAATTAGATCTGGTAAAAGATGATACAAAAAAAATTTGACATGCAAGACAAAGGCCATAATATAATATTGCAGTTTAAGCGCAATTTAGATTTAGGCCATTAGATGACAGCAGTGTGTGTGCAAAGTTTCAGATTGATCCAATGAAGCATTGCAATACTGCACAGTATTTTGAATTAAGTCTGCCCAAATGTGCCGAATTGGTCAATTGAAACATTTTCAAGGTCACAACATACAAACATGATATGGTAATGCTACATTTAAGTTTACACACTCCCAGGAATGTTGTAGAGGATGGATCATTAGTTTACACACTCCCAGGAATGTCGTAGAGGATGGATCATTAGTTTACACACTCCCAGGAATGTCGTAGAGGATGGATCATTAGTTTACACACTCCCAGGAATGTCGTAGAGGATGGATCATTAGTTTACACACTCCCAGGAATGTCGTAGAGGATGGATCATTAGTTTACACACTCCCAGGAATGTCGTAGAGGATGGATCATTAGTTTACACACTCCCAGGAATGTCGTAGAGGATGGATCATTAGTTTACACACTCACAGGAATGTCGTAGAGGATGGATCATTAGTTTACACACTCCCAGGAATGTCGTAGAGGATGGATCATTAGTTTACACACTCCCAGGAATGTCGTAGAGGATGGATCATTAGTTTACACACTCCCAGGAATGTCGTAGAGGATGGATCATTAGTTTACACACTCCCAGGAATGTCGTAGAGGATGGATCATTAGTTTACACTCCCAGGAATGTAGAGGATGGATCATTAGTTTACACACTCCCAGGAATGTCGTAGAGGATGGATCATTAGTTTACACACTCCCAGGAATGTCGTAGAGGATGGATCATTAGTTTACACACTCCCAGGAATGTCGTAGAGGATGGATCATTAGTTTACACTCCCAGGAATGTCGTAGAGGATGGATCATTAGTTTACACACTCCCAGGAATGTCGTAGAGGATGGATCATTAGTTTACACACTCCCAGGAATGTCGTAGAGGATGGATCATTAGTTTACACACTCCCAGGAATGTCGTAGAGGATGGATCATTAGTTTACACACTCCCAGGAATGTCGTAGAGGATGGATCATTAGTTTACACACTCCCAGGAATGTCGTAGAGGATGGATCATTAGTTTACACACTCCCAGGAATGTCGTAGAGGATGGATCATTAGTTTACACACTCCCAGGAATGTCGTAGAGGATGGATCATTAGTTTACACACTCCCAGGAATGTCGTAGAGGATGGATCATTAGTTTACACACTCCCAGGAATGTCGTAGAGGATAGATGATTAGTTTACACACTCCCAGGAATGTCGTAGAGGATGGATCATTAGTTTACACACTCCCAGGAATGTCGTAGAGGATGGATCATTAGCTTATACACTAACTTTCACACATCTAGATGTCTGGGCAGGGTGGGTGTGGAGCCAGAGACAGTAGGGGGCAGGGTGGGTGTGGAGCCAGAGACAGTAGGGGGGCAGGGGGGTGTGGAGCCAGAGACAGTAGGGGGCAGGGTGGGTGTGGAGCCAGAGACAGTAGGGGGGCAGGGTGGGTGTGGAGCCAGAGACAGTAGGGGGCAGGGGGTGTGGAGCCAGAGACAGTAGGGGGCAGGGTGGGTGTGGAGCCAGAGACAGTAGGGGGCAGGGTGGGTGTGGAGCCAGAGACAGTAGGGGGGCAGGGGGTGTGGAGCCAGAGACAGTAGGGGGGCAGGGTGGGTGTGGAGCCAGAGACAGTAGGGGGGCAGGGTGCGTGTGGAGCCAGAGACAGTAGGGGGCAGGGTGGGTGTGGAGCCAGAGACAGTAGGGGGGCAGGGGGGGTGTGGAGCCAGAGACAGCAGGGGTTCAAACTGTAGGACCCAGCTCCTACATTTGAATATAAAAATGTAATTTATCAAACTAAACTATGCTACATTTTATCTCTGGGACCCTCAGGATGACAAATCAGAGCCAGATTACTGAATGTAAGTACATTATTTACCTTCAGAGGTGAATGTATCAAACCAGTTGCCGTGATAAATGTTTTTTTTTGTTATTGGGGACTCAATACAACGCATTACTTAGTACCACTATCCATATTTTTAAGCATAGTGGCGGCTGCATCATGTTATGCGTATGCTTGTCATCGTTAAGGGCTGAGTAGATTTTCAGGATAAAGAAATCCTCTGAATGGAGCTAAGCACAGGAACAAACCTAGAGGAAGACTCTGGTTGTCTGCTTTCCACCAGAACCTGAGGGATTAATTCACCTTTCAGCAAGACAATAACCTAAAACACAAGGCCAAATCTACACTGTAGTTTCTTACCAGCTGCTTACCAATCTAAATCTGCTTGAAAATCTATGGCATAATCTGAAATGGCTCTCTAGCAATGATCAACAACCAATTTGACTTCTGTGTGTCATTGAAAAGCCACTATGTCATTTTCTGCCATTTTTTAAATTTATTTTAGGTAAGGCAGTTAAGAACAAATTCTTATTTACAATGACAGCATATCCCGGCCAAACCCGGACAACGCTGGACCAATTGTGCGCTGCCCTATTGTCTGGAGTCAATGAGGGAGTGTCTGGACTGGAGAGGGGTTTTTACAATACAATACATACATAAAGAACAACTTTCATTCACTTGTTGTTCCCACAGTAGATGGATATCACAGGGATTGGTTTTCAGTAGTAAGGTTCCTGGACGGTGGGATGTGCAATACTTAGCTTACCTCAAATACCTCTGCACATTGATCTGGTACTGGTACTGGTACTCCCTGTATGTAGCTCCATATTGATCTGGTACTGGTACTTCCTGTATATAGCTCCACATTGATCTGGTACTTCCTGTATATAGCTCTACATTGATCTGGTACTGGTACTTCCTGTATATAGCTCCACATTGATCTGGTACTTCCTGTATATAGCTCTAAATTGATCTGGTACTTCCTGTATATAGCTCCATTCTTGTTTCACTAAATCCCTCTGATAGCGACCTTGTTTCACTAAATCCCTCTGACAGCGACCTTGTTTCACTAAATCCCTCTGACAGCGACCTTGTTTCACTAAATCCCTCTGACAGCGACCTTGTTTCACTAAATCCCTCTGACAGCGACCTTGTTTCACTAAATCCCTCTGACAGCGACCTTGTTTCACTAAATCTCTCTGACAGCGACCTTGTTTCACTAAATTCCCCTGATAGCGACCTTGTTTCACTAAATTCCCCTGATAGCGACCTTGTTTCACTAAATCCCTCTGACAGCGACCTTGTTTCACTAAATCTCTCTGACAGCGACCTTGTTTCACTAAATTCCTCTGACAGCGACCTTGTTTCACTAAATTCCTCTGACAGCGACCTTGTTTCACTAAATCCCTCTGACAGCGACCTTGTTTCACTAAATCCCTCTGACAGCGACCTTGTTTCACTAAATCCCTCTGACAGCGACCTTGTTTCACTAAATTCCCCTGACAGCGACCTTGTTTCACTAAATTCCCCTGACAGCGACCTTGTTTCACTAAATTCCCCTGATAGCGACCTTGTTTCACTAAATCCCTCTGACAGCGACCTTGTTTCACTAAATGAATGGGAACTTGAAACTCTCAACCTGCTCCATTACAGCCCGTCGATGAGAATGGGGGCATGCTCGGCCCTCCTTTTCCTGTAGTCCACGATCATCTTCTTTGTCTTGATCATGTTGAGGGAGAGGTGTTTGTCCTGGCACCACACGGCCAGGTCTTTGACCTCCTCCCTGTAGGCTGTCTCATCGTTGTCGGTTATCAGGCCTACCACTGTTGTGTCGTCAGCAAACTTAATGATGGTGTTGGAGTCGTGCCTGGCCGTGCAGTCATGAGTGAACAGGGAGTACAGAAGGGGACTGAGCACGCACCACTGATTGGCCCCTTGTTTAGGATCAGTGTGGCGGATGTGTTGTTACCTACCCTTACCACCTGGGGGCAGCCCATCAGGATGTCCAGGATCCAGTTGCAGAGAGAGGAGTTTAGTCCCAGGGTCCTTAGCTTAAAACTCTCAACCTGCTCCATTACAGCCCGTTGATGAGAATGGGGGCATGCTCAGCCCTCCTTTTCCTGTAGTCCACGATCATCTTCTTCGTCTTGATCATGTTGAGGGAGAGGTGATGAGCTTTGAGGGCACTATGGTGTTGAACGCTGAGCTGTAGTCAATGAACAGCATTCTCACATAGGTGTTCCTTTTGTCCAGGTGGGAAAGGGCAGTGTGGAGTGGTGTGTGAATTGGAGTGGGTCTAGTGTTTCTGGGATAATGGTGTTGATGTGAGCCATGACCTGCCTTTCAAAGCACTTCATGGCTACAGACGTGAGTGCTACGGAGCGGTAGTCATTTAGGCCGGGTTACCTTCGCTTCCTTGGGCACAGGGGCTATGGTGGTCTGCTTGAAACATGTTGGTACTACAGACTCAGACATGGAGAGGTTGAAAATGTCAGTGAAGACACTTGCCAGTTGGTCAGCGCATACTCGGAGTACACGTCCTGGTAACCCACCTGGCCCTGCAGCCTTGTGAATGTTGACCTGTTTAAAGGTCTTTCTCACATCAGCTATGGAGAGTGTGATCACACAGTCATCCGGAACGGCTGATGCTCTCGTGCATGTTTCAGTGTTACTTGCCTCAAAGCGAGCGTAGAAGTAATTTAGCTCGACTGGTAGGCTCGTGTCACTAGGCAGCTTGTGGCTGTGCTTCCCTTTGTGGTCTGTAATGGTTTGCAAGCCCTGCCACATCCGTCGAGTGTCAGAGCCGGTGTAGTACGATTCGATCTTAGTCCAGTATTGGCGCTTTGCCTGTTTAATGGTTCGTCGGAGGGCATAGCGGGATTTCTTATAAGCTGATATACAACGAATCAGAATCAGATGAAGTTGTTTGACTCCTGCTGATACATAATGAATCAGAATCATATGGAGTTGTTTGACTCCTGCTGATACATAATGAATCAGAATCATATGGAGTTGTTTGACTCCTGCTGATACATAATGAATCTGAATCATATGGAGTTGTTTGACTCCTGCTGATACATAATGAATCAGAATCATATAGAGTTGTTTGACTCCTGCTGATACATAATGAATCAGAATCATATGGAGTTGTTTGACTCCTGCTGATACATAATGAATCAGAATCATATGGCGTTGTTTGACTCCTGCTGATACATAATGAATCAGAATCATATGGAGTTGTTTGACTCCTGCTGATACATAATGAATCAGAATCAGATGGAGTTGTTTGACTCCTGTTGATATAAACTGAACCAGAATCAGATGGAGTTGTTTGACTCCTGCTGATACATAATGAATCAGAATCATATCGCGTTGTTTGACTCCTGCTGATACATAATGAATCAGAATCATATGGAGTTGTTTGACTCCTGCTGATACATAATGAATCAGAATCAGATGGAGTTGTTTGACTCCTGCTGATACATAATGAATCAGAATCATATGGAGTTGTTTGACTCCTGCTGATACATAATGAATCAGAATCATATGGAGTTGTTTGACTCCTGCTGATACATAATGAATCAGAATCATATGGCGTTGTTTGACTCCTGCTGATACATAATGAATCAGAATCATATGGAGTTGTTTGACTCCTGCTGATACATAATGAATCAGAATCAGATGGAGTTGTTTGACTCCTGTTGATATAAACTGAACCAGAATCAGATGGAGTTGTTTGACTCCTGCTGATACATAATGAATCAGAATCAGATGGAGTTGTTTGACTCCTGCTGATACATAATGAATCAGAATCATATGGAGTTGTTTGACTCCTGCTGATACATAATGAATCAGAATCATATGGAGTTGTTTGACTCCTGCTGATACATAATGAATCAGAATCATATGGAGTTGTTTGACTCCTGCTGATATAAACTGAACCAGAATCAGATGGGAGTTTCACCCAAGGTCCTTGGCTGCCACTGAGACTTTCGCCTCAGCCACCGAGATCAGAGTTAACAGACGTGAAGGTAGCAACCTTGAATCGTGTGTAGTTTCCTTCCTCTGAAGTTTGCTTAAACTAATAACACACAAATTATTGTATTTTTCTTGTCTGTAATGAATACATAATTTAAACATTCACAGTGTAGGTTGGGAAAAGGTATTAGAACCCCTAGGCTAATGACTTGTCAAAAAGCTAATTGGAGTCAGAAGTCAGCTAACCTGGAGTCCAATCAATGAGACAAGATTGGAGATGTTGGTTAGACCTGCCCTGCCCTATACAAAACACTCACAAAATTTGACTTTGCTATTCACAAGAAGCATTGCCTGACGTGAACCATGCCTCGAACAAAAGAGATCTCAGAAGACCTAAGATCAAAAATTGTTGACTTGCATAAAGCTGGAAAGGGTTACAAAAGTATCTCTAAAAGTCTTGATGTTCATCAGTCCACGTTAAGACAAATTGTATATAAATGGAGAAAGTTCAGCACTGTTACCACTTTCCCTAGTAGTGGCTGTCCTGCAAAGATGACTGCAAGAGCACAGCGCAGAATGCTCAATGAGGTTAAGAAGAATCCTAGAGTGTCAGCTAAAGACTTACAGAAATCTCTGGAACATGCTAACATCTCTGTTGACGAGTCTACGATACATAAAACACTAAACAAGAATGGTGTTCATGAGAGGACACCACGGAAGAAACCACTGCTATCTAAAAAAAAAACATTGCTGTATGTATGAAGTCTGCAAAAGTGCACCTGGATGTTCCACAGCGCTACTGGCAAAATATTCTGTGGACAGATGAAACTACAGTTGAGTTGTTTGGAAGGAACACAACACTATGTGTGGAGAAAAAAAGGCACAGCACACCAACATCAAATCCTCATCCCAATTGTAAAGTATGGTGGAGGGAGTATCATGGTTTGGGGCTGCTTTAGTGCCTCAGGGTCTGGACAGCTTGCTGTCGTCGACGGAAAAAACAAATTCCCAAGTTTATCAAGACATTTTGCAGGAGAATGTATCTGTCTGCCAATTGATGCGCAACAGAAGTTGGATGATGCAACAGGACAACGACCCAAAACACAGAAGTAAATCAACAACAGAATGGCTTCAACAGAAGAAAATACGCCTTCTGGAGTGGCCCAGTCAGAGTCCTGACCTCAACCCAATTGAGATCCTGTGACATGACCTCAAGAGAGTGGTTCACTCCAGACGTCCCAAGAATATTGCTGAACTGAAACAGTTTTGTGAAGAGGAATGGTCCAAAATTCCTCCTGACCGTTGTGCAGGTCTGTTCCGCAACTACAGAAAACGTTTGGTTGAGGTTATTGCTGCCAAAGGAGGGTCAACCAGTTATTAAATCCAAGGGTTCACATAATGTTTCCACCCTGCTCTGTGAATGTTTACACGGTGTGTTCAACTTACGGCATGAAAACACATAATTGTTTGTGTGTTATTGGTTTAAGCAGACTGTGTTTGTCTATTGTTGTGACTTTGATGAAGATCAGATCAAATTTTATGACCAATTTTTTAAGTTCTCCCACTTAAAAAGATGAGAGAGGCCTGTAATTTTCATCATAGGTACACTTCAACTATGACAGACAAAATGAGGAAAAAGAAATCCAGAAAATCACATTGTAGGATTTTTAATGAATTTATTTCCAAATTATGGTGGAAAATAAGTATTTGGTCAATAACAAAAGTTTATCTCAATACTTTGTTATATACCCTTTGTTGGCAATGACAGAGGTCAAATGTTTTCTGTAAGTCTTCACAAGGTTTTCACACACTGTTGCTGGTATTTTGGCCCATTCCTCCATGCAAATCTCCTCTAGAGCAGTGATGTTTTGGGGCTGTTGCTGGGCAACACGGACTTTCAAGTCCCTCCAAAGATTTTCTATGGGGTTGAGGTCTGGAGACTGGCTAGGCCACTCCAGGACCTTGAAATGCTTCTTACGAAGCCACTCCTTCGTTGCCTGGGTGGTGTGTTTGGGATCATTGTCATGCTGAAAGACCCAGCCACGTTTCATATTCAATGCCCTTGCTGATGGAAGGAGGTTTTCACTCAAAACCTCACGATACATGGCCCCATTCATTCTTTCCTTTACACGGATCAGTCGTCCTGGTCCCTTTGCAGAAAAACAGCCCCAAAGCATGATGTTTCCACCCCCATGCTTCACAGTAGGTATGGTGTTCTTTGGATGCAACTCAGCATTCTTTGTTTTCCAAACACGACGAGTTGAGTTTTTACCAAAAAGTTATATTTTGCTTTTATCTGACCATATGACATTCTCCCAATCCTCTTATGGATCATCCAAACGCTCTCTAGCAAACTTCAGACAGGCCTGGACATGTACTGGCTTAAGCAGGGGGACACGTCTGGCACTGCAGGATTTGAGTCCCTGGCAGCGTAGTGTGTTACTGATGGTAGGCTTTGTTACTTTGGTCCCAGCTCTCTGCAGGTCATTGACTAGGTCCCCCGTGTGGTTCTGGGATTTTTGCTCACCGTTCTTGTGATCATTTTGACCCCACGGGGTGAGATCTTGCGTGGAGCACCAGATTGAGGGAGATTATCAGTGGTCTTGTATGTCTTCCATTTCCTAATATTTGCTCCCACAGTTGATTTCTTCAAACCAAGCTGCTTACCTATTGCAGATTCAGTCTTCCCAGCCTGGTGCAGGTCTACAATTTTGTTTCTGGTGTCCTTTGACAGCTCTTTGGTCTTGGCCATAGTGGAGTTTGGAGTGTGACTGTTTGAGGTTGTGGACAGGTGTCTTTATAGTGATAACAAGTTCAAACAGGTGCCATTAATACAGGTAACGAGTGGAGGACAGAGGAGCCTCTTAAAGAAGTTGTTACAGGTCTGTGAGAGCCAGAAATCTTGCTTGTTTGTAGGTGACCAAATACTTATTTTCCACCATAATTTGCAAATAAATTCATTAAAAATCCTACAATGTGATTTTCTGGATTTGTTTTTCTCATTTTGTCTGTCATAGTTGAAGTGTACCTATGATGAAAATGACAGGCCTCTCTCATCTTTATAAGTGGGAGAACTTGCACAATTGGTGGCTGACTAAATACTTTTTTGCCTCACTGTATATCCTGATGCCATCTTCAACTTTCACCCAAACACCAGATGTGCATCGGGAGATGCTACAAGCTATTTAGTTCAGGAGGTGGAGTGTATGTATAAAAAGGACACGATACTACATGTCAGAATAAAGATATTCACTAACTTAATATTAGAAGAAAAGGTCTTAATGTCTTAGTACTGTGCTTGGCGTCACACACACACAGACACACAGGCTATTGTATTTCGGAATGACACAACTCACCCGGACATTAAACCCAGCAATTACCATTTGACAGAGGAAAGAGGAAATTGCTTGTTTTAGCCACAGGCTGTTCAAAAACTACTGAAGCTGATACCGTACTGTGAAATAGGAGGAGGTATGTGTGTGTGTGTGTGTGTGTGTGTTTGCCTGTGTGCGTGTTCGTGTGTGTGTGTGTGTGTGTGTGTGTGTACGTGCGTTGGAGTGTTGTGTTTGACAACACCTCCTGGAGTCACCTGAGGCAGAGTTTCACCTGAGATGACTCAGCCTGCCCAGTCTACCCACTCCCCCTGAGGAGCCATTTTGAAAAAGCTTTCATGGCAGACAGCGACAAAGGGAAGAGCTCATTATCCCCTTTATAGTGCACTACTTTTGACCAGGGCCCATAGTGCTCTGATAAAAGGTAGTGCACTATATAGGGAATAGGATGTCATTTGGGACGTGAGCACTGAAAGTCCCTATCCTCCGGGTTTCCCCTAGCAACAACTAGAATGTCCGCATTTCAAATACTTAAAACAGAGACAAGTTCTCCTTTATAGGTTATTGCAGAAAGTACTTTACTTAATTAGCTGTATTCCTTCACACAGAGAGAGAGAGAGAGAGAGATCAGCAGGCCACACCACCAACATCTGGCACACAATGTAAGAGACATGTATCCGTCCTAAGTGGCACCCTAATCACGGTACTGTGCACTACTTTTGACCTGAGCCATATTGGGCTATAAAGAGAATAGGGTGCCGTCTGGGACGCACCCACGACTACAGGTTCAGTAACCACGACTACACGGTCAGGTTCAGCAACCACGACTGCAGGTTCAGTAACCACGACTACAGGGTCAGGTTCAGCAACCACGACTACAGGGTCAGGTTCAGCAACCACGACTACAGGTTCAGTAACCACGACTACACGGTCAGGTTCAGCAACCACGACTACAGGTTCAGTAACCACGACTACAGGTTCAGTAACCATGACCACAGGGTCAGGTTCAGTAACCACGACCACAGGGTCAGGTTCAGCAACCACGACTACAGGGTCAGGTTCAGCAACCACGACTACAGGTTCAGTAACCACGACTACAAGTTCAGTAACCACGACTAAAGGTTCAGTAACCTCGACTACAGGGTCAGGTTCAGTAACCACGACTACAGGGTCAGGTTCAGTAACCATGACCACAGGGTCAGGTTCAGTAACCACGACTACAGGGTCAGCAACCACGACTACAGGTTCAGGTTCAGCAACCACGACTACAGGTTCAGTAACCACGACTACAGGGTCAGGTTCAGTAACCACGACCACAGGTTCAGGTTCAGCAACCACGACTACAGGTTCAGTAACCACGACTACAGGTTCAGTAACCACGACTACAGGTTCAGGTTCAGAAACCACGACTACAGGGTCAGGTTCAGCTATGCTCTCTCTGTCCGGCCTGGCGGTAAGGATATCTGACCACCAAAAGTTCAATTTGATACTGATGTAAGGAATTATACAGAGCAGATTAAATAGCCAAGATGCCTACTCATGGTGACAGAAGTTATCAAAGGGACATGTTGTGGTATGGAACGGCCCCTGTCAGACAACACAACACTACTCTTTTCTAGCCTGGTGTTTCAACCATCCTGTCTGTTTTCCTTACAAAGCAGAAAACCAGAAGATCTGTCTGCATTAAATAGTACAGGGCCTCCATCTCTGCTTAAACAAACATACAACTCACTGAACAAACACCTCATGCCTTGACCAGCCACGGGAATGACCCAGCTCATCATTTCTCTGGAAGTTACACTGAGGGGGCTTCCCAAAGCGCACCCTATTCCCTACATAGCACACTACCCTGTGGACCCTGGTCTAAAGTAGTGCACTACATAGGGAATAGGATGCCATTTGGGATGCTACCTGAGACTGACTGGGGTTGGGAGTGAAGGGTGGGAGAAGACAAGAGGACAGAGAGTACCAGGGGTCAGGGGTCAGGACAGAGACTACCAGGGGTCAGCTGCCTGACTGACCCCTGACCCCTGGTAGTCTCTGTCCTGACCCCTGACCCCTGGTACTCTCTGTCCTCTTGTCTTCTCCCACCCAGAGAGTACCAGGGGTCAGGGGTCAGGACAGAGACTACCAGGTGTCAGGGGTCAGGACAGAGAGTACCAGGGGTCAGGGGTCAGTCAGGCAGCATGAGACTGACTGGGGTTGAGAGTGAAGGGTGGGAGAAGACAAGAGGACAGAGAGTACCAGGGGTCAGGGGTCAGTTAGTGATGAGGAATGAGGAAATCCCACCCTGGCCACAACAGGCAGATAGATAGAGGTCAGGAAATACTAATGCTTGGACACAACCCCCGCAAGCCAACCTCTCTCAGCCAGCCACTCCAAGGAAAACACAGCATGTGCAATGTGGTTGGAGGGTGGTAGTGGAGAGGAAGGAAGGAGGAGGAAGGGAGAGGGAGGGAGAGGAAGGGAGAGGGAGGAAGGGGGAGGAAGGGAGAGGAAGGGGGAGGAGGAAGGGAGAGGAAGGGGGAGGAAGGGAGAGGAAGGGAGAGGAAGGAAGGAGGAGGAAGGGAGAGGGAGGAAGGGAGAGGAAGGGGGTCCCAGAGGTGCGAGAGGAGAGCTGTAAATCCACCCAGGGTCCAGGGACATGTGAATAATTCGTGCCACCGTAACAAAATGTTATGCAACAGAAAATGAAAATACTTTCCTATTGGACAAATTCAGTTTGGTCCCTCCCCATTTTGGCCCCCTTGATTCCGTAAAGTTCCTAGTGAATATGACCCAGAGTCCCTTCCAGAAACACAAGAGAAGGAGGGGATCCTTATGGCCATCCACCTAGGGAGGGTCTCATCCATCTAGGGAGGGCCTCATCCATCTAGGGAGGGCCTCATCCATCTAGGGAGGGTCTCATCCATCTAGGGAGGGTCTCATCCATCTAGGGAGGGTCTTATCCACCTAGGGAGGGTCTCATCCACCTAGGGAGGGTCTCATCCACCTAGGGAGGGTCTCATCCATCTAGGGAGGGTCTCATCCACCTAGGGAGGGGCTCATCCATCTAGGGAGGGTCTCATCCATCTAGGGAGGGTCTCATCCATCTAGGGAGGGTCTCATCCATCTAGGGAGGGTCTCATCCACCTAGGGAGGGTCTCATCCACCTAGGGAGGGTCTCATCCATCTAGGGAGGGTCTGCCTTTCTCTTTTGTATTTCCTAGAAACAGAGGATTATGAAGTCTAACTGATAGGAATGACAAGGCTGTGGGAACCAACAGTACCTATAGGATCCCTATGGGTGGGAACCAGATGGAGGAATGACAGAGGGAGACAGAATTGTTTCTTAACACACCCCAAGAATGTTTAAAGGGAATAACCCATCCAGGGTTGTCAATAGGGTATGGTATTATGGCTGTCGCCATACCCTAGATCAACACCAACCATATAAAATAGGGAACTAAAATTATTCATAGCACTGAACTATGGCTGAGAGCACGACTCCAACACCATCATTCAATTTGCCGATGACACAACAAGTGGTAGGCCCGATCACCCGACAACGACGAGACAGCCTATAGGGAGGAGGTCAGAGACCTGGCCGTGTGGTGCCATGACAACAACATCTCCCTCAATGACGAGACAGCCTATAGGGAGGAGGTCAGAGACCTGGCCAGGTGGTGCCATGACAACAACATCTCCCTCAATGACGAGACAGCCTATAGGGAGGAGGTCAGAGACCTGGCCAGGTGGTGCCATGACAACAACATCTCCCTCAATGACGAGACAGCCTATAGGGAGGAGGTCAGAGACCTGGCCGTGTGGTGCCAGGACAACAACATCTCCCTCAACGTGATCAAGACAAAGGAGATGATTGTGGACTATAGGGAAAAGGAGGACCGAGCAGTGGAGCAGGTTGAGAGCTTCAAGTTCCTTGGTGTCCACATCACCAACAAACTATCATGGTCCAAGCACACCATGACGGTCGTGAAGAGGGCACGACAAAACCTATTCCCCCTCAGGAGACTGAAATGATTTGGCATGGGGTCCTCACATCCTCAAAACGTTCTACAGCTCAACCAATGAGAGCATCTGGTTGCCTCACTGCCTGGTATGGCAACTGCTCTGCCACTACAGAGGGTAGTGCGTACGGCCCAGCACATCACCGGGGCCAAGCTTCCTGCCATCCAAGACCTCTATACCAGGCGGTGTCAGAGGAAGGCCCTAAAAATTGTCAAAGACTCCAGCCACCCCAGTCATAGACTGTTCTCTCTACTACCGCACGGCAAGCGGTACCGGAGCGCCAAGTCTAGGTCCAAGAGGCTTCTAAACAGCTTCTACCCCCAAGCCATAAGACTCCTGAACATCTAGTCAAATGGCTACCCAGAAAATTGACATTGCTCCCCCCTCTCACCCCTTCTCAACCCCTCTTAACACCGCTGCTACTCTCTGTTGTTATCATCTATGCATAGTCACTTTAATAACTCTACCTACATGTACATATTACCTCAACTAACCGGTGCCCCCACACATTGCCTCTGTTCCAGTACCTCCCTGTATATAGTCTCCACATTGACTCTGTACTGGTACCCCCTGTATATAGCCTCCACATTGACTCTGTACCAGTACCCCCTGTATATAGTCTCCACATTGACTCTGTACCGGTACCCCCTGTATATAGTCTCCACATTGACTCTGTACTGGTACCCCCTGTATATAGCCTCCACATTGACTCTGTACCGGTACCCCCTGTATATAGTCTCCACATTGACTCTGTACCGGTACCCCCTGTATATAGTCTCCACATTGACTCTGTACCAGTAACCCCTGTATATAGTCTCCACATTGACTCTGTACCAGTACCTCCCTGTATATAGCCTCCATATTGACTCTGTACCAGTACCTCCCTGTATATAGCCTCCACACTGACTCTGTACCGGTACCCCCTGTATATAGCCTCCACATTGACTCTGTACCGGTACCCCCTGTATATAGCCTCCACATTGCCTCTGTACCAGTACCCCCTGTATATAGCCTCCACATTGCCTCTGTACCAGTACCTCCCTGTATATAGCCTCCACATTGCCTCTGTACCAGTACCCCCTGTATATAGCCTCCACATTGCCTCTGTACCAGTACCTCCCTGTATATAGTCTCCACATTGCCTCTGTACCAGTACCTCCCTGTATATAGTCTCCACATTGACTCTGTACCAGTACCTCCCTGTATATAGTCTCCACATTGACTCTGTACCAGTACCCCCTGTATATAGTCTCCACATTGCCTCTGTACCAGTACCTCCCTGTATATAGCCTCCACATTGCCTCTGTACCAGTACCTGTATATAGTCTCCACATTGCCTCTGTACCAGTACCTCCCTGTATATAGCCTCCACATTGCCTCTGTACCAGTACCCCCTGTATATAGCCTCCACATTGCCTCTGTACCAGTACCTCCCTGTATATAGCCTCCACACTGACTCTGTACTGGTACCCCCTGTATATAGTCTCCACATTGCCTCTGTACCAGTACCCCCTGTATATAGTCTCCACATTGCCTCTGTACCAGTACCCCCTGTATATAGCCTCCACATTGCCTCTGTACCAGTACCTCCCTGTATATAGCCTCCACACTGACTCTGTACTGGTACCCCCTGTATATAGTCTCCACATTGCCTCTGTACCAGTACCCCCTGTATATAGCCTCCACACTGACTCTGTACCGGTACCCCCTGTATATAGCCTCCACATTGACTCTGTACCAGTACCCCCTGTATATAGCCTCCACATTGACTCTGTACCAGTACCCCCTACGTAAAGTAAGGTAAGGTCTACTACACCTGTTGTATTCAGCATTTCACTGTGAGGTCTACTACACCTGTTGTATTCAGCATTTCACTGTGAGGTCTACTACACCTGTTGTATTCAGCATTTCACTGTAAGGTCTACTACACCTGTTGTATTCAGCATTTCACTGTAAGGTCTACTACACCTGTTGTATTCAGCATTTCACTGTGAGGTCTACTACACCTGTTGTATTCAGCATTTCACTGTTAGGTCTACTACACCTGTTGTATTCAGCATTTCACTGTGAGGTCTACTACACCTGTTGTATTCAGCATTTCACTGTAAGGTCTACTACACCTGTTGTATTCAGCATTTCACTGTTAGGTCTACACCTGTTGTATTCAGCATTTCACTGTAAGGTCTACCACACCTGTTGTATTCAGCATTTCACTGTAAGGTCTACTACACCTGTTGTATTCAGCATTTCACTGTGAGGTCTACTACACCTGTTGTATTCAGCATTTCACTGTAAGGTCTACTACACCTGTTGTATTCAGCATTTCACTGTAAGGTCTACTACACCTGTTGTATTCAGCATTTCACTGTAAGGTCTACTACACCTGTTGTATTCAGCATTTCACTGTAAGGTCTACTACACCTGTTGTATTCAGCATTTCACTGTAAGGTCTACTACACCTGTTGTATTCAGCATTTCACTGTAAGGTCTACTACACCTGTTGTATTCAGCATTTCACTGTAAGGTCTACTACACCTGTTGTATTCAGCATTTCACTGTAAGGTCTACTACACCTGTTGTATTCAGCATTTCACTGTAAGGTCTACTACACCTGTTGTATTCAGCATTTCACTGTAAGGTCTACTACACCTGTTGTATTCAGCATTTCACTGTGAGGTCTACTACACCTGTTGTATTCAGCATTTCACTGTAAGGTCTACTACACCTGTTGTATTCAGCATTTCACTGTGAGGTCTACTACACCTGTTGTATTCAGCATTTCACTGTAAGGTCTACTACACCTGTTGTATTCAGCATTTCACTGTGAGGTCTACTACACCTGTTGTATTCAGCATTTCACTGTTAGGTCTACTACACCTGTTGTATTCAGCATTTCACTGTGAGGTCTACTACACCTGTTGTATTCAGCATTTCACTGTAAGGTCTACTACACCTGTTGTATTCAGCATTTCACTGTTAGGTCTACACCTGTTGTATTCAGCATTTCACTGTAAGGTCTACCACACCTGTTGTATTCAGCATTTCACTGTAAGGTCTACTACACCTGTTGTATTCAGCATTTCACTGTTAGGTCTACTACACCTGTTGTATTCAGCATTTCACTGTGAGGTCTACTACGCCTGTTGTATTCAGCATTTCACTGTAAGGTCTACTACACCTGTTGTATTCAGCATTTCACTGTTAGGTCTACACCTGTTGTATTCAGCATTTCACTGTAAGGTCTACCACACCTGTTGTATTCAGCATTTCACTGTAAGGTCTACTACACCTGTTGTATTCAGCATTTCACTGTGAGGTCTACTACATCTGTTGTATTCAGCAGTTCACTGTGAGGTCTACTACACCTGTTGTATTCAGCATTTCACTGTAAGGTCTACTACACCTGTTGTATTCAGCATTTCACTGTAAGGTCTACTACACCTGTTGTATTCAGCATTTCACTGTAAGGTCTACTACACCTGTTGTATTCAGCATTTCACTGTAAGGTCTACTACACCTGTTGTATTCAGCATTTCACTGTAAGGTCTACTACACCTGTTGTATTCAGCATTTCACTGTAAGGTCTACTACACCTGTTGTATTCAGCATTTCACTGTAAGGTCTACTACACCTGTTGTATTCAGCATTTCACTGTAAGGTCTACTACACCTGTTGTATTCAGCATTTCACTGTAAGGTCTACTACACCTGTTGTATTCAGCATTTCACTGTTAGGTCTACACCTGTTGTATTCAGCATTTCACTGTAAGGTCTACTACACCTGTTGTATTCAGCATTTCACTGTAAGGTCTACTACACCTGTTGTATTCAGCATTTCACTGTAAGGTCTACTACACCTGTTGTATTCAGCATTTCACTGTAAGGTCTACTACACCTGTTGTATTCAGCATTTCACTGTAAGGTCTACTACACCTGTTGTATTCAGCATTTCACTGTAAGGTCTACTACACCTGTTGTATTCAGCATTTCACTGTAAGGTCTACTACACCTGTTGTATTCAGCATTTCACTGTAAGGTCTACTACACCTGTTGTATTCAGCATTTCACTGTAAGGTCTACTACACCTGTTGTATTCAGCATTTCACTGTAAGGTCTACTACACCTGTTGTATTCAGCATTTCACTGTTAGGTCTACTACACCTGTTGTATTCAGCATTTCACTGTAAGGTCTACTACACCTGTTGTATTCAGCATTTCACTGTTAGGTCTACTACACCTGTTGTATTCAGCATTTCACTGTGAGGTCTACTACACCTGTTGTATTCAGCATTTCACTGTAAGGTCTACTACACCTGTTGTATTCAGCATTTCACTGTGAGGTCTACTACACCTGTTGTATTCAGCATTTCACTGTTAGGTCTACTACACCTGTTGTATTCAGCATTTCACTGTGAGGTCTACTACACCTGTTGTATTCAGCATTTCACTGTAAGGTCTACTACACCTGTTGTATTCAGCATTTCACTGTTAGGTCTACACCTGTTGTATTCAGCATTTCACTGTAAGGTCTACCACACCTGTTGTATTCAGCATTTCACTGTAAGGTCTACTACACCTGTTGTATTCAGCATTTCACTGTGAGGTCTACTACACCTGTTGTATTCAGCAGTTCACTGTGAGGTCTACTACACCTGTTGTATTCAGCATTTCACTGTAAGGTCTACTACACCTGTTGTATTCAGCATTTCACTGTAAGGTCTACTACACCTGTTGTATTCAGCATTTCACTGTAAGGTCTACTACACCTGTTGTATTCAGCATTTCACTGTAAGGTCTACTACACCTGTTGTATTCAGCATTTCACTGTAAGGTCTACTACACCTGTTGTATTCAGCATTTCACTGTAAGGTCTACTACACCTGTTGTATTCAGCATTTCACTGTAAGGTCTACTACACCTGTTGTATTCAGCATTTCACTGTAAGGTCTACTACACCTGTTGTATTCAGCATTTCACTGTAAGGTCTACTACACCTGTTGTATTCAGCATTTCACTGTTAGGTCTACACCTGTTGTATTCAGCATTTCACTGTAAGGTCTACTACACCTGTTGTATTCAGCATTTCACTGTAAGGTCTACTACACCTGTTGTATTCAGCATTTCACTGTAAGGTCTACTACACCTGTTGTATTCAGCATTTCACTGTAAGGTCTACTACACCTGTTGTATTCAGCATTTCACCGTAAGGTCTACTACACCTGTTGTATTCAGCATTTCACTGTGAGGTCTACTACACCTGTTGTATTCAGCATTTCACTGTGAGGTCTACTACACCTGTTGTATTCAGCATTTCACTGTGAGGTCTACTACACCTGTTGTATTCAGCATTTCACTGTGAGGTCTACTACACCTGTTGTATTCAGCATTTCACTGTGAGGTCTACTACACCTGTTGTATTCAGCATTTCACTGTAAGGTCTACTACACCTGTTGTATTCAGCATTTCACTGTAAGGTCTACCACACCTGTTGTATTCAGCATTTCACTGTAAGGTCTACTACACCTGTTGTATTCTGCAGTTCACTGTAAGGTCTACTACACCTGTTGTATTCAGCATTTCACTGTAAGGTCTACCACACCTGTTGTATTCAGCATTTCACTGTAAGGTCTACCACACCTGTTGTATTCAGCATTTCACTGTAAGGTCTACCACACCTGTTGTATTCAGCATTTCACTGTAAGGTCTACTACACCTGTTGTATTCAGCATTTCACTGTAAGGTCTACTACACCTGTTGTATTCAGCATTTCACTGTAAGGTCTACTACACCTGTTGTATTCAGCATTTCACTGTAAGGTCTACTACACCTGTTGTATTCAGCATTTCACTGTAAGGTCTACTACACCTGTTGTATTCAGCATTTCACTGTTAGGTCTACACCTGTTGTATTCAGCATTTCACTGTAAGGTCTACTACACCTGTTGTATTCAGCATTTCACTGTAAGGTCTACTACACCTGTTGTATTCAGCATTTCACTGTAAGGTCTACTACACCTGTTGTATTCAGCATTTCACTGTAAGGTCTACTACACCTGTTGTATTCAGCATTTCACTGTAAGGTCTACTACACCTGTTGTATTCAGCATTTCACTGTAAGGTCTACTACACCTGTTGTATTCAGCATTTCACTGTAAGGTCTACTACACCTGTTGTATTCAGCATTTCACTGTAAGGTCTACTACACCTGTTGTATTCAGCATTTCACTGTAAGGTCTACTACACCTGTTGTATTCAGCATTTCACTGTAAGGTCTACTACACCTGTTGTATTCAGCATTTCACTGTTAGGTCTACTACACCTGTTGTATTCAGCATTTCACTGTAAGGTCTACTACACCTGTTGTATTCAGCATTTCACTGTTAGGTCTACTACACCTGTTGTATTCAGCATTTCACTGTGAGGTCTACTACACCTGTTGTATTCAGCATTTCACTGTAAGGTCTACTACACCTGTTGTATTCAGCATTTCACTGTGAGGTCTACTACACCTGTTGTATTCAGCATTTCACTGTTAGGTCTACTACACCTGTTGTATTCAGCATTTCACTGTGAGGTCTACTACACCTGTTGTATTCAGCATTTCACTGTAAGGTCTACTACACCTGTTGTATTCAGCATTTCACTGTTAGGTCTACACCTGTTGTATTCAGCATTTCACTGTAAGGTCTACCACACCTGTTGTATTCAGCATTTCACTGTAAGGTCTACTACACCTGTTGTATTCAGCATTTCACTGTGAGGTCTACTACACCTGTTGTATTCAGCAGTTCACTGTGAGGTCTACTACACCTGTTGTATTCAGCATTTCACTGTAAGGTCTACTACACCTGTTGTATTCAGCATTTCACTGTAAGGTCTACTACACCTGTTGTATTCAGCATTTCACTGTAAGGTCTACTACACCTGTTGTATTCAGCATTTCACTGTAAGGTCTACTACACCTGTTGTATTCAGCATTTCACTGTAAGGTCTACTACACCTGTTGTATTCAGCATTTCACTGTAAGGTCTACTACACCTGTTGTATTCAGCATTTCACTGTAAGGTCTACTACACCTGTTGTATTCAGCATTTCACTGTAAGGTCTACTACACCTGTTGTATTCAGCATTTCACTGTAAGGTCTACTACACCTGTTGTATTCAGCATTTCACTGTTAGGTCTACACCTGTTGTATTCAGCATTTCACTGTAAGGTCTACTACACCTGTTGTATTCAGCATTTCACTGTAAGGTCTACTACACCTGTTGTATTCAGCATTTCACTGTAAGGTCTACTACACCTGTTGTATTCAGCATTTCACTGTAAGGTCTACTACACCTGTTGTATTCAGCATTTCACCGTAAGGTCTACTACACCTGTTGTATTCAGCATTTCACTGTGAGGTCTACTACACCTGTTGTATTCAGCATTTCACTGTGAGGTCTACTACACCTGTTGTATTCAGCATTTCACTGTGAGGTCTACTACACCTGTTGTATTCAGCATTTCACTGTGAGGTCTACTACACCTGTTGTATTCAGCATTTCACTGTGAGGTCTACTACACCTGTTGTATTCAGCATTTCACTGTAAGGTCTACTACACCTGTTGTATTCAGCATTTCACTGTAAGGTCTACCACACCTGTTGTATTCAGCATTTCACTGTAAGGTCTACTACACCTGTTGTATTCTGCAGTTCACTGTAAGGTCTACTACACCTGTTGTATTCAGCATTTCACTGTAAGGTCTACCACACCTGTTGTATTCAGCATTTCACTGTAAGGTCTACCACACCTGTTGTATTCAGCATTTCACTGTAAGGTCTACCACACCTGTTGTATTCAGCATTTCACTGTAAGGTCTACTACACCTGTTGTATTCAGCATTTCACTGTAAGGTCTACTACACCTGTTGTATTCAGCATTTCACTGTAAGGTCTACTACACCTGTTGTATTCAGCATTTCACTGTAAGGTCTACTACACCTGTTGTATTCAGCATTTCACTGTAAGGTCTACTACACCTGTTGTATTCAGCATTTCACTGTAAGGTCTACTACACCTGTTGTATTCAGCATTTCACTGTAAGGTCTACTACACCTGTTGTATTCAGCATTTCACTGTAAGGTCTACCACACCTGTTGTATTCAGCATTTCACTGTAAGGTCTACTACACCTGTTGTATTCAGCATTTCACTGTAAGGTCTACTACACCTGTTGTATTCAGCATTTCACTGTAAGGTCTACCACACCTGTTGTATTCAGCATTTCACTGTAAGGTCTACTACACCTGTTGTATTCAGCATTTCACTGTAAGGTCTACCACACCTGTTGTATTCAGCATTTCACTGTAAGGTCTACTACACCTGTTGTATTCAGCATTTCACTGTAAGGTCTACTACACCTGTTGTATTCAGCATTTCACTGTGAGGTCTACTACACCTGTTGTATTCAGCATTTCACTGTAAGGTCTACTACACCTGTTGTATTCAGCATTTCACTGTAAGGTCTACTACACCTGTTGTATTCAGCATTTCACTGTGAGGTCTACTACACCTGTTGTATTCAGCATTTCACTGTAAGGTCTACTACACCTGTTGTATTCAGCATTTCACTGTGAGGTCTACTACACCTGTTGTATTCAGCATTTCACTGTTAGGTCTACTACACCTGTTGTATTCAGCATTTCACTGTAAGGTCTACTACACCTGTTGTATTCAGCATTTCACTGTAAGGTCTACTACACCTGTTGTATTCAGCATTTCACTGTGAGGTCTACTACACCTGTTGTATTCAGCATTTCACTGTAAGGTCTACTACACCTGTTGTATTCAGCATTTCACTGTAAGGTCTACTACACCTGTTGTATTCAGCATTTCACTGTGAGGTCTACTACACCTGTTGTATTCAGCATTTCACTGTAAGGTCTACTACACCTGTTGTATTCAGCATTTCACTGTGAGGTCTACTACACCTGTTGTATTCAGCATTTCACTGTTAGGTCTACTACACCTGTTGTATTCAGCATTTCACTGTGAGGTCTACTACACCTGTTGTATTCAGCATTTCACTGTAAGGTCTACTACACCTGTTGTATTCAGCATTTCACTGTTAGGTCTACACCTGTTGTATTCAGCATTTCACTGTAAGGTCTACCACACCTGTTGTATTCAGCATTTCACTGTAAGGTCTACCACACCTGTTGTATTCAGCATTTCACTGTGAGGTCTACTACACCTGTTGTATTCAGCATTTCACTGTAAGGTCTACTACACCTGTTGTATTCAGCATTTCACTGTGAGGTCTACTACACCTGTTGTATTCAGCATTTCACTGTTAGGTCTACTACACCTGTTGTATTCAGCATTTCACTGTGACGTCTACTACACCTGTTGTATTCAGCATTTCACTGTAAGGTCTACTACACCTGTTGTATTCAGCATTTCACTGTTAGGTCTACACCTGTTGTATTCAGCATTTCACTGTAAGGTCTACCACACCTGTTGTATTCAGCATTTCACTGTAAGGTCTACCACACCTGTTGTATTCAGCATTTCACTGTGAGGTCTACTACACCTGTTGTATTCAGCAGTTCACTGTGAGGTCTACTACACCTGTTGTATTCAGCATTTCACTGTAAGGTCTACTACACCTGTTGTATTCAGCATTTCACTGTAAGGTCTACTACACCTGTTGTATTCAGCATTTCACTGTAAGGTCTACTACACCTGTTGTATTCAGCATTTCACTGTAAGGTCTACTACACCTGTTGTATTCAGCATTTCACTGTAAGGTCTACTACACCTGTTGTATTCAGCATTTCACTGTAAGGTCTACTACACCTGTTGTATTCAGCATTTCACTGTAAGGTCTACTACACCTGTTGTATTCAGCATTTCACTGTAAGGTCTACTACACCTGTTGTATTCAGCATTTCACTGTAAGGTCTACTACACCTGTTGTATTCAGCATTTCACTGTTAGGTCTACACCTGTTGTATTCAGCATTTCACTGTAAGGTCTACTACACCTGTTGTATTCAGCATTTCACTGTAAGGTCTACTACACCTGTTGTATTCAGCATTTCACTGTAAGGTCTACTACACCTGTTGTATTCAGCATTTCACTGTAAGGTCTACTACACCTGTTGTATTCAGCATTTCACTGTAAGGTCTACTACACCTGTTGTATTCAGCATTTCACTGTAAGGTCTACCACACCTGTTGTATTCAGCATTTCACTGTAAGGTCTACTACACCTGTTGTATTCAGCATTTCACTGTAAGGTCTACTACACCTGTTGTATTCAGCATTTCACTGTAAGGTCTACTACACCTGTTGTATTCAGCATTTCACTGTAAGGTCTACTACACCTGTTGTATTCAGCATTTCACTGTGAGGTCTACTACACCTGTTGTATTCAGCATTTCACTGTGAGGTCTACTACACCTGTTGTATTCAGCATTTCACTGTAAGGTCTACTACACCTGCTGTATTCAGCATTTCACTGTAAGGTCTACTACACCTGTTGTATTCAGCATTTCACTGTGAGGTCTACTACACCTGTTGTATTCAGCATTTCACTGTAAGGTCTACTACACCTGTTGTATTCAGCATTTCACTGTGAGGTCTACTACACCTGTTGTATTCAGCATTTCACTGTAAGGTCTACTACACCTGTTGTATTCAGCATTTCACCGTAAGGTCTACTACACCTGTTGTATTCAGCATTTCACCGTGAGGTCTACTACACCTGTTGTATTCAGCATTTCACCGTGAGGTCTACTACACCTGTTGTATTCAGCATTTCACTGTGAGGTCTACTACACCTGTTGTATTCAGCATTTCACTGTAAGGTCTACTACACCTGTTGTATTCAGCATTTCACTGTAAGGTCTACCACACCTGTTGTATTCAGCATTTCACTGTAAGGTCTACTACACCTGTTGTATTCTGCAGTTCACTGTAAGGTCTACTACACCTGTTGTATTCAGCATTTCACTGTAAGGTCTACCACACCTGTTGTATTCAGCATTTCACTGTAAGGTCTACCACACCTGTTGTATTCAGCATTTCACTGTAAGGTCTACCACACCTGTTGTATTCAGCATTTCACTGTAAGGTCTACTACACCTGTTGTATTCAGCATTTCACTGTAAGGTCTACTACACCTGTTGTATTCAGCATTTCACTGTAAGGTCTACTACACCTGTTGTATTCAGCATTTCACTGTAAGGTCTACTACACCTGTTGTATTCAGCATTTCACTGTAAGGTCTACTACACCTGTTGTATTCAGCATTTCACTGTAAGGTCTACTACACCTGTTGTATTCAGCATTTCACTGTAAGGTCTACTACACCTGTTGTATTCAGCATTTCACTGTAAGGTCTACTACACCTGTTGTATTCAGCATTTCACTGTAAGGTCTACCACACCTGTTGTATTCAGCATTTCACTGTAAGGTCTACTACACCTGTTGTATTCAGCATTTCACTGTAAGGTCTACTACACCTGTTGTATTCAGCATTTCACTGTAAGGTCTACCACACCTGTTGTATTCAGCATTTCACTGTAAGGTCTACTACACCTGTTGTATTCAGCATTTCACTGTAAGGTCTACTACACCTGTTGTATTCAGCATTTCACTGTAAGGTCTACTACACCTGTTGTATTCAGCATTTCACTGTAAGGTCTACTACACCTGTTGTATTCAGCATTTCACTGTGAGGTCTACTACACCTGTTGTATTCAGCATTTCACTGTAAGGTCTACTACACCTGTTGTATTCAGCATTTCACTGTAAGGTCTACTACACCTGTTGTATTCAGCATTTCACTGTGAGGTCTACTACACCTGTTGTATTCAGCATTTCACTGTAAGGTCTACTACACCTGTTGTATTCAGCATTTCACTGTGAGGTCTACTACACCTGTTGTATTCAGCATTTCACTGTAAGGTCTACTACACCTGTTGTATTCAGCATTTCACTGTAAGGTCTACTACACCTGTTGTATTCAGCATTTCACTGTGAGGTCTACTACACCTGTTGTATTCAGCATTTCACTGTAAGGTCTACTACACCTGTTGTATTCAGCATTTCACTGTGAGGTCTACTACACCTGTTGTATTCAGCATTTCACTGTTAGGTCTACTACACCTGTTGTATTCAGCATTTCACTGTGAGGTCTACTACACCTGTTGTATTCAGCATTTCACTGTAAGGTCTACTACACCTGTTGTATTCAGCATTTCACTGTTAGGTCTACACCTGTTGTATTCAGCATTTCACTGTAAGGTCTACCACACCTGTTGTATTCAGCATTTCACTGTAAGGTCTACTACACCTGTTGTATTCAGCATTTCACTGTGAGGTCTACTACACCTGTTGTATTCAGCATTTCACTGTAAGGTCTACTACACCTGTTGTATTCAGCATTTCACTGTGAGGTCTACTACACCTGTTGTATTCAGCATTTCACTGTTAGGTCTACTACACCTGTTGTATTCAGCATTTCACTCTGAGGTCTACTACACCTGTTGTATTCAGCATTTCACTGTAAGGTCTACTACACCTGTTGTATTCAGCATTTCACTGTTAGGTCTACACCTGTTGTATTCAGCATTTCACTGTAAGGTCTACCACACCTGTTGTATTCAGCATTTCACTGTAAGGTCTACTACACCTGTTGTATTCAGCATTTCACTGTGAGGTCTACTACACCTGTTGTATTCAGCAGATCACTGTGAGGTCTACTACACCTGTTGTATTCAGCATTTCACTGTAAGGTCTACTACACCTGTTGTATTCAGCATTTCACTGTAAGGTCTACTACACCTGTTGTATTCAGCATTTCACTGTAAGGTCTACTACACCTGTTGTATTCAGCATTTCACTGTAAGGTCTACTACACCTGTTGTATTCAGCATTTCACTGTAAGGTCTACTACACCTGTTGTATTCAGCATTTCACTGTAAGGTCTACTACACCTGTTGTATTCAGCATTTCACTGTAAGGTCTACTACACCTGTTGTATTCAGCATTTCACTGTAAGGTCTACTACACCTGTTGTATTCAGCATTTCACTGTAAGGTCTACTACACCTGTTGTATTCAGCATTTCACTGTTAGGTCTACACCTGTTGTATTCAGCATTTCACTGTAAGGTCTACTACACCTGTTGTATTCAGCATTTCACTGTAAGGTCTACTACACCTGTTGTATTCAGCATTTCACTGTGAGGTCTACTACACCTGTTGTATTCAGCATTTCACTGTAAGGTCTACTACACCTGTTGTATTCAGCATTTCACTGTAAGGTCTACTACACCTGTTGTATTCAGCATTTCACTGTAAGGTCTACTACACCTGTTGTATTCAGCATTTCACTGTAAGGTCTACTACACCTGTTGTATTCAGCATTTCACTGTAAGGTCTACTACACCTGTTGTATTCAGCATTTCACTGTTAGGTCTACACCTGTTGTATTCAGCATTTCACTGTAAGGTCTACCACACCTGTTGTATTCAGCATTTCACTGTAAAGTCTACTACACCTGTTGTATTCAGCATTTCACTGTGAGGTCTACTACACCTGTTGTATTCAGCATTTCACTGTAAGGTCTACTACACCTGTTGTATTCAGCATTTCACTGTGAGGTCTACTACACCTGTTGTATTCAGCATTTCACTGTTAGGTCTACTACACCTGTTGTATTCAGCATTTCACTGTGAGGTCTACTACACCTGTTGTATTCAGCATTTCACTGTAAGGTCTACTACACCTGTTGTATTCAGCATTTCACTGTTAGGTCTACACCTGTTGTATTCAGCATTTCACTGTAAGGTCTACCACACCTTTTGTATTCAGCATTTCACTGTAAGGTCTACTACACCTGTTGTATTCAGCATTTCACTGTGAGGTCTACTACACCTGTTGTATTCAGCAGTTCACTGTGAGGTCTACTACACCTGTTGTATTCAGCATTTCACTGTAAGGTCTACTACACCTGTTGTATTCAGCATTTCACTGTAAGGTCTACTACACCTGTTGTATTCAGCATTTCACTGTAAGGTCTACTACACCTGTTGTATTCAGCATTTCACTGTAAGGTCTACTACACCTGTTGTATTCAGCATTACACTGTAAGGTCTACTACACCTGTTGTATTCAGCATTTCACTGTAAGGTCTACTACACCTGTTGTATTCAGCATTTCACTGTAAGGTCTACTACACCTGTTGTATTCAGCATTTCACTGTAAGGTCTACTACACCTGTTGTATTCAGCATTTCACTGTAAGGTCTACTACACCTGCTGTATTCAGCATTTCACTGTAAGGTCTACTACACCTGTTGTATTCAGCATTTCACTGTGAGGTCTACTACACCTGTTGTATTCAGCATTTCACTGTAAGGTCTACTACACCTGTTGTATTCAGCATTTCACTGTGAGGTCTACTACACCTGTTGTATTCAGCATTTCACTGTAAGGTCTACTACACCTGTTGTATTCAGCATTTCACTGTGAGGTCTACTACACCTGTTGTATTCAGCATTTCACTGTAAGGTCTACTACACCTGTTGTATTCAGCATTTCACTGTGAGGTCTACTACACCTGTTGTATTCAGCATTTCACTGTAAGGTCTACTACACCTGTTGTATTCAGCATTTCACTGTAAGGTCTACTACACCTGTTGTATTCAGCATTTCACTGTGAGGTCTACTACACCTGTTGTATTCAGCATTTCACTGTAAGGTCTACTACACCTGTTGTATTCAGCATTTCACTGTGAGGTCTACTACACCTGTTGTATTCAGCATTTCACTGTTAGGTCTACTACACCTGTTGTATTCAGCATTTCACTGTGAGGTCTACTACACCTGTTGTATTCAGCATTTCACTGTAAGGTCTACTACACCTGTTGTATTCAGCATTTCACTGTTAGGTCTACACCTGTTGTATTCAGCATTTCAATGTAAGGTCTACCACACCTGTTGTATTCAGCATTTCACTGTAAGGTCTACTACACCTGTTGTATTCAGCATTTCACTGTGAGGTCTACTACACCTGTTGTATTCAGCATTTCACTGTAAGGTCTACTACACCTGTTGTATTCAGCATTTCACTGTGAGGTCTACTACACCTGTTGTATTCAGCATTTCACTGTTAGGTCTACTACACCTGTTGTATTCAGCATTTCACTGTGAGGTCTACTACACCTGTTGTATTCAGCATTTCACTGTAAGGTCTACTACACCTGTTGTATTCAGCATTTCACTGTTAGGTCTACACCTGTTGTATTCAGCATTTCACTGTAAGGTCTACCACACCTGTTGTATTCAGCATTTCACTGTAAGGTCTACTACACCTGTTGTATTCAGCATTTCACTGTGAGGTCTACTACACCTGTTGTATTCAGCAGTTCACTGTGAGGTCTACTACACCTGTTGTATTCAGCATTTCACTGTAAGGTCTACTACACCTGTTGTATTCAGCATTTCACTGTAAGGTCTACTACACCTGTTGTATTCAGCATTTCACTGTAAGGTCTACTACACCTGTTGTATTCAGCATTTCACTGTAAGGTCTACTACACCTGTTGTATTCAGCATTTCACTGTAAGGTCTACTACACCTGTTGTATTCAGCATTTCACTGTAAGGTCTACTACACCTGTTGTATTCAGCATTTCACTGTAAGGTCTACTACACCTGTTGTATTCAGCATTTCACTGTAAGGTCTACTACACCTGTTGTATTCAGCATATCACTGTAAGGTCTACTACACCTGTTGTATTCAGCATTTCACTGTTAGGTCTACACCTGTTGTATTCAGCATTTCACTGTAAGGTCTACTACACCTGTTGTATTCAGCATTTCACTGTAAGGTCTACTACACCTGTTGTATTCAGCATTTCACTGTAAGGTCTACTACACCTGTTGTATTCAGCATTTCACTGTAAGGTCTACTACACCTGTTGTATTCAGCATTTCACTGTAAGGTCTACTACACCTGTTGTATTCAGCATTTCACTGTAAGGTCTACTACACCTGTTGTATTCAGCATTTCACTGTAAGGTCTACTACACCTGTTGTATTCAGCATTTCACTGTAAGGTCTACTACACCTGTTGTATTCAGCATTTCACTGTTAGGTCTACACCTGTTGTATTCAGCATTTCACTGTAAGGTCTACCACACCTGTTGTATTCAGCATTTCACTGTAAGGTCTACTACACCTGTTGTATTCAGCATTTCACTGTGAGGTCTACTACACCTGTTGTATTCAGCATTTCACTGTAAGGTCTACTACACCTGTTGTATTCAGCATTTCACTGTGAGGTCTACTACACCTGTTGTATTCAGCATTTCACTGTTAGGTCTACTACACCTGTTGTATTCAGCATTTCACTGTGAGGTCTACTACACCTGTTGTATTCAGCATTTCACTGTAAGGTCTACTACACCTGTTGTATTCAGCATTTCACTGTTAGGTCTACACCTGTTGTATTCAGCATTTCACTGTAAGGTCTACCACACCTGTTGTATTCAGCATTTCACTGTAAGGTCTACTACACCTGTTGTATTCAGCATTTCACTGTGAGGTCTACTACACCTGTTGTATTCAGCAGTTCACTGTGAGGTCTACTACACCTGTTGTATTCAGCATTTCACTGTAAGGTCTACTACACCTGTTGTATTCAGCATTTCACTGTAAGGTCTACTACACCTGTTGTATTCAGCATTTCACTGTAAGGTCTACTACACCTGTTGTATTCAGCATTTCACTGTAAGGTCTACTACACCTGTTGTATTCAGCATTTCACTGTAAGGTCTACTACACCTGTTGTATTCAACATTTCACTGTAAGGTCTACTACACCTGTTGTATTCAGCATTTCACTGTAAGGTCTACTACACCTGTTGTATTCAGCATTTCACTGTAAGGTCTACTACACCTGTTGTATTCAGCATTTCACTGTAAGGTCTACTACACCTGTTGTATTCAGCATTTCACTGTTAGGTCTACACCTGTTGTATTCAGCATTTCACTGTAAGGTCTACTACACCTGTTGTATTCAGCATTTCACTGTAAGGTCTACTACACCTGTTGTATTCAGCATTTCACTGTAAGGTCTACTACACCTGTTGTATTCAGCATTTCACTGTAAGGTCTACTACACCTGTTGTATTCAGCATTTCACTGTAAGGTCTACTACACCTGTTGTATTCAGCATTTCACTGTAAGGTCTACTACACCTGTTGTATTCAGCATTTCACTGTAAGGTCTACTACACCTGTTGTATTCAGCATTTCACTGTAAGGTCTACTACACCTGTTGTATTCAGCATTTCACTGTGAGGTCTACTACACCTGTTGTATTCAGCATTTCACTGTGAGGTCTACTACACCTGTTGTATTCAGCATTTCACTGTGAGGTCTACTACACCTGTTGTATTCAGCATTTCACTGTAAGGTCTACTACACCTGTTGTATTCAGCATTTCACTGTAAGGTCTACTACACCTGTTGTATTCAGCATTACACTGTAAGGTCTACTACACCTGTTGTATTCAGCATTTCACTGTAAGGTCTACTACACCTGTTGTATTCAGCATTTCACTGTAAGGTCTACTACACCTGTTGTATTCAGCATTTCACTGTAAGGTCTACTACACCTGTTGTATTCAGCATTTCACTGTAAGGTCTACTACACCTGCTGTATTCAGCATTTCACTGTAAGGTCTACTACACCTGTTGTATTCAGCATTTCACTGTGAGGTCTACTACACCTGTTGTATTCAGCATTTCACTGTAAGGTCTACTACACCTGTTGTATTCAGCATTTCACTGTGAGGTCTACTACACCTGTTGTATTCAGCATTTCACTGTAAGGTCTACTACACCTGTTGTATTCAGCATTTCACCGTAAGGTCTACTACACCTGTTGTATTCAGCATTTCACTGTGAGGTCTACTACACCTGTTGTATTCAGCATTTCACTGTGAGGTCTACTACACCTGTTGTATTCAGCATTTCACTGTGAGGTCTACTACACCTGTTGTATTCAGCATTTCACTGTAAGGTCTACTACACCTGTTGTATTCAGCATTTCACTGTAAGGTCTACCACACCTGTTGTATTCAGCATTTCACTGTAAGGTCTACTACACCTGTTGTATTCTGCAGTTCACTGTAAGGTCTACTACACCTGTTGTATTCAGCATTTCACTGTAAGGTCTACCACACCTGTTGTATTCAGCATTTCACTGTAAGGTCTACCACACCTGTTGTATTCAGCATTTCACTGTAAGGTCTACCACACCTGTTGTATTCAGCATTTCACTGTAAGGTCTACTACACCTGTTGTATTCAGCATTTCACTGTAAGGTCTACTACACCTGTTGTATTCAGCATTTCACTGTAAGGTCTACTACACCTGTTGTATTCAGCATTTCACTGTAAGGTCTACTACACCTGTTGTATTCAGCATTTCACTGTAAGGTCTACTACACCTGTTGTATTCAGCATTTCACTGTAAGGTCTACCACACCTGTTGTATTCAGCATTTCACTGTAAGGTCTACTACACCTGTTGTATTCTGCAGTTCACTGTAAGGTCTACTACACCTGTTGTATTCAGCATTTCACTGTAAGGTCTACCACACCTGTTGTATTCAGCATTTCACTGTAAGGTCTACCACACCTGTTGTATTCAGCATTTCACTGTAAGGTCTACTACACCTGTTGTATTCAGCATTTCACTGTAAGGTCTACTACACCTGTTGTATTCAGCATTTCACTGTAAGGTCTACTACACCTGTTGTATTCAGCATTTCACTGTAAGGTCTACTACACCTGTTGTATTCAGCATTTCACTGTAAGGTCTACCACACCTGTTGTATTCAGCATTTCACTGTAAGGTCTACTACACCTGTTGTATTCTGCAGTTCACTGTAAGGTCTACCTACACCTGTTGTATTCGGAGCATGTGACTAATAAAATGTGATTCGATATCCAGCCCAATTTTTCTCTCGAAACAGGTGCAGAGGTGGAAGATGGCTGTAGTAGATGACTAGGTAACTAGGTAACTGTAACCTAGGTAACTGAGATGATCTCGTACAGATGGCTGAGTGCTGCCTTGCTGTTTGTTTATGGCAGTGTGTACATAACTTTGATAACACACGTCCCTCGGCTTTGATAATGACACACGTCCCTCGGCTTTGATAATGACACACGTCCCTCGGCTTTGATAATGACACACGTCCCTCGGCTTTGATAATGACACACGTCCCTCGGCTTTGATAATGACACACGTCCCTCGGCTTTGATAATGACACACGTCCCTCGGCTTTGATAATGACACACGTCCCTCGGCTTTGATAATGACACACGTCCCTCGGCTTTGATAATGACACACGTCCCTCGGCTTTGATAATGACACACGCCCCTCGGCTTTGATAATGACACATGTCCCTCGGCTTTGATAATGACACACGTCCCTCGGCTTTGATAATGACACACGTCCCTCGGCTTTGATAATGACACACGTCCCTCGGCTTTGATAATGACACGCGTCCTCGGCTTTGATAATGACACGCGTCCCTCGGCTTTGATAATGACACGCGTCCTCGGCTTTGATAATGACACGCGTCCCTCGGCTTTGATAATGACACGCGTCCCTCGGCTTTGATAATGACACACGCCCCTCGGCTTTGATAATGACACACGTCCCTCGGCTTTGATAATGACACACGCCCTCGGCTTTGATAATGACACACGCCCTCGGCTTTGATAATGACACACGTCCCTCGGCTTTGATAATGACACACGTCCCTCGGCTTTGATAATGACACACGTCCCTCGGCTTTGATAATGACACACGTCCCTCGGCTTTGATAATGACACACGTCCCTCGGCTTTGATAATGACACGCGTCCCTCGGCTTTGATAATGACACGCGTCCCTCGGCTTTGATAATGACACACGCGTCCCTCGGCTTTGATAATGACACGCGTCCCTCGGCTTTGATAATGACACGCGTCCCTCGGCTTTGATAATGACACGCGTCCCTCGGCTTTGATAATGACACGCGTCCCTCGGCTTTGATAATGACACGCGTCCCTCGGCTTTGATAATGACACGCGTCCTCGGCTTTGATAATGACACGCGTCCCTCGGCTTTGATAATGACACGCGTCCCTCGGCTTTGATAATGACACACGTCCCTCGGCTTTGATAATGACACACGTCCTCGGCTTTGATAATGACACACGTCCCTCGGCTTTGATAATGACACACGCCCTCGGCTTTGATAATGACACACGCCCCTCGGCTTTGATAATGACACACGCCCTCGGCTTTGATAATGACACACGTCCCTCGGCTTTGATAATGACACGCGTCCCTCGGCTTTGATAATGACACGCGTCCCTCGGCTTTGATAATGACACGCGTCCCTCGGCTTTGATAATGACACGCGTCCCTCGGCTTTGATAATGACACGCGTCCCTCGGCTTTGATAATGACACGCGTCCTCGGCTTTGATAATGACACGCGTCCTCGGCTTTGATAATGACACGCGTCCCTCGGCTTTGATAATGACACGCGTCCCTCGGCTTTGATAATGACACGCGTCCCTCGGCTTTGATGATGACACACGTCCCTCGGCTTTGATAATGACACACGTCCCTCGGCTTTGATAATGACACACGTCCCTCGGCTTTGATAATGACACGCGTCCCTCGGCTTTGATAATGACACGCGTCCCTCGGCTTTGATAATGACACACGTCCCTCGGCTTTGATAATGACACACGTCCCTCGGCTTTGATAATGACACACGTCCCTCGGCGTACAGTATGACCTGTATAATAAAGATTCATTATTGGAGCTGGACCAGATTGACTCAAGCTTCAAATCTAAAAGGGGAAATTAAATGGTTGTAATCGGTTTCACACTGATCACAGAGGGATACTATAACGTCTGAGTTTTTAGTTAGGGGGGAGAGAGAGAAAAAAACTGATGTTGAACTAAGGATTTTCCAGATTTCTTTGCTTAGTTCATCGTAATACAAGGAATCATCCAAATAGGATTTCTGGAAAACTGTGGAATTTTGGAATTCCACCAGGAGAAAGGAGATGAGGTCACCTCTCCATGGCCACCAGGGGAAAGGAGATGAGGCCACCTCTCCATGGCCACCAGGGGAAAGGAGATGAGGCCACCTCTCCATGGTCACCAGGGGAATGGAGATGAGGCCACCTCTCCATGGTCACCAGGGGAAAGGAGATGAGGCCACCTCTCCATGGTCACCAGGAGAAAGGAGATGAGGCCAACTCTCCATGGTCACCAGGGGAATGGAGATGAGGTCACCTCTCCATGGCCACCAGGGGAAAGGAGATGAGGCCACCTCTCCATGGTCACCAGGGGAATGGAGATGAGGCCACCTCTCCATGGTCACCAGGGGAAAGGAGATGAGGCCACCTCTCCATGGTCACCAGGGGAATGGAGATGAGGCCATCTCTCCAAGGTCACCATGAAAAACGATTACTTTTCTAAGACAATTATTTAAAAATGCAATTATTTGAAAATGCTATAATGAACCAAACATTCTGTAATGATGGTTGATCACTAGATAAAGAAGTGAGATTTGATGTCTTCAGTGTTAAAAGTGTAAAACTAACAAGGACTCCATAAACCATGCTTTCTGGACAAATGTCCAAAAGTTATGGACGGAGCTAGAAAGTTGGCTGTCAGAACTATTACAATGTAAATGTACTTTAAATCTTTTCTGTCTGCATATTTCAAGAGGGATGGAGGTGTGACTAGGGATGGAGGTGTGACCAGGTACTAGGGATGGAGGTGTGATCAGGTACTAGGGATGGAGGTGTGACCAGGTACTAGAGATGGAGGTGTGACTAGGTACTAGGGATGGAGGTGTGACCAGGTACTAGGGATGGAGGTATGACCAGGTACTAGGGATGGAGATGTGACCAGGTACTAGGGATGGAGGTGTGACCAGGTACTAGGGATGGAGGTGTGACCAGGTACTAGGGATGGAGGTGTGACCAGACACTAGGGATGGAGGTGTGACCAGGTACTAGGGATGGAGGTGTGACCAGGTACTAGGGATGGAGGTGTGACCAGACACTAGGGATGGAGGTGTGACCAGGCACTAGGGATGGAGGTAAGACCAGGTACTAGGGATGGAGGTGTGACCAGACACTAGGGATGGAGGTGTGACCAGGCACTAGGAATGGAGGTGTGACCAGACACTAGGGATGGAGGTGTGACCAGACACTAGGGATGGAGGTGTGACCAGGTACTAGGGATGGAGATGTGACCAGGTACTAGGGATGGAGATGTGACCAGGCACTAGGGATGGAGGTGTGACCAGGTACTAGGGATGGAGGTATGACCAGGTACTAGGGATGGATATGTGACCAGGTACTAGGGATGGAGGTAAGACCAGGTACTAGGGATGGAGATGTGACCAGGTACTAGGGATGGAGGTGTGACCAGGTACTAGGGATGGAGGTGTGACCAGGTACTAGGGATGGAGGTGTGACCAGGTACTAGGGATGGAGGTGTGACCAGGTACTAGGGATGGAGGTGTGACCAGGCACTAGGAATGGAGTTGTGACCAGGTACTAGGGATGGAGGTAAGACCAGGTACTAGGGATGGAGGTGTGACCAGGCACTAGGGATGGAGGTAAGACCAGGTACTAGGGATGGAGGTGTGACTAGGTACTAGGGATGGAGGTATGACCAGGTACTAGGGATGGAGGTGTGACCAGACACTAGGGATGGAGGTATGACCAGGTACTAGGGATGGAGGTGTGACTAGGTACTAGGGATGGAGGTGTGACCAGGTACTAGGGATGGAGATGTGACCAGACACTAGGGATGGAGGTATGACCAGGTACTAGGGATGGAGGTGTGACTAGGTACTAGGGATGGAGGTGTGACCAGGTACTAGGGATGGAGGTGTGACCAGGTACTAGGGATGGAGGTATGACCAGGTACTAGGGATGGAGATGTGACCAGGTACTAGGGATGGAGGTGTGACCAGGTACTAGGGATGGAGGTATGACCAGGTACTAGGGATGGAGATGTGACCAGACACTAGGGATGGAGGTATGACCAGGTACTAGGGATGGAGGTGTGACCAGGTACTAGGGATGGAGGTGTGACCAGGTACTAGGGATGGAGGTATGACCAGGTACTAGGGATGGAGATGTGACCAGGTACTAGGGATGGAGGTGTGACCAGGTACTAGGGATGGAGGTATGACCAGGTACTAGGGATGGAGATGTGACCAGACACTAGGGATGGAGGTATGACCAGGTACTAGGGATGGAGGTGTGACTAGGTACTAGGGATGGAGGTGTGACCAGGCACTAGGGATGGAGGTGTGACCAGGTACTAGGGATGGAGGTGTGACCAGGTACTAGGGATGGAGGTAAGACCAGGTACTAGGGATGGAGGTGTGACCAGGCACTAGGGATGGAGGTGTGACCAGGTACTAGGGATGGAGGTGTGACCAGGTACTAGGGATGGAAGTGTGACTAGGGATGGAGGTATGACCAGGTACTAGGGATGGAGGTGTGACCAGGTACTAGGGATGGAGGTGTGACCAGGTACTAGGGATGGAGGTGTGACTAGGGATGGAGGTGTGACTAGGGATGGAGGTATGACCAGGTACTAGGGATGGAGGTGTGACCAGGTACTAGGGATGGAGGTGTGACCAGGTACTAGGGATGGAGGTGTGACTAGGGATGGAGGTGTGACTAGGGATGGAGGTGTGAGTATGCAGGTCTGGGCAGATGAGGTGTAGTCCTTGTTTGAGTGCGTCTGTAAATAATTGTTCCTATGCGTGTGTTCGTAGCTGTTTTGGATATTCCCAGGATTCAGAGAGGGACAGAGTGACGATTGTTGGTTTACATTCTTTCTGAAGCATTGACATAAACAGCAGTTCATGTTTTGATTAGTAAATTCTTTCAAATAGAATTCTGTCAGAAGAGACGCCCTTCCTCATTTCCACTTTCAGAAAAGATAACATTACACTCAGCTTGGCTCGCACTAAAGAATGGGGTCAGCTGCTACTGCCTGGGTTAACACTGTGTAATGGGGTCAGCTGCTACTGCCTGGGTTAACACTGTGTAATGGGGTCAGCTACTATGGCCTGGGTTAACACTGTGTCATGGGGTCAGCTACTATGGCCGGGGTTAACACTGTGTCATGGGGTCAGCTACTATGGCCTGGGATAACACTGTGTAATGGGGTCAGCTACTATGGCCGGGGTTAACACTGTGTCATGGGGTCAGCTACTATGGCCTGGGTTAAGACATGACTCTGCCGTTGTCCTGTAGAATGTGTGAATTTTGTCTCTTGTATAACAGATTCTACATTTACATTTAAGTCATTTAGCAGACGCTCTTATCCAGAGCGACTTACAAATTGGTGCATTCACCTTATGACATCCAGTGGAGCAGCCACTTTACAATAGTGCATCTAAATCTTTTAAGGGGGTGAGAAGGATTACTTTATCCTATCCTAGGTATTCCTTAAAGAGGTGGGGTTTCAGGTGTCTCCGGAAGGTGGTGATTGACTCCGCTGTCCTGGCGTCGTGAGGGAGTTTGTTCCACCATTGGGGGGCCAGAGCAGCGAACAGTTTTGACTGGGCTGAGCGGGAACTGTACTTCCTCAGTGGTAGGGAGGCGAGCAGGCCAGAGGTGGATGAACGCAGTGCCCTTGTTTGGGTGTAGGGCCTGATCAGAGCCTGGAGGTACTGAGGTGCCGTTCCCCTCACAGCTCCGTAGGCAAGCACCATGGTCTTGTAGCGGATGCGAGCTTCAACTGGAAGCCAGTGGAGAGAGCGGAGGAGCGGGGTGACGTGAGAGAACTTGGGAAGGTTGAACACCAGACGGGCTGCGGCGTTCTGGATGAGTTGTAGGGGTTTAATGGCACAGGCAGGAGCCCAGCCAACAGCGAGTTGCAGTAATCCAGACGGGAGATGACAAGTGCCTGGATTAGGACCTGCGCCGCTTCCTGTGTGAGGCAGGGTCGTACTCTGCGGATGTTGTAGAGCATGAACCTACAGGAACGGGCCACCGCCTTGATGTTAGTTGAGAACGACAGGGTGTTGTCCAGGATCACGCCAAGGTTCTTAGCGCTCTGGGAGGAGGACACAGTGGAGTTGTCAACCGTGATGGCGAGATCATGGAATGGGCAGTCCTTCCCCGGGAGGAAGAGCAGCTCCGTCTTGCCGAGGTTCAGCTTGAGGTGGTGATCCGTCATCCACACTGATATGTCTGCCAGACATGCAGAGATGCGATTCGCCACCTGGTCATCAGAAGGGGGAAAGGAGAAGATTAATTGTGTGTCGTCTGCATAGCAATGATAGGAGAGACCATGTGAGGTTATGACAGAGCCAAGTGACTTGGTGTATAGCGAGAATAGGAGAGGGCCTAGAACAGAGCCCTGGGGGACACCAGTGGTGAGAGCACGTGATGAGGAGACGGATTCTCGCCACGCCACCTGGTAGGAGCGACCTGTCAGGTAGGACGCATTCCAAGCGTGGGCCGCGCCGGAGATGCCCAACTCGGAGAGGGTGGAGAGGAGGATCTGATGGATCACAGTATCGAAGGCAGCCGATAGGTCTAGAAGGATGAGAGCAGAGGAGAGAGAGTTAGCTTTAGCAGTGCGGAGCGCCTCCGTGATACAGAGAAGAGCAGTCTCAGTTGAATGACTAGTCTTGAAACCTGACTGATTTGGATCAAGAAGGTCATTCTGAGAGAGATAGCGGGAGAGCTGGCCAAGGACGGCACGTTCAAGGGTTTTGGAGAGAAAAGAAAGAAGGGATACTGGTCTGTAGTTGTTGACATCGGAGGGATCGAGTGTAGGTTTTTTCAGAAGGGGTGCAACTCTCGCTCTCTTGAGCGGTCAGGGATGAGTTGATGAGCGAGGTGAGGTAAGGGAGAAGGTCTCCGGAAATGGTCTGGAGAAAAGAGGAGGGGATAGGGTCAAGCGGGCAGGTTGTTGGGCGGCCGGCCGTCACAAGACGCGAGATTTCATCTGGAGAGAGAGGGGAGAAAGAGGTCAGAGCACAGGGTAGGGCAGTGTGAGCAGAACCAGCGGTGTCGTTTGACTTAGCAAACGAGGATCGGATGTCGTCGACCTTCTTTTCAAAATGGTTGACGAAGTCATCTGCAGAGAGGGGGGGAGGGGAGGAGGATTCAGGAGGGAGGAGAAGGTGGCAAAGAGCTTCCTAGGGTTAGAGGCAGATGCTTGGAATTTAGAGTGGTAGAAAGTGGCTTTAGCAGCAGCGACAGAAGAGGAAAATGTAGAGAGGAGGGAGTGAAAGGATGCCAGGTCCGCAGGGAGGCGAGTTTTCCTCCATTTCCGCTCGGCTGCCCGGAGCCCTGTTCTGTGAGATCGCAATGAGTCGTCGAGCCACGGAGCGGGCGGGGGGAGGACCGAGCCGGCCTGGAGGATAGGGGACATAGAGAGTCAAAGGTTGCAGAAAGGGAGGAGAGGAGGGTTGAGGAGGCAGAATCAGGAGATAGGTTGGAGAAGGTTTGAGCAGAGGGAAGAGATGATAGGATGGAAGAGGAGAGAGTAGCGGGGGAGAGAGAGCGAAGGTTGGGACGGCGCGATACCATCCGAGTAGGGGCAGTGTGGGAAGTGTTGGATGAGAGTGAGAGGGAAAAGGATACAAGGTAGTGGTCGGAGACTTGGAGGGGAGTTGCAATGAGGTTAGTGGAAGAACAGCATCTAGTAAAGATGAGGTCGAGCGTATTGCCTGCCTTGTGAGTAGGGGGGGAAGGTGAGAGGGAGAGGTCAAAAGAGGAGAGGAGTGGAAAGAAGGAGGCAGAGAGGAATGAGTCAAAGGTAGACGTGGAAGGGTTAAAGTCGCCCAGAACTGTGAGAGCTGAGCCGTCCTCAGGAAAGGAGCTTATCAAGGCATCAAGCTCATTGATGAACTCTCCGAGGGAACCTGGAGGGCGATAAATGATAAGGATGTTAAGCTTGAAAGGGCTGGTAACTGTGACAGCATGGAATTCAAAGGAGGCGATAGACAGATGGGTAAGGGGAGAGAGAGAGAATGACCACTTGGGAGAGATGAGGATCCCGGTGCCACCACCCCGCTGACCAGAAGCTCTCGGGGTGTGCGAGAACACGTGGGCGGACGAAGAGAGAGCAGTAGGAGTAGCAGTGTTATCTGTGGTGATCCATGTTTCTGTCAGTGCCAAGAAGTCGAGGGACTGGAGGGAGGCATAGGCTGAGATGAACTCTGCCTTGTTGGCCGCAGATCGGCAGTTCCAGAGGCTACCGGAGACCTGGAACTCCACGTGGGTCGTGCGCGCTGGGACCACCAGATTAGGGTGGCCGCGGCCACGCGGTGTGGAGCGTTTGTATGGTCTGTGCAGAGAGGAGAGAACAGGGATAGACAGACACATAGTTGACAGGCTACAGAAGAGGCTACGCTAATGCAAAGGAGATTGGAATGACAAGTGGACTACACGTCTCGAATGTTCAGAAAGTTGAGCTTACGTAGCAAGAATCTTATTGACTAAAATGATTAAAAATGATACAGTACTGCTGAAGTAGGCTAGCTGGCAGTGGCTGCGTTGTTGACTTTGTAGGCTAGCTGGCAGTGGCTGCGTTGTTGATTCGGGGGCTAGCTGGCTAGCTAGCAGTGTTGATTACGTTACGTTGCGTTAAAAGAACGACAATAGCTGGCTAGGTAACCTAGAAAATCGCTCTAGACTACACAATTACACAATTATCTACACAATTATCTTTGATACAGAGACGGCTATGTAGCTAGCTATGTAGACGGTGGGCGTTAGCTAGCTGGCTAGCTGCTGGGCAGATACAAAGACGGCTATGTAGCTAGCTAAGAAGAAATTGCTAAGATTAGACAAATCAAACCGTTGTACTATAATGAAATGTAATGAAATGTAATGAAAAGTTACACTACCTGCAGACCGAAGTGCAGACCGAAGTGCGGATGCGACTGCTCGCTCCAACCCGGAAGTTGGTTTTAACATTTCTAAGCAGCGTGGTTGTAAATAAAGGCTAAAAAGATAAATAAAGAACGTTTTATCTAAATAGCTTTTACCAACGCAATTCAATTCATTCCGACAATTTGCTTGGAAAGTTTAAAAAAGACTCCAAACAGACTCATTGGAGATGAGTGTCTTACCTTGTACTAACCTTGTACTAACCCATGAGTTTATACTGGATTTAAACATATTTTTGTTAACTGTCATTTCGTTACGCTCCAACCTGTGCCAACAATCAGTTATTTTTTTTAAATGTCTTGGTTCAAATAGTTGAGATTTTTTTTTCTAAGAGATTTGTAAATTGTATTTGCATTGTTCTAACATGTTGCCCAATCAGATATGACACAAGCCTGCCTCGTTTGCCAACTTCCTGTTTCTACTGTGAAGATGCTCCAGGGTTCAATGAAAGGGTGAAGTTACCCCTTTAGACTCTGATCTTGGGTCAGTTTAGCATTTTTTTTTCCCTCACTAATGGTAAAGGTCAGGATTATAGGGAGGAGAAGCTGATCCTAGATCTGTACCTACTAAAAGGGGAAATGTCGCCCGAGCTTCCATGGACCACATCCTGTATCTACGAAATGTATTCCAATACAGTGTATTGTATTGGATGGCAGTGTGACCGACTAGGGGATCAAACCTGGGTATTTCTTCACTCTTCAAGACTGCGTTAGTCCGCTGAGCTAAAAGCCCAGACTTTAGTTTTGGGGGATATTAAAATAAGTCTTCAGAATGTAAACAAGGATCTAACGAAGTTGTGCATTTTGTAATTAGTCAACTCACAACACACGGGTCAGAGGTCAGTAAACATCACATAAGAGTTGGGAGAGCAATGGCATGGATTCCAAAGTGCACCCTATTCCCTATTACAATGCACTACCTTTATATTAAAACTAGTGCCCTATGGGGCCCTGGTCAAAAGTAGTGCACTATATAGGGAATAGGGTTCCGTAGGGCCCTGGGCTAAAGTAGTACACTATATAGGGAGTAAGGTTCCATAGAGCTCTAGCCTAAAGTAGTGCACTATATAGGGAATAGGGCACCATAGGTTCCTGGTCTAAAGTAGTGCACTATATAGGGAGTAGGGTTCCATAGAGCTCTAGCCTAAAGTAGTGCACTATATAGGGAATAGGGCACCATAGTTTCCTGGTCTAAAGTAGTGCACTATATAGAGAATAGGGTTCCATTTGGAACGCACCCAGGGAGTGTGGGTTTCGCTAAGGGTGTGGGCGGTGACGATGGGGTCGACACTAAACTAATTAGGGACGAGGTTGCTTATGGCCTCCCTCATTAGTGATGGATGAAGTTACCTAGCAGAGGTCAGAGGTTAGAGGTCAGGGGTCAGACGTCAGACTGCTCGTCAACGTGATGACCTCACCCTATAAGGCCTGGTCAATAATCAATATACAGTACCAGTCAAAAGTGTACTACTGGCCTGTGTCTTTCTGTCTGGCATTATTCCACCAATCCCCCCCCCCCCCCCTGATAAGAACGCGCCTCTCTGTCTCTGCAGCATTCCAAACATCCTGTGGTGGGGGTCTGAAGGACCAGAAGTGCACAAGGCCGCCCCGTACCCCCCCTTTCGACCCCCACACCCTCAGCCCCGTGAACAATGAGACCTTCCCGTCAGACAGGGGGACAGAGGGCTGGAGTTGGAAGTGAGACACGGAGAGAGGCAAGCCAGGCATTCTCTCTCTCTCTCTCTCCGTCTCTCTCTCTCTCTCTCTCTCTCTCTCTGTCTCTCTCTCTGTCTCTCTCTGTCTCTCTCTCTCTCTCTCTCTCTCTCTCTGTCTCTCTCTGTCTCTCTCTGTCTCTCTCTCTCTCTCTCTCTCTCTCTCTCTCTCTCTCTCTCTCTCTCTCTCTCTCTCTCTCTCTCTCTGTCTCTCTCTCTCTTTCTCTCTCTCTCTCTGTCTCTCTCTCTCTCTCTCTCTCTCTCTCTCTCTGTCTCTCTCTCTCTCTCTCTCTCTCTCTCTCTGTCTCTCTCTCTCTCTCTCTCTCTCTCTCTCTCTCTCTCTCTCTCTCTCTCTCTCTCTCTCTCTCTCTCTCTGTCTCTCTCTCTCTCTCTCTCTCTCTCTCTCTCTCTCTCTCTCTGTCTCTCTCTCTCTCTCTCTCTCCTCTCCATCTCTATCTCTCTCTCTTAGAAGCCCCGCCAGGGAATGTGTGATAAAGAATGCATGCATGCAGGAAGCAACAATCGTGGGAAAGTCACTCCACTGATTTCATCAGGGAATTTCAGCCATTTGACTCAAAAGCTCATGCCATCATATTTCATGGGGGTGGAATAAGTCAGGATGGGTGGAAGGGCTTGTGTGTCATGTATCATGGGTATTGTTATGTTATTACATACTGTACAGAAAAACAGCTATGGTCACTGACAACTGTTTTAAGTATGACTTTTCCCTCCCACAACAACAGTGTTTTAAGTAGGAATATCCATTCCCACAACAACAGTGTTTTAAGTAGGAATATCCATTCCCACAACAACAGTGTTTTAAGTAGGAATATCCATTCCCACAACAACAGTGTTTTAAGTAGGAATATCCATTCCCACAACAACAGTGTTTTAAGTAGGAATATCCATTCCCACAACAACAGTGTTTTAAGTAGGAATATCCATTCCCACAACAACAGTGTTTTAAGTAGGAATATCCATTCCACAACAACGACAGTAGCTGAAACCTCTCAATACTAAACTAGAGATCAAGAAAATAAGGGATATGATGAGAGGTTGTGCTGTATGTAGTGGGAATGGCTTGAATCTAGGCCTCTAAGACTGTGTTTACAGAGGAAGCACAATTTTGATCTTTTGCACAATTGGTCAAAATATCTGAATTGGCTTGCCTGTGTAAATGCAGCAAGAGCTGTTGTAGTTTGCCAGGGATTCCTGGGGCTGCAGGTAGCCTAGTGGTTATAGCTTCGGGCCAGTAACCGAAAGGTTGCTAGATTGAATCCCCGAGCTGACAAGGTAAAAATCTGACATTCTGCCCCTGAACAATTTGTTCTTAACTGATTGCCTAGTTAAATAAAACAATTCCAGTTTTGGAAGGGAGTTTTGGAAGGGAGCATTTTGAAAGCACCTCTTCTTTCTTTTCCAGAGACATTAGGGGATTTTACTAATAGGGTTTTACAGTATCTTTATGGCAGTTGTACCAAGTTGTATAGGTCTTCAGAAGACGTTTGGAGTGGAACATATCTTAGTCAGAGGGGTCATTTCCTTGGCCTTGGTTTCTCTAATGACTGCCTTGCCTGGTTCATCAACTATTTCTCAGATAGAGTTCAGTGTGTCAAATTGGAGGGCATGTTGTCCAGACCTCTGGCAGTCTCTATTGGGGTGCCACAGGGTTCAATTCTCGGGCCGACTCTTTCCTCTGTATATATCAATGATGTCGCTCTTACTGCTGGTGATTCTCTGATCCACCTCTACGCAGACGACACCAGTCTGTACACATCTGGCCCTTCTTTGGACACTGTGCTAACAAACCTCCAAACGAGCTTCAATGCCATACAACTCTCCTTCCGTGGCCTCCAACTGCTTATAAATGCTAGTAAAATAAAATGCATGCTCTTCAACCGATCGCTGCCCGCACCCGCCCGCCCGACTAGCATCACTACTCTGGATGGATCTGACTTCGAATATGTGGACTACAAATACCTAGGTGTCTGGTTAGACTGTAAACTCTCCTTCCAGACCCACATTAAGCATCTCAAATCCCAAAATAAATCTAGGATTGGCTTCCTATTTCGCAACAAAGTCTCCTTCTCTCATGCTGGCAAACATACCCTCATAAAACTGACCATCCTACTGATCCTCGACTTCGGCGATGTCATTTACAAAATAGTCTCCAACACTCTACTCAGAAAATTGGATGCAGTCTATCACAGTGCCATCCGTTTTGTCACCAAAGCCCCATATACTACCCACCATTGCGACCTGTATGATCTCATTGGCTGGCCCTCCCTACATATTTGTCGGCAAACCCACTGACTCCAGGTCATTTATAAGTCTTTGCTAGGAAAAGCCCCGCCTTATCTCAGCTCACTGGTCACCATAGCAAGACCCATCCGTACCACGCTCTCCAGCAGGTATATCTCACTGGTCATCCCCAAAGCCAACACATCCTTTGGCCGCCTTTCCTTCCAGTTCTCTGCTGCCAATGACTGGAACGAATTACAAAAATCACTGAAGCTGGAGTCTGATATCTCCATCACTAACTTTAAGCATCAGCTGTCAGAGCAGCTTACAGATCACTGCACCTGTGTACAGCCCATCTGTAAATAGCACACCCAACTACCTCATCCCCATATTGTTACTTACCCTCTTGCTCTTTTGCACCCCAGTATCTCTACTTGCACATCATCATCTGCACATCTATCACTCCAGTGTTAATCTGCTAAATTGTAATTATTTCACCACTATGGCCTATTTATTGCCTTACCTCCCTTCTCTTCTTCATTTGAACACACTGTATATAGATTTTTCTATTGTGTTATTGACTGTATGTTTTGTTTACTCCATGTGTAACTCTGTGTTGTTGTTTGTGTCGCACTGCTTTGCTTTATCTTGGCCAGGTCTCAGTTGTAAATGAGAACTTGTTCTCAACTGGCCTACCTGGTTAAATAAAGGTGATCTGGTCTACCTGGTTAAATACAGGTGATCTGGTCTACCTGGTTAAATAAAGGTGATCTGGTCTACCTGGTTAAATGAAGGTGAAATAAAAAATAAAATAAATAAATAAAATCCCTTTCATACGTAAACTATCTATCTTGACTCTGACACTCTGACACTTTGACATGACCCACATGACTGGCTGTGATCTGGAAGATTAGGAGAATTACACTTGTTTTACATACCACAGATTCTCTCTCTCTACCTCTCTCTCTCTCTCTCTCTCTCTCTCTCTCTCTCTCTCTCTCTACCTCTCTACCTCTTCCTCTACCTCAAATAAAATCAAATAAAATGTATTTATAAAGCCCTTCTTGCATCAGCTGATATCTCTAAGTGCTGTACAGGAAACCCAGCCCAAAACCCCAAACGACACAATGACAAAAGTGAATGCGTGAGTCTTCACAATGCATCTTAGATAATTTTATCTAAACTCCAGTTAAAAGAGACAGACACATTTTGTCACTTGCTCTCGTGCTTCAAAGTCTAAAACACCACGCGCACGACAATACTTGCTTGCTTAGACACAGAAGACAGATAGAAAGTTTTGTTCTTGTGCAGGCAAGACTTTGTCAATGTTGGAGTTCATATATACTGCACAGAGGAAGGTAGGCAACACATGCTTCGATCAAGGTCAAGGGTCGTCTACCCTACGCTGGTTCAGAGCCGTGAGAGAAGAGTGTTTTACCCGACTCCATCTAATCCTAACTGAGAGAAAAGTACTCAACAGAAACATGTTCCACAGACCAGTGATGTCCGGAAACTAAGTCCTCCCAATCTCAACTATGACTGAGGCAACGATCCAAAAACAATGGAGAGTAAAATCATGCTGCCTGCAATAACATTTACCAGGTCTGTACTTTATGGGCCGTATATTTAGACTTGATATAAGTTGATATAACATAAAAATGTTGACCTAAGTTCATGTTTTATTTATTTGAAGGTGAACTGCACTCACTTATTCCGTTTGTGTGCTTCCGGTGCTCATTAAGAAATGCAGCAGCCATTACTGAAGCCCAAAGGAGAGTTGTCTTAGGGGTGTGGTTTAATGTGGGTGTGGTTTAATGTGGGTGTGGTTTAATGTGGGTGTGCTTTAATGTGGGTGTGTCTTGGGTGTGTCTTGGGCATTCAATCACACCTAACAAACAAGGGCAGTGATGAGTAATTTAGTGACAGAGAGGTAAGCTAAACTAGCTTTGCCTTGGAGAGAAGTCTCTCCTCCTGACTGTTCCGATAATTCAGTTCTATGTGTAGTGTAGGGTAAAACTATTTTTGGAAAATATGTTCTGATAAAATTTGAAATAAATTATATTTAATTATCACTAAAACTCCATGAAAAAACAACAACAGAATGACAAAGTAAATCAATATATAGTATAGCAGCCTAGAAGTACATGGTGTCCCATGTCTTCTCTCTGGTGGGGGAGAGAACGATGAACAACAGTAGGCTACATGTCTGCACTGCAGAGGCCCGTCGGAGGCTTTGACCACTTTGGCCAATCAGAACGTTGATAAAAATAAAAAAAATCTGCAGCTAAGGGGTTTAGTCACGTGACACTTAACAACCAATGAGATCTAGGATCCACATTTTTATTTTTATTTTTATTTCACCTTTATTTAACCAGGTAGGCTAGTTGAGAACACCTTTATTTAACCAGGTAGGTCAGTTGAGAACACCTTTATTTAACCAGGTAGGCTAGTTGAGAACACCTTTATTTAACCAGGTAGGCTAGTTGAGAACACCTTTATTTAACCAGGTAGGCTAGTTGAGAACACCTTTATTTAACCAGGTAGGCTAGTTGAGAACACCTTTATTTAACCAGGTAGGCTAGTTGAGAACACCTTTATTTAACCAGGTAGGCTAGTTGAGAACACCTTTATTTAACCAGGTAGGCTAGTTGAGAACACCTTTATTTAACCAGGTAGGCTAGTTGAGAACACCTTTATTTAACCAGGTAGGCTAGTTGAGAACACCTTTATTTAACCAGGTAGGCCAGTTGAGAACACCTTTATTTAACCAGGTAGGCTAGTTGAGAACACCTTTATTTAACCAGGTAGGCCAGTTGAGAACACCTTTATTTAACCAGGTAGGCTAGTTGAGAACACCTTTATTTAACCAGGTAGGCCAGTTGAGAACACCTTTATTTAACCAGGGAGGCCAGTTGAGAACACCTTTATTTAACCAGGGAGGCTAGTTGAGAACACCTTTATTTAACCAGGTAGGCTAGTTGAGAACACCTTTATTTAACCAGGTAGGCTAGTTGAGAACACCTTTATTTAACCAGGTAGGCTAGTTGAGAACACCTTTATTTAACCAGGTAGGCCAGTTGAGAACACCTTTATTTAACCAGGTAGGCTAGTTGAGAACACCTTTATTTAACCAGGTAGGCTAGTTGAGAACAAGTTCTCATTTGCAACTGCGACCTGGCCAAGATAAAGCATAGCAGTGTGAACAGACAACACAGAGTTACAAAATGGAGTAAACAATTAACAAGTCAATAACACAGTAGAAAGAAGAAAAAAAAATTCACCGTGTGTCTGCCTTGATGTTCAGAAAATGTGTGTCTGCCTTGATGTTCAGAAAATGTGTGTCTGCCTTGATGTTCAGAAAATGTGTGTCTGCCTTGATGTTCAGAAAATGTGTGTCTGCCTTGATGTTCAGAAAATGTGTGTCTGCCTTGATGTTCAGAAAATGTGTGTCTGCCTTGATGTTCAGAAAATGTGTGTCTGCCTTGATGTTCAGAAAATGTGTGTCTGCCTTGATGTTCAGAAAATGTGTGTCTGCCTTGATGTTCAGAAAATGTGTGTCTGCCTTGATGTTCAGAAAATGTGTGTCTGCCTTGATGTTCAGAAAATGTGTGTCTGCCTTGATGTTCAGAAAATGTGTGTCTGCCTTGATGTTCAGAAAATGTGTGTCTGCCTTGATGTTCAGAAAATGTGTGTCTGCCTTGATGTTCAGAAAATGTGTGTCTGCCTTGATGTTCAGAAAATGTGTGTCTGCCTTGATGTTCAGAAAATGTGTGTCTGCCTTGATGTTCAGAAAATTCCACGGACTCCCTCTTGCTCCTGGGCAATGGATCCCAGAACGATATGTGACCACGTGGTTACGGCGACACCGTTCTGCCCGAGGCCACCCAAACCGGAGTGACCTCTGGAAGTTGCTGTAGGGATATTTAGACTGTATTGAGACGAAGGGCCCGTTCTAGCTTGATATGTCATGGTGTGCAATTAAAAAGGTGAATTGGGCCAAGTTAAAAAAGGTTATAATTCATTTCGGTTCTAGTTTATTGAGATGCATGAATACACTAACACCAAAATATAGACTTTATGGCTCGATTAAAAATTAGACTTAGTAATGATTTATGTTCACTATTTGGAAAATAGATTGATAGCATGTTTGTTTTATTATATAATAGGCAACATGGGTTAAAGCTAATCAAATCTAAAGTTTATTTAAGTCTATTTAAGTTGACTTAAATCCATCTTTTATTTACTTAAGTCTGTTTTAAATCTACTTATCTCAAGTCAGAATTGGGCCCTAAATAAGTACATTTAATGAGCAATTTCTCATTGTTTTTTTGGAGTTGAAATTAGACAAAGGAAATCACTAGGGAAAAGAGGAGTCTAAACTAATGTGATGTGATGTCAGTCACTCAGCAATGGCGTTAGAAACTGGAGCAAGTTGGAGGCATATACATATACATATATACAGTACATATATATATATATACATATATACAGTACATATATACATATACATATATACAGTGAGGCAAAAAAGTATTTAGTCAGCCACCAATTGTGCAAGTTCTGTATTCTTATTTTCCACCATAATTTGCAAATAAATTCATAAAAAATCCTACAATGTGATTTTCTGGATTTCTTTTCTTCTTATTTTGTCTGTCATAGTTGAAGTGTACCTATGATGAAAATTACAGGCCTCTCTCATCTTTTTAAGTGGGAGAACTTGCACAATTGGTGGTGAGAGAGGTGAGAGAGTGAGAGGGTAAAAAACAGCAGGTCTGGGACAGGTAGCTCGTCCGGTGAACAGGTCAGGGTTCCATAGCCACAGGCAGAACATTTGAAACTGGAGCAGCAGCACGACCAGGTGGACTGGAGATAGCAAGGAGGCATCAGGCCAGGTAGTTTGAGGCATGGTCCTAGGGCTTAGGTCCTCCGGGACGGGAGGGAGAGAGAGAGAGAATTAGAGGGAGCATACTTCAGTTCACACAGGACACCAGATAAGAGAGGAGAATTACACCAGATATAACAGACTGACCCTAGCCCCCTGGCACATAGACTATTGCAGCATAGATACTGAAGGCTGAGTCAGGGGGGGTCAGGGGACACTGTGGCCCCATCCGATGATACCACCGGACAGGGCCAACCAGGCAGGCTATAACCCCACCCACTTTGCCAAAGCACAGCCCACCAGTAAGCCAGTGACTCAGCCCCCATAATAGAGAATCCCAGTGGAGAGAGGGGTGCCTGCCAGGCAGAGAATCCCAGCGGAGAGAGGGGTGCCTGCCAGGCAGAGAATCCCAGTGGAGAGAGGGGTGCCTGCCAGGCAGAGAATCCTAGTGGAGAGAGGGGTGCCTGCCAGGCAGAGAATCCCAGTGGAGAGAGGGGTGCCTGCCAGGCCCAGTGGAGAGAGGGGTGCCTGCCAGGCAGAGAATCCCAGTGGAGAGAGGGGTGCCTGCCAGGCAGAGAATCCCAGTGGAGAGAGGGGTGCCTGCCAGGCAGAGAATCCCAGTGGAGAGAGGGGTGCCTGCCAGGCAGAGAATCCCAGTGGAGAGATGGGTGCCTGCCAGGCAGAGAATCCCAGTGGAGAGAGGGGTGCCTGCCAGGCAGAGAATCCCAGTGGAGAGAGGGGTGCCTGCCAGGCAGAGAATCCCAGTGGAGAGAGGGGTGCCTGCCAGGCAGAGAATCCCAGTGGAGAGAGGGGTGCCTGCCAGGCAGAGAATCCCAGTGGAGAGAGAGGGGTGCCTGCCAGGCAGAGAATCCCAGTGGAGAGATGGGTGCCTGCCAGGCAGAGAATCCCAGTGGAGAGAGGGGTGCCTGCCAGGCAGAGAATCCCAGTGGAGAGAGGGGTGCCTGCCAGGCAGAGAATCCCAGTGGAGAGAGGGGTGCCTGCCAGGCAGAGAATCCCAGTGGAGAGAGGGGTGCCTGCCAGGCAGAGAATCCCAGTGGAGAGATGGGTGCCTGCCAGGCAGAGAATCCCAGTGGAGAGAGGGGTGCCTGCCAGGCAGAGAATCCCAGTGGAGAGAGGGGTGCCTGCCAGGCAGAGAATCCCAGTGGAGAGAGGGGTGCCTGCCAGGCAGAGAATCCCAGTGGAGAGAGGGGTGCCTGCCAGGCAGAGAATCCCAGTGGAGAGAGGGGTGCCTGCCAGGCAGAGAATCCCAGTGGAGAGATGGGTGCCTGCCAGGCAGAGACAGCAATGGCGGTTCAACGCTCCAGTTCCTTGCCGTTCACCTTCACACCCCTTGGACAGAGTACACTCAATCATAGTACCTACTGAAGAGATGCGTCTTCAATAAAGACTTAAAAGGTCGAGACCTAGTCTGCGTCTCTCACATGGATAGGCAGATCAATCCATATAAATGGAGCTCTATAGGAGAAAGCCTCAAAGCTGTTTGCTTAGAAGTTCTAGGGACAATAAGGAGGCCTGCGTCTTGTGACAGTAGCGTACTTGTAGGTATGTCATAACCTCACATGGTCTCTCCTATCATTGCTATGCAGACGACACACAATTAATCTTCTCCTTTCCCCCTTCTGATGAACAGGTGGCGAATCGCATCTCTGCATGTCTGGCAGACATATCAGTGTGGATGACGGATCACCATCTCAAGCTGAACCTCGGCAAGACGGAGCTGCTCTTCCTCCCGGGGAAGGACTGCCCGTTCCATGATCTCGCCATCACGGTTGACAACTCCACTGTGTCCTCCTCCCAGAGCGCTAAGAACCTTGGCGTGATCCTGGACAACACCCTGTCGTTCTCAACTAACATCAAGGCGGTGGCCCGTTCCTGTAGGTTCATGCTCTACAACATCCGCAGAGTACGACCCTGCCTCACACAGGAAGCGGCGCAGGTCCTAATCCAGGCACTTGTCATCTCCCGTCTGGATTACTGCAACTCGCTGTTGGCTGGGCTCCCTGCCTGTGCCATTAAACCCCTACAACTCATCCAGAACGCCGCAGCCCGTCTGGTGTTCAACCTTCCCAAGTTCTCTCACGTCACCCCGCTCCTCCGCTCTCTCCACTGGCCTCCAGTTGAAGCTCGCATCCGCTACAAGACCATGGTGCTTGCCTACGGAGCTGTGAGGGGAACGGCACCTCAGTACCTCCAGGCCCTGATCAGGCCCTACACCCAAACAAGGGCACTGCGTTCATCCACCTCTGGCCTGCTCGCCTCCCTACCACTGAGGAAGTACAGTTCCCGCTCAGCCCAGTCAAAACTGTTCGCTGCGCTGGCCCCCCAATGGTGGAACAAACTCCCTCACGACGCCAGGACAGCGGAGTCAATCACCACCTTCCGGAGACACCTGAAACCCCACCTCTTTAAGGAATACCTAGGATAGGATAAAGTAATCCTTCTCACCCCCTTAAAAGATTTAGATGCACTATTGTAAAGTGGCTGCTCCACTGGATGTCATAAGGTGAATGCACCAATTTGTAAGTCGCTCTGGATAAGAGCGTCTGCTAAATGACTTAAATGTAAATGTAAATGTAAATGTATGTACGGCAGGACCAAATTGAAGAGAGAGGTAGGAGCAAGCCCATGTAATGCTTTGTGGGTTATATCTATTCTCTGATCAGAGAATTTATAGCACCATTTTTTGATGATCCTTGGTTTGGGTTCTGAGCAGATCATTTGTTGTGATTGCAAACATAATAAGATCGTGGTCGGATAGTCCGGGATTATAAGGATTTTGTTTTTATCCACAACATTCATTCCATGGGACAAAACTAGATCCAGGGTATAACTGTGGCAATGAGTAAGTCCTGAGACATGTTGGACAAAACCCTCTGAGTCGATGATGGCTCCGAAAGCCTTTTGGAGTGAGTCTGTGGACTTTTCCATGTGAATATTAAAGTCACCAAAAATGTGAATATTATCTGCCATGACTACAAGGTCTGATAGGAATTCGGGGAACTCAGTAAGGAACACTGTATACGGTTCAGAAGGCCTGTAAAAGTGATTGAGCTACATAGATTATGACTAGAAGCTCAAAAGATGGAAAGTATTTTTTTTACAATTGAAATAACCTCCGCCTATGCGGGATACGCAGGGGGTATGGTCAATCGTGTAACCAGGAAGAGAGGCCTCATTTAACACAGTAAATTCATCAGACTTGAGGCATGTTTCACTCAGGCCAATCACATCAAGATTATGATCAGTGATTAGTTCATTGACTATGACTGCCTTGGAAGTGAGGGATCTAACATTTAAGGAGCCCTATTTTGAGATGTGAGATAACACAATCTCTTTCAATAATGACAGGAATGAGGGAGGTCTTTATTCCAGTGAGATTGCTAAAGCGAACACCGCCATGTTTAGTTTTGCCCAACCTAGATCGAGGCACAGACACGGTCTCGATGGGAATAGCTGGGCTGACTACACTGACTGTACCTGTGGCAGACTCCACTAAACCTGCAGGCTGCCAAATAAGGTGCAGGCCAGGCTCTCATTGTAGAGCTCGAGGAGTTAGAGCTCTGTCTACGTTGATAGATAAGTTTAGAGCGTCCCTCCAGCTAGGATGGAGTCCGTCACTCCTCAGCAGGCCAGGCTTGATCCTGTTTGTGGGTGAGTCCCAGAAAGAGGGCCAATTATCTACAAATTCTATGTTTTGGGAGGGGCAGAAAACAGTTTTCAACCAACGATTGAGTTGTGAGACTCTGCTGTAGAGCTCCTCACTCCCCTTAACTGAGAGGGGGCCAGAGACAATTCTAGCTAATTTACATGCTGAAAATATGTTGTGCTTGGTGACCTCTGACTGTTTCATCCTAATGGCTCAGTAGAATAGAATAAACATTTTAGCCAGCATCAGTACAAAACAGTCCAATATTTACACGTTTTGGGGAAGTGAGGGTTGGGGCTAAGTGTTCTAAATTGTGCAGCATTTAGCAATCATAATAAAAGTCTGGTAGAAGCAGTAGGGGTGAGTGTGTAGCTTGAATGTGTGTGTGTGTGTATATGTCTGCGTGTATACATGAGTGAGAGCGTGTGTACTAAGATGTGGAGATACAGAGCAGGTGGTCAAGTCCAGTTCAAGTGTTTAGCAATCTGATGGCTTGTAGTTAGAAACTCTCTTTAGGTATCAGACCTCATGATCCGATACCGTCTGCCTGACGGTAAGGGAGTGGATAGCTCGTGGCTGGGGGGGGGGGTCTTTGATTATGCTGGGTGCCTTTCCTCGGGTACCGTTATGAGTAGATGTCCTGGGAGGGTGGTGAGCACAGTCCCAGTGATGTACTGGGCCATCTTCACCACCTGATGCAGGGCTAGCGGTCGTGGACAGAGCATTCCCAGTACCAGGCCATGATGCAACTGGTCAGAACACTCTCGACGGTGGCGCGGTAGTATTTTGATGACCTGGGGTGGCCATGTACATTTATTTCAGCTGCTTTAGGAAGTAGAGACGCTTTTGCACCCTCTTGACAAGAGTGGTGGTGTTTTTGGTCCATGTCAAGTGATGACCTTTAAAACTCATGACTCTCTCTACTGCAGTCCTGTTGATGTAGGTTTGGGGGCACGACCCCTCCACTGCTTCCTGAAGTCAAACAATCCACTCCTTTGTTTTGCTGATGTTGAGGGAGAGGTTGTTGCCCTGGCACCACAATGCCAGTTCACTTACATCCTTCCTATAGGCTGACTCGTCGTTGTTGGTTATCAGACCTACAACCGTGGTGTCGTCAGCAAACTTGATGTAGTTGGTGTCGTGCAAAGCCACGCTGTGGTGGGTGAACAGGGAGTACAGCAGAGGGTTGAGGACACACGCTTGGGGGGGCCCTATGTTAAACATACACCTTTCTGAACTACAGTTCAGCATTCAACACCATTGTTCCCTCCAACCTCAACACCAAGCTCAGAGCCCTGGGTCTGGACACCAAGCTCAGAGCCCTGGGTCTGGACACCAAGCTCAGAGCCCTGGGTCTGGACACCAAATTCAGAGCCCTGGGTCTGGACACCAAGCTCAGAGCCCTGGGTCTGGACACCAAGCTCAGAGCCCTGCGTCTGGACACCAAGCTCAGAGCCCTGGGTCTGGACACCAAGCTCAGAGCCCTGGGTCTGGACACCAAGCTCAGAGCCCTGGGTATGGACACCAAGCTCAGAGCCCTGGGTCTGGACACCAAGCTCAGAGCCCTGGGTCTGGACACCACCCTCTGTAAATGGATTCTGGACTTCCTGACAGGCAAACCACAGGCTGTGAGGATTGGCAACAACACCTCCTCCACACTGACTCAACCCTTCTTTAAAGAAAAGATTACAATGCATAGTTAGGACTCTGCTCACTGCCAGAGCGAAGCCTTATTTGAAGATGACAGTATAACTACAGTAAGTGAGCACAATATGCTCTACCCCCTGAACCCACAATATGCTCTACCCCCTGAACCCACAATATGCTCTACCCCCTGAACCCACAATATGCTCTACCCCCTGAAGGGAGAAACACAGAACCCACAATATGCTCTACCCCCTGAAGGGAGAAACACAGAACCCACAATATGCTCTACCCCCTGAACCCACAATATGCTCTACCCCCTGAACCCACAATATGCTCTACCCCCTGAACCCACAATATGCTCTACCCCCTGAACCCACAATATGCTCTACCCCTGAAGGGAGAAACACAGAACCCACAATATGATATACCCCTGAACCCACAATATGATATACCCCTGAACCCACAATATGATATACCCCCTGAACCCACAATATGATATACCCCTGAACCCACAATATGATACACCCCTGAACCCACAATATGATATACCCCTGAACCCACAATATGATATACCCCTGAACCTACAATATGATATACCCCTGAACCCACAATATGATATACCCCTGAACCCACAATATGCTCTACCCCTGAACCCACAATATGATATACCCCTGAACCCACAATATGCTATACCCCTGAAACCACAATATGATATACCCCTGAACCCACAATATGCTCTACCCCTGAACCCACAATATGATATACCCCTGAACCCACAATATGATATACCCCAGAACCCACAATATGATATACCCCCTGAACCCACAATATGATATACCCCTGAACCCACAATATGATATACCCCTGAACCCCCAATATGCTCTACCCCTGAACCCACAATATGATATACCCCTGAACCCACAATATGATATACCCCTGAACCCACAATATGATATACCCCTGAACCCACAATATGATATACACCCTGAACCCACAATATGCTATACCCCCTGAACCCACAATATGATATACCCCTGAACCCACAATATGCTATACCCCTGAACCAACAATATGATATACCCCTGAACCCACAATATGATATACCCCTGAACCCACAATATGCTATACCCCTGAACCCACAATATGATATACCCCTGAACCCACAATATGATATACCCCTGAACCCACAATATGATATACCCCCTGAACCCACAATATGATATACCCCTGAACCCACAATATGCTCTACCCCTGAACCCACAATATGATATACCCCTGAACCCACAATATGCTATACCCCTGAACCCACAATATGATATACCCCTGAACCCACAATATGATATACCCCTGAACCCACAATATGATATACCCCTGAACCCACAATATGATATACCCCTGAACCCACAATATGATATACCCCTGAACCCACAATATGATACACCCCTGAACCCACAATATGATATACCCCCTGAACCCACAATATGATATACCCCTGAACCTACAATATGATATACCCCTGAACCCACAATATGATATACCCCTGAACCCACAATATGCTCTACCCCTGAACCCACAATATGATATACCCCTGAACCCACAATATGCTATATCCCCTGAACCCACAATATGATATACCCCTGAACCCACAATATGCTCTACCCCTGAACCCACAATATGATATACCCCTGAACCCACAATATGATATACCCCTGAACCCACAATATGATATACCCCTGAACCCACAATATGATATACCCCTGAACCCACAATATGATATACCCCTGAACCCACAATATGATATACCCCCTGAACCCACAATATGATATACCCCCTGAACCGACAATATGATATACCCCCTGAACCCACAATATGATATACCCCTGAACCCACAATATGATATACCCCCTGAACCCACAATATGATATACCCCCTGAACCCACAATATGATATACACCCTGAACCCACAATATGATATACCCCCTGAACCCACAATATGCTCTAGCCCATGAAGGGAGAAACATAGAACCCACAATATGCTCTACCCCCTGAACGGAGAAACATATAACCCACAATATGCTCTACCCCCCTAAAGGGAGAAACACAGAACCCACAGGTGGAGGCTGGGGTGGTGGTGGTGGGATATCAGAACAGCAAGCATAGCTAGTTACAGCAGCAACTGGCGCAATCTTCGAAGATGGTCAACTTGAATAGACCGCAGGTAAGGCTGGATACTTTGAATTATCTAATTGTGAATCCAATTTGGTGCAATATCCTGTTTTCCCTTCTGAACCGGCTCCGCTTTATTCAGTGAACAACATTCTCACATAGGTGATGCTCTTGTCCACGTGTGTTTACGTCCGTGTGAATAGCGATGGAATTGTTATCTTCCGTGGATCTGTTGGAACGGTAGGTGATTTGGAGTGGGTCCTGTGTACCTGGCATTGTGACCTTGATGTGGGCCATAACCAACCTCTTCAAGCACTTTCACGATGACCTGGGTCATTTGGTCACCCTTGGTTTTCTTGGGCACTTGAAGCAGTGGGGGGGGGGGGGGGGAGGACGGACAAGACAAGACAAGGACAGGTTGAAGATGTTAGAGTAGACGCCCGCCAGCTGGTCAGCACACACTCTGAGGACGTGGCCAGGGATGCCATCTGGGCCAACGGCTTTGTGACTATTCACTATTCTGAGAGGTTTCTTAACGGCAGCCTCTAAGAGCGAAAGCACCTGATTGTCCAGGAGCAACGAGAGTCTTCTTAGATGGCTCGATAATGTCTGAGTGATAGTCTGTCGATCTTGTCACATGCTTCACGAGTCTAAGTCGTCGAACAGCAGTTTGAAGCGGTATTGTCTCTCTGCGACCCTAATGGATTTGCGGAGCTCTGCTTGCCTTAATACGGGCTGTGAGCCGCCGAGTCATCAGGGGGTTAGTTCTGCTGACACCGAACGCTGCAGTACGGGCTGTGAGCCGCCGAGTCATCAGGGGGTTAGTTCTGCTGACACCGAACGCTGCAGTACGGGCTGTGAGCCGCCGAGTCATCAGGGGGTTAGTTCTGCTGACACCGAACGCTGCAGTACGGGCTGTGAGCCGCCGAGTCATCAGGGGGTTAGTTCTGCTGACACCGAACGCTGCAGTACGGGCTGTGAGCCGCCGAGTCATCAGGGGGTTAGTTCTGCTGACACCGAACGCTGCAGTACGGGCTCTCAGCCGGATGTCTCCGTTCATCCAGGGTTTTTGGTTTGGGTATTGGCGCGTTCACAACTAGGAAACTCTACTTGTTCTAAAAAAAATGTTCTACTTGCTAATTGGTTGAACGCGGCACATGATTTAACTACAACCAGTTAGCAAATCAGACTTTTCTGAGTTTCCTAATTCTGACTAGCCTGTGAACGCGGCACATGATTTAACAACCAGTTAGCAAATCAGACTTTTCTGAGTTTCCTGATTCTGACTAGCCTGTGAACGCGGCATTAGTCCGGATTGTTATTGTGGGTACAACATAATCAAAACATTTACTAATGAAGCCTGTGATATTCCTTAATGTTCATTTTCCAATCAGTATTGTCAAAAACAGTCCTGCAGCATGGAGTCTGTCTCCTCTGTCCAGCGCCTCACTGTTCTGTGTTGGTGGCTCCCTCATTGAGTTGCCAGCTTGTAGGCGGGGAGTAAGAACAGAGAGACGTGATCTGATTGGCCGAAGTGGGGGCGGGGGATTGGCTTTGACACTTCACGGATATTTGTATATACACACATGGTCAGAACGTAGATTTTTTTCTTGTGGGCTAGGATACACGGTTATCCTGAGTTGAACACAGAGTTGAACCACTTGTTAACTCCTCTAACCTGAGTCATAGGATACCTTTCTGGTTACTATGTCCCTGTAGCAAACTATATGTAGCCGGCATCATACCTTTGGTATTCTTCTCCCCTGGGGAATCCTGACCTGCTCGAGTGTAAGATGGCAATACGTAAAACACCGCCCTCTGCTGCTTGTTTTTAGAACGGCAGTTAAATTCAACTTTCAATGACTCGTTGCTATACAGACAGAACTCTGTCCCAGTCTGCAGTATCCCGGATACAGTTGAATGAACCAAAAAATCTATAATTGCAGTTATGTTATTTACTATTTGCATCTAGTTTTGTCTCTTTTGTAGCCTGAGTGACTGTCTGTTTCTGCTCCCCCCCAGCCAAACCCTTAGGGACAGTTTTGCATGGCAGTAGGCGACTGTCTGTTAGTGAACAGACTGCTTAACATCTATGTTCTCTCTATTCCATCTTACGGAGCATCGAAGCAAATATAAATATATTAAAATATTAAAATCAGTCTTGCTTAGGTCATGAAACTATGATTTATCTTATCCAGAAGATGCCAAGGCAGGTCTTAAATCAAGCTTCTCTATTCTTCCCTTACTCCAGGCCCCTTGAAGGAATCGTCACAAAAAATTATAATCATGTGTCCAACATGGCACCCTATTCACTATATAGGACACTACACTTTAGGATACATCCTAGTGCACTAAATAGGGGATAGGGTGCCATTTGGGACGTAGCCCTGCTCCAGAGAATAGCTAGCTAGAGTTCTGCTCTGCCAAATTCCTCTTATGTTTGTTGGGCCTCACAGTCCCGGTAACCAAGGTTACTAAATACCAATGTAATTTATTTTTATTTTTTTGAACTCTGGACTGAAGCAAAACATATTTCATCTAACTGACACACAAGTTACTAATCTACAGAAAGGAAGAATGAAAACAACAAAAAAACACATTCCTTAAGCAATTTGATTCATTTGTAATATTCGTAATTTTCCTTTCATTTCCCATCATTCGCACATAGCGTACACCCAGTCTCCTTGAAATCAGGACATCTTGAGGTAAAATACAAGGGGCCATTTTGAATTTCTAAAGTTCAGCGTCCCACATGGAAGATATTAACATTCCATAAACTTCTTTTTCATGATGGACGAGAGGAGGCACGGTGTGTGTAACAGGATTGGCAAAATGCTTGCATTCCTCCAGAGGAACTTTGTTAAACAACCAGGAGGGCCCTCAAAGCCAGAGGGGTTTCAGTGTGTGTGTGTGTGTGTGTGTCTGTGTGTCTGTGTGTGTCTGTGTGTGGGTGTGCGTGTGCGTGTGTCTGTGTGTGTGTGTGTGTGTGTGTGTCTGTGTGTGTGTGTGTGTGTGCGTGTGTCTGTGTGTGTGTGTGTGTGTGTGTCTGTGTGTGTGTGTGTGTGTGTGCTTTTGTGTGTGTGTGTGTGTGTCTGTCTCTGTGTGTGTGTGTGTGTGTGTGTGTGTGTGTGCGTGTGTGTGTGTGTGTGTGTGTGTGTGTGTGTGTGTGTGTGTGTGTGCGTGTGCGTGTCTGTGTGTGGGTGTGCGTGTCTGTGTGTGTGTGTGTGTTGTGCGTGTCTCTGTGTGTGTGTGTGTGTGTGTGTGTGTGTGTGTGTGTGTGTGTGTGTGTGTGTGTGTGTGTGTGTGTGTGTGTGTGTGTGTGTGGTGTGGAGAGTCAGGATGAGAGCCAAGGCCAGCCCGTCCCTCCCTCCCTCCCTCCCTCCCTTCTAGCCTGTGATCCCTCTACAGAGAAATGGTCGGGACTTTGTGGAATCCTAACAGTCACATTTGAGAGGATGCCAACTTTTCTCTGGCACCAACAGAGTTCTCTCTCTCTCTCTCTCTAGTGAGTCCTTTGTCCTACAGGGGAGGATGCAGTTATGTCAAATGTACTTGTCAACAAGCGAGGACAGCATCTGAGCATTTGGAGAATGCGGTTTTGAATATTTAAAAAAAACCTCATTTATATATGTTTATAAACAATTACATTGCATCTTGGGTATTTGATCTCCTATATAACTTGCAAATAAGTTATATATTGTAGGATTATCAAAACACACTTCTGTTTCATTCACCAATCACAACATTGCGGTGCTCAAAACACGTTCCTCATCCAGAAATAGACGGTCTAATGGGTACAAAAGGAGACTGTCAGGGAGGAATCTGAGCAGCACTAACTTGGCTTGGTGACACAGTACGTTTCTAAAGGCCATGAAAGGCACACACTCACACGACGACACTGTAGAGTGGAGTCAGTGGGCTCAGAGACACACCTGAACCACTCTGGACTAATCACACACGTTAACCCTACAACAGACTGTCACCGGGCACATTTACGGTGTATCTTTCCAACAGGTCCGTCTGTAGAGACACACAAAGCCAGAGACCTGCCTCACTAATACTCCTAGAACTAGAGAAACCTGGACCCTCTGGTCAGTCACTGACCACTCCAGAAGTGAGCCGTCTGTCTGGTCAGGTATTTGGAGACTGGATGGTCAGGAGGGCCAGAGCCCAGGTCCAGGTATTTGGAGACTGGATGGTCAGGAGGGCCAGAGCCCAGGTCCAGGTATTTGGAGACTGGATGGTCAGGAGGGCCAGAGCCCACGTCCAGGTATTTGGAGACTGGATGGTCAGGAGGGCCAGAGAGCCCAGGTCCAGGTATTTGGAGACTGGATGGTCAGGAGGGCCAGAGCCCAGGTCCAGGTATTTGGAGACTGGATGGTCAGGAGGGCCCAGAGCCCAGGTCCAGGTATTTGGAGACTGGATGGTCAGGAGGGCCCAGAGCCCAGGTCCAGGTATTTGGAGACTGGATGGTCAGGAGCGCCAGAGCCCAGGTCCAGGTATTTAAACACCGTCCAGTCATTTTCCTGCCCTGGAAGTCAGCATCTAGTCTCAGTCTAGTCCAGGAGGGTTAGGGTAAGGTGTCTGGATGGCCCAGGTATTTACATTTACATTACATTTAAGTCATTTAGCAGACGCTCTTATCCAGAGCGACTTACAAATTGGTGCATTCACCTTATGACATCCAGTGGAACAGTAGTGCATCTAAATCTTTTAAGGGGGGTGGGGAGAGGGATTACTTTATCCTATCCTAGGTATTCCTTAAAGAGGTGGGGTTTCAGGTGTCTCCGGAAGGTGGTGATTGACTCCGCTGTCCTGGCGTCGTGAGGGAGTTTGTTCCACCATTGGGGGGCCAGAGCAGCGAACAGTTTTGACTGGGCTGAGCGGGAACTGTACTTCCTCAGTGGTAGGGAGGCGAGCAGGCCAGAGGTGGATGAACGCAGTGCCCTTGTTTGGGTGTAGGGCCTGATCAGAGCCTGGAGGTACTGAGGTGCCATTCCCCTCACAGCTCCGTAGGCAAGCACCATGGTCTTGTAGCGGATGCGAGCTTCAACTGGAAGCCAGTGGAGAGAGCGGAGGAGCGGGGTGACGTGAGAGAACTTGGGAAGGTTGAACACCAGACGGGCTGCGGCGTTCTGGATGAGTTGTAGGGGTTTAATGGCACAGGCAGGGAGCCCAGCCAACAACGAGTTGCAGTAATCCAGACGGGAGATGACAAGTGCCTGGATTAGGACCTGCGCCGCTTCCTGTGTGAGGCAGGGTCGTACTCTGCGGATGTTGTAGAGCATGAACCTACAGGAACGGGCCACCGCCTTGATGTTAGTTGAGAACGACAGGGTGTTGTCCAGGATCACGCCAAGGTTCTTAGCGCTCTGGGAGGAGGACACAATGGAGTTGTCAACCGTGATGGCGAGATCATGGAACGGGCAGTCCTTCCCCGGGAGGAAGAGCAGCTCCGTCTTGCCGAGGTTCAGCTTGAGGTGGTGATCCGTCATCCACACTGATATGTCTGCCAGACATGCAGAGATGCGATTTGCCACCTGGTCATCAGAAGGGGGAAAGGAGAAGATTAATTGTGTGTCGTCTGCATAGCAATAATAGGAGAGACCATGTGAGGTTATGACAGAGCCAAGTGACTTGGAGACGGATTCTCGCCACGCCACCTGGTAGGAGCGACCTGTCAGGTAGGACGCAATCCAAGCGTGGGCCGCGCCGGAGATGCCCAACTCGGAGAGGGTGGAGAGGAGGATCTGATGGTTCACAGTATCGAAGGCAGCCGATAGGTCTAGAAGGATGAGAGCAGAGGAGAGAGAGTTAGCTTTAGCAGTGCAGAGCGCCTCCGTGATACAGAGAAGAGCAGTCTCAGTTGAATGACTAGTCTTGAAACCTGACTGATTTGGATCAAGAAGGTCATTCTGAGAGAGATAGCGGGAGAGCTGGCCAAGGACGGCACGTTCAAGAGTTTTGGAGAGAAAAGAAAGAAGGGATACTGGTCTGTAGTTGTTGACATCGGAGGGATCGAGTGTAGGTTTTTTCAGAAGGGGTGCAACTCTCGCTCTCTTGAAGACGGAAGGGACGTAGCCAGCGGTCAGGGATGAGTTGATGAGCGAGGTGAGGTAAGGGAGAAGGTCTCCGGAAATGGTCTGGAGAAGAGAGGAGGGGATAGGGTCAAGCGGGCAGGTTGTTGGGCGGCCGGCCGTCACAAGACGCGAGATTTCATCTGGAGAGAGAGGGGAGAAAGAGGTCAGAGCACAGGGTAGGGCAGTGTGAGCAGAACCAGCGGTGTCGTTTGACTTAGCAAACGAGGATCGGATGTCGTCGACCTTCTTTTCAAAATGGTTGACGAAGTCATCTGCAGAGAGGGAGGAGGGGGAGGGGAGGAGGATTCAGGAGGGAGGAGAAGGTTGCAAAGAGCTTCCTAGGGTTAGAGGCAGATGCTTGGGATTTAGAGTGGTAGAAAGTGGCTTTAGCAGCAGAGAGAGAAGAGGAAAATGTAGAGAGGAGGGAGTGAAAGGATGTCAGGTCCGCAGGGAGGCGAGTTTTCCTCCATTTCCGCTCGGCTGCCCGGAGCCCTGTTCTGTGAGCTCGCAATGAGTCGTCGAGCCACGGAGCGGGAGGGGAGGACCAGGCCGGCCTGGAGGATAGGGGACATAGAGAGTCAAAGGATGCAGAAAGGGAGGAGAGGAGGGTTGAGGAGGCAGAATCAGGAGATAGGTTGGAGAAGGTTTGAGCAGAGGGAAGAGATGATAGGATGGAAGAGGAGAGAGTAGCGGGGGAGAGAGAGCGAAGGTTGGGACGGCGCGATACCATCCGAGTAGGGGCAGTGTGGGAAGTGTTGGATGAGAGCGAGAGGGAAAAGGATACAAGGTAGTGGTCGGAGACTTGGAGGGGAGTTGCAATGAGGTTAGTGGAAGAACAGCATCTAGTAAAGATGAGGTCGAGCGTATTTCCTGCCTTGTGAGTAGGGGGAAGGTGAGAGGGTGAGGTCAAAAGAGGAGAGGAGTGGAAAGAAGGAGGCAGAGAGGAATGAGTCAAAGGTAGACGTGGGGAGGTTAAAGTCGCCCAGAACTGTGAGAGGTGAGCCGTCCTCAGGAAAGGAGCTTATCAAGGCATCAAGCTCATTGATGAACTCTCCGAGGGAACCTGGAGGGCGATAAATGATAAGGATGTTAAGCTTGAAAGGGCTGGTAACTGTGACAGCATGGAATTCAAAGGAGGCGATAGACAGATGGGTAAGGGGAGAAAGAGAGAATGACCACTTGGGAGAGATGAGGATCCCGGTGCCACCACCCCGCTGACCAGAAGCTCTCGGGGTGTGCGAGAACACGTGGGCAGACGAAGAGAGAGCAGTAGGAGTAGCAGTGTTGTCTGTGGTGATCCATGTTTCCGTCAGTGCCAAGAAGTCGAGGGACTGGAGGGAGGCATAGGCTGAGATGAACTCTGCCTTGGCCGCAGATCGGCAGTTCCAGAGGCTACCGGAGACCTGGAACTCCACGTGGGTCGTGCGCGCTGGGACCACCAGATTAGGGTGGCCGCGGCCACGCGGTGTGGAGCGTTTGTATGGTCTGTGCAGAGAGGAGAGAACAGGGATAGACAGACACATAGTTGACAGGCTACACAAGAGGCTACGCTAATGCAAAGGAGATTGGAATGACAAGTGGACTACACGTCTCGAGTGTTCAGAAAGTTAAGCTTACGTAGCAAGAATCTTATTGACTAAAATGATTAAAATGATACAGTACTGCTGAAGAAGGCTCGCTGGCAGAGGCTGCGTTGTTGACTATGTAGGCTAGCTGGCATTGGCTGCGTTGTTGACACTACACTAATCAAGTCGTTCCGTTGAGTGTAATAGTTTCTACTGTGCTGCTATTCGGGCTAGCTGGCTAGCTAGCAGTGTTGATTACGTTACGTTGCGTTAAAAGAACGACAATAGCTGGCTAGCTAACCTAGGAAATCGCTCTAGACTACACAATTATCTTTGATACAAAGACGGCTATGTAGCTAGCTATGTAGCTAGCTACGATCAAACAAATCAAGCCGTTGTACTGTAATGAAATGAAATGAAATAGAGACGGTCTTAGCGTTGTCCAGGTACCAGGACGGGACCCTGCTCAGCGCTTCTGGAGAACAGAAGGAGGTATGAGATGCACTATTACATGACAACACACTGGCCATATTAACTGAAAAGGAGACTGGTCTCCAGAAAGGCCTTGTGCTGATAAATCAACATTAAACGTCTATGCTGGTTTTTAAATCACCGCTCTGAACATGTCCCAGGTATTATTATTATTATAACTTTGACTGACATCACTATTCCTCACAACACCAACATTAGTCTCCTCCACGGTTGGGGTTAGATTCGAATGGAAGTCACTCAATTCAGGAAGTGATTTGAAGTTTAAAAAAAACAAAAAACTTTTGAAATAAATAGCTTCTCCTTTTCAGTTTGGAATTTCAGTTTGCTTCCTGAATTGACTGACCAATGGGTCCGTTCCGTGTCGTCTCAGTGAGCCACGACACCGTCTCATGTGAGCCACGACACCGTCTCATGTGAGCCACGACACCGTCTCATGTGAGCCACGACACCGTCTCATGTGAGCCACGACACCGTCTCAGATTGTGCAGAAATCGTTTCTGTAGTTAGAGGCAGATAAGATAAACATTCTGGAAACTTTATTTTGATCTCTGAGAAATTATTCTAATTGATTGCTCCCAAATTGGTCTTGTTTTATAATTTAGAAGATTCCTATACAGATAACATTCAATAATAATAACATCTGATTTGAACCCAATTGTTTTTTTTAAAAATGAGTAAGACACGAGGAATTCCACAATGTGGTCAGAGGCCATCCACGGACCCCCCCCACCATACTCCCAAGTACTTGTATGAGGTGACTACCTCAAGCTCTAAACCCTCAGGTGGTAATCACACCTGTGGGTGTTGGAGGGTTCGGGTTCATGTTTTTTGACCTGCTGGGAGATCTGTCGACGTGCCCTTGAGCAGGGCATTAACCCTGGATGCTTCTGTGTGTCGCTCTGAATGGGAGTCTGTTGGATGACTGGTGTGGTGTAGTTGTTGGATGACTGGTGTGGTGTAGTTGTTGGATGACTGGTGTGGTGTAGTTGTTGGATGACTGGTGTGGTGTAGTTGTTGGATGACTGGTGTGGTGTAGTTGTTGGATGACTGGTGTGGTGTAGTTGTTGGATGACTGGTGTGGTGTAGTTGTTGGATGACTGGTGTGGTGTAGTTATTGGATGACTGGTGTGGTGTAGTTGTTGGATGACTGGTGTGGTGTAGTTGTTGGATGACTGGTGTGGTGTAGTTGTTGGATGACTGGTGTGGTGTAGTTGTTGGATGACTGGTGTGGTGTAGTTGTTGGATGACTGGTGTGGTGTAGTTGTTGGATGACTGGTGTGGTGTAGTTGTTGGATGACTGGTGTGGTGTAGTTGTTGGATGACTGGTGTGGTGTAGTTGTTGGATGACTGGTGTGGTGTAGTTATTGGATGACTGGTGTGGTGTAGTTGTTGGATGACTGGTGTGGTGTAGTTGTTGGATGACTGGTGTGGTGTAGTTGTTGGATGACTGGTGTGGTGTAGTTGTTGGATGACTGGTGTGGTGTAATTGTTGGATGACTGGTGTGGTGTAGTTGTTGGATGACTGGTATGATGTAGTTGTTGGATGACTGCACTGCAAGTACATTGTATGTTTCAGATATTCAATCAAATAAAATAAAAAACACCTGTGGGGAGACGGGCATTCTTCTTACCTAACCATATGACCTTTGTTTTGGAGGTATTCAGAACAAGGTTAAGGGTAGAGAAAGGTTGTTGGACACTAAGAAAGCTTTTTTTGCAGAGCATTTAACACAAAATCCTGTGAGGGGCCAGCCGGGGTATAAGACTGTATCATCTGTATGCATATAAATGGATGAGAGAGCTTCCTACTGCCTGAGCTATGTTGTTGATATAAATTGAGAAGTATGGGGCCAAGGATCGAGCCTTGGGGTACTCCCTTGGTGAAAGGCAGTGGCTGAGACAGCATATTTTCTGACATTATACACCGCACTCTAAGAGAGAGGTAGTTAGCAAACCAGGCCAAAGACCCCTCAGAGACACCAATACTCCTTAGCCGGCCCACAAGAATGGAATGGTCTACCGTATCAAAAGCTTTGGCCAAGTCAATAAAAATAGCAGCACAGCATTGCTTAGAATCAAGGGCGATGGTGACGTCACTGAGGACCTTTAAGGTTGCAGTGACACATTCATAACCTGCATGGAAACTAGATTGCATACCAGAGAGAATACTATAGACATCAAGAAAGCCAGTCAGTTGATTATTGACAAGTTTTTCCAACACTTTTGATAAATAGGACAAAATAGAAATAGGCCTATAACAGTTAGGATCAGCTCTTTATTATTTACATTTCAATTTATTTAACCAGGTCGGCCAGTTGAGAACACCTTTATTTAACCAGGTAGGCCAGTTGAGAACACCTTTATTTAACCAGGTAGGCCAGTTGAGAACACCTTTATTTAACCAGGTAGGCTAGTTGAGAACACCTTTATTTAACCAGGTAGGCCAGTTGAGAACACCTTTATTTAACCAGGTAGGCTAGTTGAGAACACCTTTATTTAACCAGGTAGGCTAGTTGAGAACACCTTTATTTAACCAGGTAGGCTAGTTGAGAACACCTTTATTTAACCAGGTAGGCCAGTTGAGAACACCTTTATTTAACCAGGTAGGCTAGTTGAGAACACCTTTATTTAACCAGGTAGGCCAGTTGAGAACACCTTTATTTAACCAGGTAGGCTAGTTGAGAACACCTTTATTTAACCAGGTAGGCCAGTTGAGAACACCTTTATTTAACCAGGTAGGCCAGTTGAGAACACCTTTATTTAACCAGGTAGGCCAGTTGAGAACACCTTTATTTAACCAGGTAGGCCAGTTGAGAACACCTTTATTTAACCAGGTAGGCCAGTTGAGAACACCTTTATTTAACCAGGTAGGCCAGTTGAGAACACCTTTATTTAACCAGGTAGGCCAGTTGAGAACACCTTTATTTAACCAGGTAGGCCAGTTGAGAACACCTTTATTTAACCAGGTAGGCTAGTTGAGAACACCTTTATTTAACCAGGTAGGCCAGTTGAGAACACCTTTATTTAACCAGGTAGGCTAGTTGAGAACACCTTTATTTAACCAGGTAGGCCAGCTGAGAACACCTTTATTTAACCAGGTAGGCCAGTTGAGAACACCTTTATTTAACCAGGTAGGCCAGTTGAGAACACCTTTATTTAACCAGGTAGGCCAGTTGAGAACACCTTTATTTAACCAGGTAGGCCAGTTGAGGACACCTTTATTTAACCAGGTAGGCCAGTTGAGAACACCTTTATTTAACCAGGTAGGCCAGTTGAGAAAACCTTTATTTAACCAGGTAGGCCAGTTGAGAACACCTTTATTTAACCAGGTAGGCCAGTTGAGAACACCTTTATTTAACCAGGTAGGCCAGTTGAGAACACCTTTATTTAACCAGGTAGGCCAGTTGAGAACACCTTTATTTAACCAGGTAGGCCAGTTGAGAACACCTTTATTTAACCAGGTAGGCCAGTTGAGAACACCTTTATTTAACCAGGTAGGCCAGTTGAGAACACCTTTATTTAACCAGGTAGGCCAGTTGAGAACACCTTTATTTAACCAGGTAGGCCAGTTGAGAACACCTTTATTTAACCAGGTAGGCCAGTTGAGAACACCTTTATTTAACCAGGTAGGCTAGTTGAGAACACCTTTATTTAACCAGGTAGGCCAGTTGAGAACACCTTTATTTAACCAGGTAGGCTAGTTGAGAACACCTTTATTTAACCAGGTAGGCCAGCTGAGAACACCTTTATTTAACCAGGTAGGCCAGTTGAGAACACCTTTATTTAACCAGGTAGGCCAGTTGAGAACACCTTTATTTAACCAGGTAGGCCAGTTGAGAACACCTTTATTTAACCAGGTAGGCCAGTTGAGGACACCTTTATTTAACCAGGTAGGCCAGTTGAGAACACCTTTATTTAACCAGGTAGGCCAGTTGAGAAAACCTTTATTTAACCAGGTAGGCCAGTTGAGAACACCTTTATTTAACCAGGTAGGCCAGTTGAGAACACCTTTATTTAACCAGGTAGGCCAGTTGAGAACACCTTTATTTAACCAGGTAGGCCAGTTGAGAACACCTTTATTTAACCAGGTAGGCTAGTTGAGAACACCTTTATTTAACCAGGTAGGCCAGTTGAGAACACCTTTATTTAACCAGGTAGGCCAGTTGAGAACACCTTTATTTAACCAGGTAGGCTAGTTGAGAACACCTTTATTTAACCAGGTAGGCCAGTTGAGAACACCTTTATTTAACCAGGTAGGCCAGTTGAGAACACCTTTATTTAACCAGGTAGGCCAGTTGAGAACACCTTTATTTAACCAGGTAGGCTAGTTGAGAACACCTTTATTTAACCAGGTAGGCCAGTTGAGAACACCTTTATTTAACCAGGTAGGCCAGTTGAGAACAAGTTCTCATTTACAACTGTGACCTGGACCAAGATAAAGCAAAGCAGTGAGACACAAACAACAACCCAGAGTAACACATAAACAAACGCACAGTCAATAACACAATAGAGAAAGTCTATATACAGTGTGTGTAAATGAGGTAAGATTAGGGAGGCAAGGCAATAAATAGTCCATAGTGGCGAAAGAATTACAGCTTGATCTCCCCTTTAAATAAAGGATGAACCGTGGCTGTCTTCCAAGCAGTAGGAACCTCCTGTAAAGCATCTGTGTGTAGCTGGTGAGATGAGTCAGGACAGCAGATATGAGTAATGAAAGCAATTTTACATTTACATTTAAGTCATTTAGCAGACGCTCTTATCCAGAGCGACTTACAAATTAATAATATAACAATACACGTCATACAAATATAAGGCCACAAATACGGACCGCAATAAAATAAACAATTACTCACAAACAAATACGGACCGCAATAAAATAAACAATTACTCACAAACAAATACGGACCGCAATAAAATAAACAATTACTCACAAACAAATACGGACCGCAATAAAATAAACAATTACTCACAAACAAATACGGACCGCAATAAAATAAACAATTACTCACAAACAAATACGGACCGCAATAAAATAAACAATTACTCACAAACAAATACGGACCGCAATAAAATAAACAATTACTCACAAACAAATACGGACCGCAATAAAATAAACAATGACTCACAAACAAATACGGACCGCAATAAAATAAACAATGACTCACAAACAAATACGGACCGCAATAAAATAAACAATTACTCACAAACAAATACGGACCGCAATAAAATAAACAATTACTCACAAACAAATACGGACCGCAATAAAATAAACAATTACTCACAAACAAATACGGACCGCAATAAAATAAACAATTACTCACAAACAAATACGGACCGCAATAAAATAAACAATTACTCACAAACAAATACGGACCGCAATAAAATAAACAATTACTCACAAACAAATACGGACCGCAATAAAATAAACAATTACTCACAAACAAATACGGACCGCAATAAAATAAACAATTACTCACAAACAAATACGGACCGCAATAAAATAAACAATTACTCACAAACAAATACGGACCGCAATAAAATAAACAATTACTCACAAACAAATACGGACCGCAATAAAATAAACAATTACTCACAAACAAATACGGACCGCAATAAAATAAACAATTACTCACAAACAAATACGGACCGCAATAAAATAAACAATTACTCACAAACAAATACGGACCGCAATAAAATAAACAATTACTCACAAACAAATACGGACCGCAATAAAATAAACAATTACTCACAAACAAATACGGACCGCAATAAAATAAACAATTACTCACAAACAAATACGGACCGCAATAAAATAAACAATTACTCACAAACAAATACGGACCGCAATAAAATAAACAATTACTCACAAACAAATACGGACCGCAATAAAATAAACAATTACTCACAAACAAATACGGACCGCAATAAAATAAACAATTACTCACAAACAAATACGGACCGCAATAAAATAAACAATTACTCACAAACAAATACGGACCGCAATAAAATAAACAATTACTCACAAACAAATACGGACCGCAATAAAATAAACAATTACTCACAAACAAATACGGACCGCAATAAAATAAACAATTACTCACAAACAAATACGGACCGCAATAAAATAAACAATTACTCACAAACAAACATGGGGGAACAGAGGGTTAAATAATGAACAAGTAATTGGGCGATTGAAACCAGGTGTGTAAGACAAAGACAAAAACAAAATGGAAAATGAAAAGTGGATCGGCGATGGCTAGAATGCTGGTGACGTCGACCGCCGAACGCCGCCCGAACAAGGAGAGGGACCGACTTTGGCAGAAGTCCTGACACCTCCCCAGAGAGGAGAGACAGGGTTAGGGTTAAAAAGGTTGGAGATGATAACCTCCCCAGAGAGGAGAGACAGGCTTGGAGATGATAACCTCCCTAGAGAGGAGAGACAGGCTTGGCGATGATAACCTCCCTAGAGAGGAGAGACAGGCGTGGCGATGATAACCTCCCCAGAGAGGAGAGACAGGTTAAAACGGTTGGAGATAGGCTTGGAGATGATAACCTCCCCAGAGAGGAGAGACAGGCTTGGCAATGATAACCTCCCTAGAGAGGAGAGACAGGCTTGGCGATGATAACCTCCCTAGAGAGGAGAGACAGGCTTGGAGATGATAACCTCCCTAGAGAGGAGAGACAGGCTTGGCGATGATAACCTCCCTAGAGAGGAGAGACAGGCTTGGAGATGATAACCTCCCTAGAGAGGAGAGACAGGCTTGGAGATGATAACCTCCCTAGAGAGGAGAGACAGGCTTGACGATGATAACCTCCCTAGAGAGGAGAGACAGGCTTGGAGATGATAGCCTCCCTAGAGAGGAGAGACAGGCTTGGCGATGATAACCTCCCTAGAGAGGAGAGACAGGCTTGGCGATGATAACCTCCCTAGAGAGGAGAGACAGGCTTGGAGATGATAACCTCCCTAGAGAGGAGAGACAGGCTTGGAGATGATAACCTCCCTAGAGAGGAGAGACAGGCTTGGAGATGATAACCTCCCCAGAGAGGAGAGACAGGCTTGGCGATGATAACCTCCCTAGAGAGGAGAGACAGGCTTGGAGATGATAACCTCCCTAGAGAGGAGAGACAGGCTTGGAGATGATAACCTCCCTAGAGAGGAGAGACAGGCTTGGCGATGATAACCTCCCTAGAGAGGAGAGACAGGCTTGGCGATGATAACCTCCCTAGAGAGGAGAGACAGGCTTGGAGATGATAACCTCCCTAGAGAGGAGAGACAGGCTTGGAGATGATAACCTCCCTAGAGAGGAGAGACAGGCTTGGCGATGATAACCTCCCTAGAGAGGAGAGACAGGCTTGGAGATGATAGGGGCAGCAACCTTAAAGAACAAAGGGTCTAAACCATCTGATCCAGATGTTTTTTGGGGGGGGTCAAGTTTAAGGAGCTCCTTTAGCACCTCGGACTCAGTGACTGCCTGCAGGGAGAAACTTTGTAGCGGGGCAGGGGGAAAAGAGGGAGGAGGATCAGGGCTAGACGCATTAGAAGGGGTAGGAGATGAGGAAATGTTGGACGGGCAAGGAGGCGTGGCTGAGTCAAATAGGAATACTGACTTAATGAAGTGCTGATTTAAAGAGCTCATCCATGTGCTTCTTGTCAGTAACAACCACATCATCAACATTAAGGGACATGGGCTCCTTGTCAGTAACAACCACATCATCAACAGACATGTGCTCCTTGTCAGTAACAACCACATCATCAACATTAAGGGACATGTGCTCCTTGTCAGTAACAACCACATCCTCAACATTAAGGGACATGTGCTCCTTGTCAGTAACAACCACATCAACATTAAGGGACATGTGCTCCTTGTCAGTAACAACCACATCAACATTAAGGGACATGGGCTCCTTGTCAGTAACAACCACATCCTCAACATTAAGGGACATGGGCTCCTAGTCAGTAACAACCACATCCTCAACATTAAGGGACATGGGCTCCTTGTCAGTAACAACCACATCAACATTAAGGGACATGTGCTCCTTGTCAGTAACAACCACATCCTCAACATTAAGGGACATGGGCTCCTTGTCAGTAACAACCACATCATCAACATTAAGGGACATGGGCTCCTAGTCAGTAACAACCACATCATCAACATTAAGGGACATGGGCTCCTAGTCAGTAACAACCACATCATCAACATTAAGGGACATGTGCTCCTTGTCAGTAACAACCACATCCTCAACATTAAGGGACATGGGCTCCTTGTCAGTAACAACCACATCCTCAACATTAAGGGACATGGGCTCCTTGTCAGTAACAACCACATCAACATTAAGGGACATGGGCTCCTTGTCAGTAACAACCACATCAACATTAAGGGACATGGGCTCCTTGTCAGTAACAACCACATCATCAACATTAAGGGACATGTGCTCCTTGTCAGTAACAACCACATCCTCAACATTAAGGGACATGGGCTCCTTGTCAGTAACAACCACATCATCAACATTAAGGGACATGGGCTCCTAGTCAGTAACAACCACATCAACATTAAGGGACATGGGCTCCTTGTCAGTAACAACCACATCATCAACATTAAGGGACATGGGCTCCTTGTCAGTAACAACCACATCCTCAACATTAAGGGACATGGGCTCCTTGTCAGTAACAACCACATCAACATTAAGGGACATGGGCTCCTTGTCAGTAACAACCACATCAACATTAAGGGACATGGGCTCCTTGTCAGTAACAACCACATCCTCAACATTAAGGGACATGGGCTCCTTGTCAGTAACAACCACATCCTCAACATTAAGGGACATGGGCTCCTTGTCAGTAACAACCACATCATCAACATTAAGGGACATGTGCTCCTTGTCAGTAACAACCACATCATCAACATTAAGGGACATGGGCTCCTTGTCAGTAACAACCACATCATCAACATTAAGGGACATGGGCTCCTTGTCAGTAACAACCACATCCTCAACATTAAGGGACATGTGCTCCTTGTCAGTAACAACCACATCAACATTAAGGGACATGGGCTCCTTGTCAGTAACAACCACATCATCAACATTAAGGGACATGTGCTCCTTGTCAGTAACAACCACATCATCAACATTAAGGGACATGGGCTCCTAGTCAGTAACAACCACATCCTCAACATTAAGGGACATGGGCTCCTTGTCAGTAACAACCACATCAACATTAAGGGACATGTGCTCCTTGTCAGTAACAACCACATCCTCAACATTAAGGGACATGGGCTCCTTGTCAGTAACAACCACATCATCAACATTAAGGGACATGGGCTCCTAGTCAGTAACAACCACATCATCAACATTAAGGGACATGGGCTCCTAGTCAGTAACAACCACATCAACATTAAGGGACATGTGCTCCTAGTCAGTAACAACCACATCATCAACATTAAGGGACATGTGCTCCTTGTCAGTAACAACCACATCCTCAACATTAAGGGACATGGGCTCCTTGTCAGTAACAACCACATCCTCAACATTAAGGGACATGGGCTCCTTGTCAGTAACAACCACATCAACATTAAGGGACATGGGCTCCTTGTCAGTAACAACCACATCAACATTAAGGGACATGGGCTCCTTGTCAGTAACAACCACATCATCAACATTAAGGGACATGTGCTCCTTGTCAGTAACAACCACATCCTCAACATTAAGGGACATGGGCTCCTTGTCAGTAACAACCACATCATCAACATTAAGAGACATGGGCTCCTAGTCAGTAACAACCACATCAACATTAAGGGACATGGGCTCCTTGTCAGTAACAACCACATCAACATTAAGGGACATGGGCTCCTTGTCAGTAACAACCACATCCTCAACATTAAGGGACATGGGCTCCTTGTCAGTAACAACCACATCATCAACATTAAGGGACATGTGCTCCTTGTCAGTAACAACCACATCATCAACATTAAGGGACATGGGCTCCTTGTCAGTAACAACCACATCATCAACATTAAGGGACATGGGCTCCTTGTCAGTAACAACCACATCCTCAACATTAAGGGACATGTGCTCCTTGTCAGTAACAACCACATCAACATTAAGGGACATGGGCTCCTTGTCAGTAACAACCACATCATCAACATTAAGGGACATGGGCTCCTAGTCAGTAACAACCACATCATCAACATTAAGGGACATGGGCTCCTAGTCAGTAACAACCACATCAACATTAAGGGACATGGGCTCCTTGTCAGTAACAACCACATCATCAACATTAAGGGACATGGGCTCCTAGTCAGTAACAACCACATCAACATTAAGGGACATGTGCTCCTTGTCAGTAACAACCACATCCTCAACATTAAGGGACATGTGCTTCTAGTCAGTAACAACCACATCCTCAACATTAAGGGACATGGGCTCCTTGTCAGTAACAACCACATCATCAACATTAAGGGACATGGGCTCCTTGTCAGTAACAACCACATCAACATTAAGGGACATGTGCTCCTTGTCAGTAACAACCACATCATCAACATTAAGGGACATGGGCTCCTTGTCAGTAACAACCACATCAACATTAAGGGACATGGGCTCCTAGTCAGTAACAACCACATCAACATTAAGGGACATGGGCTCCTTGTCAGTAACAACCACATCATCAACATTAAGGGACATGGGCTCCTTGTCAGTAACAACCACATCCTCAACATTAAGGGACATGGGCTCCTTGTCAGTAACAACCACATCATCAACATTAAGGGACATGGGCTCCTAGTCAGTAACAACCACATCAACATTAAGGGACATGGGCTCCTTGTCAGTAACAACCACATCATCAACATTAAGGGACATGGGCTCCTTGTCAGTAACAACCACATCAACATTAAGGGACATGTGCTCCTTGTCAGTAACAACCACATCAACATTAAGGGACATGGGCTCCTTGTCAGTAACAACCACATCATCAACATTAAGGGACATGGGCTCCTTGTCAGTAACAACCACATCATCAACATTAAGGGACATGGGCTCCTTGTCAGTAACAACCACATCAACATTAAGGGACATGGGCTCCTAGTCAGTAACAACCACATCAACATTAAGGGACATGGGCTCCTTGTCAGTAACAACCACATCATCAACATTAAGGGACATGGGCTCCTTGTCAGTAACAACCACATCATCAACATTAAGGGACATGGGCTCCTAGTCAGTAACAACCACATCAACATTAAGGGACATGGGCTCCTTGTCAGTAACAACCACATCATCAACATTAAGGGACATGGGCTCCTAGTCAGTAACAACCACATCATCAACATTAAGGGACATGGGCTCCTTGTCAGTAACAACCACATCCTCAACATTAAGGGACATGGGCAGCTGTGAGGAGGAGGGTTTATTCTCCAGGTCTTTAACTGTTTTCCAGAACCTCTTGAGATGAGACCCACAGAGAGAGAATGTAACTAACTTTGGCCTTCCGGATAGCCTGAGTGAACTTATTTCTCATTTGCCTAAACGAGAACCAGTCAGCCTGAGTATATACAGTGGGGCAAAAAAGTATTTAGTCAGCCACCATTTGTGCAAGTTCTCCCACTTAAAAAGATGAGAGAGGCCTGTAATTTTCATCATAGGTACACTTCAACTATGACAGACAAAATGAGAAAAAAATATCCAGAAAATCACATTGTAGGATTTTTAAAGAATATATTTGCAAATTATGGTGGAAAATAAGTATTCTCATTTAATTGGGCCTATTAGACAGGTGAAAAAATAAAGGCAGACATTGAATATCCCTTTGATCATGGTGAAGTTATTAATTACACTTTGGATGGTGTATCAATACACCCAGTCACTACAAAGATACAGACGTCCTTCCTAACTCAGTTGCTGGAGAGGAAGGAAGCCGCTCGTGGATTTCACCATGAGGCCGATTGTGACTTAAACAAAGCTAGAGTTTAACGGCTATGATAAGAGACAACTTAAGATGGACCAACAACATTGTAGTTACTCCACAATACTAACCTAAATGACAAAGTTAAAAGGAAGCCTGTAAGAAAAAACAAATATTCCAAAACATGCATCCTGTTTGCAAATAAGGCACTAAAGTAACACTGCTGAAGTACTAACACTAATTGCCTAGCAGAGAAGAGCACATCTCCCTGTACAAATTCCTGATTGCCTAAGAGAGGGAAACCACTCCCCATCCCATACAGACACTGATTACCGAAACAACAACAATCACAAATTGTCATGCACCTTAATTAAAGGAAAAATCCACTGCCCGTGTTATGTCAATGGGCCGAGCGGTGCATTCTGGGCGATTCGGGACAAGGGGCACTCTCCTTCAAGTCAGTGAATGAGAGTCTACTGGGCGCTAGCTCAAAAACCCAACATCTACACTAATTTCGTTAACAAGAAGTACAACATTACACATCTTTTCCAGGGGAAAATAGGCAGGTTTCTCGACATATACACCGACTTTGAGAAGGGATTGCGTGATGATTAGCTTAGCGACCGCATGACGCAGCATGACAACGGGAACGCGATTGGTCAACAGTCTACTGGGTGAGGTGATTTTACGTTCGTCATTCATTGAATTCCTCTCTCCTGTTTATAATATCTCTGACAATGGCACCATGCAGCGCACCCTGGACTAAAGAGGCAGACAAATACGAAAAAATGTGCTCGACCCTCTGTTAAATTACACATTTCTCGAAGAATATCGCAAAAAAATGTGATCAATGGGAGAAGTCATCCTGCCGAGTTATGACACTGGCCAGTGCTGAAATCGGAGGTGTATGAGATGGCAAATGTTTTCACGATCTAAAAGTCGTATTCCTATGAGAGCGACTTTATCACAGTGCTACGTAATACCGACCGGATTTCTGCCTGCTTTGAACGCCAATAATTTAAATTCACATGAAAACATCAAATGACCCAGGGACTCGATAAAACATCACTCAGAGATGCACAAAAACAATATAACCTTCAAAAATGGGTGAACCTTTTAATTTAGTCCTGGTTGAAAAGAATGGTGTGACGATAACTATACTTATCAATAGTCGCTATTTGTTGCAATATTCGATAGGTAGCTGTCAAGAGTATTACAGAACGGCAATATTAGTTGCAGAATGATCTGTCTGTGGTACTATGTTATAAGGCAAAACGTTACATGCAACTGCACGTGGCTCGTTGGTCTAGGGGTATGATTCTCGCTTCGGGTGCGAGAGGTCCCGGGTTCAAATCCCGGACGAGCCCTTATTTTTAAATCTCGATTTTGGCTGAATTAAATGGAAGCATATCATGTATGCAAGCAGTAACACAAGATAAACGTTATTTAAAAGACGATTTGTTATGATGTTATTTCGTTCTGGCTAGATGCGTAATCCGCTTGATGTAGAATGAACGCTATATATCCTGTCTTTTTGTGTAACTATAATGTGGCTCGTTGGTCTAGGGGTATGATTCTCGCTTTGGGTGCGAGAGGTCCCGGGTTCAAATCCCGGACGAGCCCACTTTTTTTCAGTCCCGGACTCAGACTTACTCCTAAAACTATGCCGATCATTAACATAGATGGAGAACTTAAGACGTCTTTGGATAAAGTAGATTTTTCTTTAGTTTTTATGTTTGACTGTAATATCTGTTACTGTTTGTAGGGGGCAGTATGTCGCAGTTATTGCAAGTCACCATCAACCAGTCTCATGTCATCCCGTCAGATTTCCAGAATTTCGGAAGGTAGTTTATTCCATCAGGCTGTGCAACACAGTAGATTCCATAGAATCACTTTATTAAATGCGTGCCATACCGTGCTGTGTGTTGTCTATGCCGGTTATCTTTCGGGGTCCTGTTGTTGACTTTAGATATATTGTAGAGCCCCACACATAATAATAGTGCTTGCAAAATACCTTTCTGTCCACATGTCTTTCTGTCCACATGTCTTTCTGTCGTGGTCAAGGCAGGCAGAATGGTCAGGCAGGTGGGTACAGAGTAGCAGACAGGCTCGTGGTCAAGGCAGGCAGAATGGTCAGGCAGGTGGGTACATAGTGACAGACAGGCTCGTGGTCAGGCAGGCGGGTACATAGTGACAGACAGGCTCGTGGTCAAGGCAGGCAGAATGGTCAGGCAGGTGGGTACATAGTGACAGACAGGCTCATGGTCAAGGCAGATGGGTACAGAGTCCAGATACAGGAAAGGGTTGAAACCGGGAGGACTAGAAAAAGTAGTACGGTAAAAACACGCTGGTTGACTCAACTAAACATACAAGACAACCTGGTACAGAGAGACAGGAAACACAGGGATAAATACACTGGCGCAGAGAGACAGGAAACACAGGGATAAATACACTGGTACAGAGAGACAGGAAACACAGGGATAAATACACTGGCGCAGAGAGACAGGAAACACAGGGATAAATACACTGGCGCAGAGAGACAGGAAACACAGGGATAAATACACTGGTACAGAGAGACAGGAAACACAGGGATAAATACACTGGCGCAGAGAGACAGGAAACACAGGGATAAATACACTGGTACAGAGAGACAGGAAACACAGGGATAAATACACTGGCGCAGAGAGACAGGAAACACAGGGATAAATACACTGGCGCAGAGAGACAGGAAACACAGGGATAAATACACTGGTGCAGAGAGACAGGAAACACAGGGATAAATACACTGGCGCAGAGAGACAGGAAACACAGGGACTGGCGCAGAGAGACAGGAAACACAGGGATAAATACACTGGCACAGAGAGACAGGAAACACAGGGATAAATACACCGGCACAGAGAGACAGGAAACACAGGGATAAATACACCGGGACAGAGAGAGAGGAAACACAGGGATAAATACACCGGCACAGAGAGACAGGAAACACAGGGATAAATACACCGGCACAGAGAGAGAGGAAACACAGGGATAAATACACCGGCACAGAGAGACAGGAAACACAGGGATAAATACACTGGGACAGAGAAACAGGAAACACAGGGTTAAATACACTGGTACAGAGAGACAGGGATAAATACACTGGTACAGAGACAGGAAACACAGGGACAGGAAACACAGGGACAGGAAACACAGGGATAAATACACTGGTACAGAGAGACAGGAAACACAGGGATAAATACAGAGAGACAGAGACAGGCACAGGGATAAACAGGGATAAATACACCGGCACAGAGAGACAGGAAACACAGGGATAAATACACCGGCACAGAGAGACAGGAAACACAGGGATAAATACACCGGCACAGAGAGAGAGGAAACACAGGGATAAATACACCGGCACAGAGAGACAGGAAACACAGGGATAAATACACTGGGACAGAGAAACAGGAAACACAGGGTTAAATACACTGGTACAGAGAGACAGGGATAAATACACTGGTACAGAGAGACAGGAAACACAGGGATTCATACACTGGTACAGAGAGACAGGAAACACAGGGATAAATACACTGGTACAGAGAGACAGGAAACACAGGGATAAATACACTGGTACAGAGAGACAGGAAACACAGGGATAAATACACTGGGACAGAGAGACAGGAAACACAGGGATAAATACACCGGCACAGAGAGAGAGGAAACACAGGGATAAATACACCGGCACAGAGAGACAGGAAACACAGGGATAAATACACCGGCACAGAGAGAGAGGAAACACAGGGATAAATACACCGGCACAGAGAGACAGGAAACACAGGGATAAATACACTGGGACAGAGAAACAGGAAACACAGGGTTAAATACACTGGTACAGAGAGACAGGGATAAATACACTGGTACAGAGAGACAGGAAACACAGGGATAAATACACTGGTGCAGAGAGACAGGAAACACAGGGATAAATACACTGGTGCAGAGAGACAGGAAACACAGGGATAAATACACTGGCGCAGAGAGACAGGAAACACAGGGATAAATACACTGGCACAGAGAGACAGGAAACACAGGGATAAATACACCGGCACAGAGAGAGAGGAAACACAGGGATAAATACACCGGCACAGAGAGACAGGAAACACAGGGATAAATACACCGGGACAGAGAGACGGGAAACACAGGGTTAAATACACTGGTACAGAGAGACAGGGATAAATACACTGGTACAGAGAGACAGGATAAATACACTGGTGCAGAGAGACAGGAAACACAGGGATAAATACACTGGTGCAGAGAGACAGGAAACACAGGGATAAATACAGCAGAGAGACAGGAAACACAGGGATAAATACACTGGCGCAGAGAGACAGGAAACACAGGGATAAATACACTGGCACAGAGAGACAGGAAACACAGGGATAAATACACCGGCACAGAGAGAGAGGAAACACAGGGATAAATACACCGGCACAGAGAGACAGGAAACACAGGGATAAATACACCGGGACAGAGAGACGGGAAACACAGGGATAAATACACTGGGACAGAGAGACAGGAAACACAGGGATAAATACACCGGCACAGAGAGAGAGGAAACACAGGGATAAATACACCGGCACAGAGAGACAGGAAACACAGGGATAAATACACTGGGACAGAGAAACAGGAAACACAGGGTTAAATACACTGGTACAGAGAGACAGGGATAAATACACTGGTACAGAGAGACAGGAAACACAGGGATTCATACACTGGTACGGAGAGACAGGAAACACAGGGATAAATACACTGGTACAGAGAGACAGGAAACACAGGGATTAATACACTGGGGGAAATAAGTGACACCTGGAGGGGGTGGAGACAATCACAAGGACAGGTGAAACAGATCAGGGCGTGACATCCTCTCTCCGCCATCTTACTCACAGCCCAGTTGACACTGCCCAGCTGTACCAAATTTACATTTCTAAATGTGAACGTAACAAACAACCAATCTTTTCAGCTAGTTTCTGATTGATTGATTTATTTTACTAGGTAGCCCAGTTGAGAACAAGTTCTCCTTTACAACTGCGACCTGGATAAACCCGAAACCAAGATGGGGGGAGGTTCAGTATGTGAAGGTTACATTTCCTTTACTGAGTGACTAACATATTCAAATCAAAACACAATGTGTGCAAACACTGTTGGACAAAAAAAAGTCTCTAATTATGATTTAAAACAATGAAGGTTAATTCATGTTGTAGCTCTGGGATGGCATTTTATATATATTTTTTACATTTTATTTAGTAAATACTTTCGTAACTCTTTCTTGAACTGCATTATTGGTGTAAAGGTTTGTAAGTAAGTATTTCACGTTAAGGTTTACCTACACCTGTTGTATTCAGCATTTCACTGTGAGGTCTACTACACCTGTTGTATTCAGCATTTCACTGTAAGGTCTACTACACCTGTTGTATTCAGCAGTTCACTGTAAGGTCTACTACACCTGTTGTATTCAGCATTTCACTGTAAGGTCTACTACACCTGTTGTATTCAGCATTTCACTGTGAGGTCTACTACACCTGTTGTATTCAGCATTTCACTGTGAGGTCTACTACACCTGTTGTATTCAGCATTTCACTGTGAGGTCTACTACACCTGTTGTATTCAGCATTTCACTGTGAGGTCTACTACACCTGTTGTATTCAGCATTTCACTGTAAGGTCTACTACACCTGTTGTATTCAGCATTTCACTGTGAGGTCTACCTACACCTGTTGTATTCAGCATTTCACTGTGAGGTCTACCTACACCTGTTGTATTCAGCATTTCACTGTGAGGTCTACCTACACCTGTTGTATTCAGCATTTCACTGTAAGGTTTACCTACACCTGTTGTATTCAGCATTTCACGGTAAGGTCTACCTACACCTGTTGTATTCAGCATTTCACGGTAAGGTCTACCTACACCTGTTGTATTCAGCATTTCACGGTAAGGTCTACCTACACCTGTTGTATTTGGTGCATGTGACAAATTAAATTAAATTTGAACTGTTATTTTAGCTTTCTGTTTGTGTGTAGCTTGCACTTCAATGGCATGACAACTCTTCTCTTTCAATTTGTTAGGCAATCACATGTACCTACGGGGAAAGGATGGCCAGACACACAGGAGGGTGATTTTCACTAAGGAGGAGAAGGACGCCATACTGAATGAAATGCTTGCTGGCCGTTTTGGTGTAAAGGGGATGATTGCCAAAATTAACCTACATCCCCTGGCATCAAGGATGTGGACAGCTGGTTAAGTGAAATAACCTTTTGTTTATCAATCACATTCTATTATATCTGAAATTGACTGTCATATCAGAGAGCACACAATGTTTCAATGTGCCACGTTGTGCCTCAAGGTCAGTACCTGTCTAGTCTGCCAGAAGTTTGAGAGGGTGAAGACTGTGGCGCCGGAGTTGATGCCCATCAGTTGTTTCACCGTGGCACATGATTGGTCAACCCATCAGTTGTTTCACCGTGGCACATGATTGGTCAACCCATCAGTTGTTTCACCGTGGCACATGATTGGTCAACTCATCAGTTGTTTCACCGTGGCACATGATTGGTCAACCCATTAGTTGTTTCACCGTAGCACATGATTGGTCAACCCATTCATGTTTCACCGTGGCACATGATTGGTCAACCCATTAGTTGTTTCACCGTGGCACATGATTGGTCAACCCATTCATGTTTCACCGTGGCACATGATTGGTCAACTCATCAGTTGTTTCACCATGGCACATGATTGGTCAACTCATCAGTTGTTTCACCGTGGCACATGATTGGTCAACCCATTAGTTGTTTCACCGTAGCACATGATTGGTCAACCCATTCATGTTTCACCGTGGCACATGATTGGTCAACCCATTAGTTGTTTCACCGTGGCACATGATTGGTCAACCCATTAGTTGTCTCACCGTGGCACATGATTGGTCAACCCATTAGTTGTTTCACCGTGGCACATGATTGGTCAACCCATTAGTTGTCTCACCGTGGCACATGATTGGTCAACCCATTCATGTTTCACCGTGGCACATGATTGGTCAACCCATTAGTTGTCTCACCGTGGCACATGATTGGTCAACCCATTAGTTGTCTCACCGTGGCACATGATTGGTCAACCCATTCATGTTTCAACGTGGCACATGATTGGTCAACCCATTAGTTGTCTCACCGTGGCACATGATCAGTAAGTGGCATAAGTCACATTTTACTAAGTTGTTTTATAATGGCTGCTTTTATTTGACCACAACAGAGTTCAATATTATAGAATGTGTGTTTGTGTGTCAGTATCCTTACACATATGAAAATCTGCATACTGTATGAAGGACATTTCAGGTAAGACCCAGATGTAGACAACCAGGAAGTAACAACAGTTTATTGAATCGAACAGGGGCAGGCAAAAGGCAGGTCAAGGGGCAGTAATCCAGAAAGGTGGGGAAAAGGTACAGGACGGGAGGCAGAATGGTCAACACCGGGAAAACTAGCAAACAGGAACAATCAATAGACAGGAACAGAGGGAAAACTAGCAAACAGGAACAATCAATAGACAGGAACAGAGGGAAAACTAGCAAACAGGAACAATCAATAGACAGGAACAGAGGGAAAACTAGCAAACAGGAACAATCAATAGACAGGAACAGAGGGAAAACTAGCAAACAGGAACAATCGATAGACAGGAGCAGAGGGGAAAACTAGCAAACAGGAACAATCGATAGACAGGAGCAGAGGGAAAACTAGACAGGAGACAGAGGGGAAAACTAGCAAACAGGAACAATCGATAGACAGCAGAGCAGAGGAACAATCGATAGACAGGAAAACTATGGCAGAGGGAAAACTAGCAAACGGGAACAATCGATAGACAGGAGCAGAGGGGAAAACTAGCAAACAGGAACAATCGATAGACAGGAGCAGAGGGAAAACTAGCAAACGGGAACAATCGATAGACAGGAGCAGAGGGAAAACTAGCAAACAGGAACAATCGATAGACAGGAGCAGAGGGAAAACTAGGAAACGGGAACAATCGATAGACAGGAACCGAGGGGAAAAGTAGCAAACAGGAACAATCGATAGACAGGAACCGAGGGGAAAACCGCTGGTAGGCTTGACGAAACAAAACTGGCAACAGACAAACAGAGAACACAGGTATAAATACCCAGGGGATAATGAGGGGAGATGGGCGACACCTGGAGGGGGGTGGAGACAATCATAAAGACAGGTGAAACAGATCAAGGTGTGACAATAGGACACAGATACGAATAAAGCCAACTTCTCTGTGACACTTTAAATGTTTGGGGTGGACTCTTCATCGGACTCTTCACTAAATCCAGGATCGGCAACAGCTGGTGTCTGACGGTGACCGATCACTTTACCAAGTGGGTTGAGGCAATACCCATTAAGGTCAGTAAAAGGAAGACAACAACCCATCAGTTGTTTCACCGTGGCACATGATTGGTCAACTCATCAGTTGTTTCACCATGGCACATGATTGGTCAACTCATCAGTTGTTTCACCATGGCACATGATTGGTCAACCTATCAGTTGTTTCACCGTGGCACATGATTGGTCAACCTATCAGTTGTTTCACCATGGCACATGATTGGTCAACCCATCAGTTGTTTCACCATGGCACATGATTGGTCAACCTATCAGTTGTTTCACCATGGCACATGATTGGTCAACCTATCAGTTGTTTCACCATGGCGACAACGTGCTTAACTCTATATTCCCTTCTGTAACCCATTTAAAAAGGGTGCTCGGAACCAAAAGATTTTTGTTTTGTATGATACCCATCAATGATGAAACTGGCGAGGCCACCTCCAAGGCGATGATGGACTTCTTCAAAACCCACGGTTCTCCAGAGGTCTGCTTGAGTGACCGAGGTCGTGAACTCTGGAACAAGGTATGAATGTTGTATTTTTTTATTATTATTTTTTTTTACAATTTGTTTTTGGTTTTCCATGGTACATAATCAGACACATTTCAAAATCTTCCACTGTCAATCGATATCGCTTTCCTACCCCCTCCTCCAGGTTTGGATGAACGGACCAACTAGACTCTCAAGACCCTCAAGACTGCCATGGACAAGTCCCTTGACGGGTACCAGGAACGGTGGGAGGACAACCTGAAGGTCATTCTCTGTGAACACAACAGCAGCGTCCAGGCCTCCACCGAGTACTCGCCCTGTTGCCTGCCGTGCGGATGGGAGCCACAGCTGTCGACTGCGGTAAAACAATTATTGCATATACTTTCGTTTTTTTTAAATGTACTTAGTGTTGTTGTTTTGTCTATTGCTATTTTTGATTTAACATACCTTTCAGATCACTGAAACCTGATGTGGCGGAGGTTGTCGAAACAGATGAGGTAAAAATGATTGTTCGCTGTTTATTTATTTTCATACAAGCCAGTGTATGAATCAAACAGCTTTGCATATGAATGGAGTGGAAATTAGCTGACGTTGTGATCTGTAAGTCAAGAAACATTAATGCGCCACGCACATTACACATTTTTCTTTGCTATTTCCCAAAACGTGGCGACGTTTTTAAGACAATTATTTCATGGCGAAACGTTAAACCCAAAAGTAGTTTTGAAGTAAATGTTTCCATGTTATTAGGTTCCCGAGTGGCACAGTGGTCTAAGGCACGCCATCTCAATGATAGAGGTGTCACTACAGACCCTGGTTCAATTCCGGGCTGTATCACAACCGGCTGTGATTAATAGAATTTGTTCTTAACTGCATTTTTTTGCTAGTTAAATAAATGAGCTAAACAAAACGTGTTTAAAATAGAAAAAAAATGTCACAGGAATCAGTATTTTATTACGGGGATGACGAGGACATAATTTTGGCGGTAATGAGTTTAAAAATTTGACACATTAGGTCATCACACCGTTGATATAGCAACAGAAGCTAATAGTTTATTGAATCCCATTTTGACGCAGGGGGGGGGGGGGGGTAGACACATTTTGGCTGGGGGACATTATTTGAAGACTAGTGTTTTTGTAGCTAGTGTTTTTTGTAGACAGGCCCAGACTAGTGTTTTTGTAGACTAGTGTTTTTGCAGCTGCACTGGACCTAGTGTTTTTGTACAAGGACTTCTCTCAGAGAATAGGTTGTGTGAGAACTGTAGCGTTTTTGCAACTGTCGTGTTTTTGTAGACTAGTGTTTTTGTAGACTAGTGTTTTTGTAGACTAGTGTTTTTGTAGACTAGTGGTTTTGAAGACTAGTGTTTTTGTAGACTAGTGTTTTTGTAGACTAGTGTTTTTGTAGACTAGTGTTTTTGTAGACTAGTGTTTTTGACTCTAAGACTAGTGTTTTTGTTTAGTGTTTTTGAAGACTAGTGTTTTTGTAGACTAGTGTTTTTTTTTGTAGACTAGTGTTTTTGTAGACTAGTGTTTTTGTAGACTCTAGTGTTTTTGTAGACTAGTGTTTTTGTAGACTAGTGTTTTTGTAGACTAGTGTTTTTTTTTGTAGACTAGTGTTTTTAGACTAGACTCTAGTGTTTTTGTAGACTCTAGTGTTTTTGTAGACTCTAGTGTTTTTGAAGACTAGTGTTTTTGTAGACTAGTGTTTTTGTAGTGTTTTTGACTAGTGTTTTTGTAGAGTGTTTTTGTAGACTCTAGTGTTTTTTTAGTGTAGACTCTAGTGTTTTTGTAGACTCTAGTGTTTTTGTAGACTAGACTAGTGTTTTTGTAGACTCTAGTGTTTTTGTAGACTCTAGTGTTTTTGTAGACTCTAGTGTTTTGAAGACTAGTGTTTTTGTAGACTAGTGTTTTTGTAGACTCTAGTGTTTTTGAAGACTCTAGTGTTTTTTTTTGTTTTTAGACTAGTGTTTTTTTTGTTTTTGAAGACTCTAGTGTTTTTGTAGACTAGTGTTTTTGTAGACTCTAGTGTTTTTGACTAGTGTTTTTGTAGACTCTAGTGTTTTTGTAGACTCTAGTGTTTTTGTAGACTCTAGTGTTTTTGTAGACTCTAGTGTTTTTGTAGACTAGACTAGTGTTTTTGTAGACTAGTGTTTTTGTAGACTCTAGTGTTTTTGAAGACTAGTGTTTTTTTTGTTTTTAGACTCTAGTGTTTTTGTAGACTCTAGTGTTTTTGTAGACTCTAGTGTTTTTAGTGGTGTTTTTTTTGTTTTAGACTCTAGTGGTTTTGTAGACTCTAGTGGTTTTGTAGACTCTAGTGGTTTTGTAGACTAGTGTTTTTGAAGACTAGTGGTTTTGTAGACTAGTGTTTTTGTAGACTAGTGTTTTGTAGACTAGTGTTTTTGTTTTTGTAGACTAGACTGTTTTTAGACTAGTGTTTTTGTAGACTAGTGTTTTTGTAGACTAGTGTTTTTGAAGACTAGTGTTTTTAGACTCTAGTGTTTTTGTAGACTAGTGTTTTTGTAGACTCTAGTGTTTTTGTAGACTAGTGTTTTTCTAGACTCTAGTGTTTTTGAAGACTAGTGTTTTTGTAGACTCTAGTGTTTTTGAAGACTAGTGTTTTTTTTAGTGTTTTTAGACTCTAGTGTTTTTTTTGAAGACTAGTGTTTTTGTAGACTCTAGTGTTTTTAGTGTGTTTTGTAGACTAGTGTTTTTGTAGACTAGTGTTTTTTAGACTAGTGTTTTTGAAGACTAGTGTTTTTAGACAGACTAGTGTTTTTAGTGTTTTTGTAGACTAGTGTTTTTTAGAAGACTAGTGTTTTTGTTTAGTGTTTTTGAAGACTAGTGTTTTTGTAGACTAGTGGTTTGTTTTTGTAGACTAGTGTTTTTGTAGACTCTAGTGTTTTGTAGACTAGTGTTTTTGTAGACTAGTGGTTTTGTAGACTAGTGGTTTTGTAGACTAGTGTTTTTGTTTAGTGTTTTTGAAGACTAGTGTTTTGTAGACTAGACTAGTGTTTTTGTAGACTCTAGTGTTTTTGAAGACTAGTGGTTTTGTAGACTCTAGTGTTTTTGAAGACTAGTGTTTTTTGAAGACTAGTGTTTTTGAAGACTAGTGTTTTTGAAGACTAGTGTTTTTGTAGACTCTAGTGTTTTTGTAGACTAGTGTTTTTGTAGACTAGTGTTTTGTAGACTAGTGTGTTTTGAAGACTAGTGTTTTTTTTTGTTTTTAGACTAGTGTGTTTTTTAGTGTTTTTGAAGACTAGTGTTTTTGTCTAGTGGTTTTGTAGACTAGACTCTGTTTTTGTAGACTCTAGTGTTTTTGTAGACTCTAGTGTTTTTGTAGACTAGTGTTTTTGAAGACTAGACTAGTGTTTTTGTAGACTAGTGTTTTTGTAGACTCTAGTGTTTTTGAAGACTAGTGTTTTTGTAGACTCTAGTGTTTTTGAAGACTAGTGTTTTTGTAGACTAGTGTTTTTGAAGACTAGTGTTTTTTGTAGACTAGTGTTTTTGTAGACTCTAGTGTTTTTTTTGTTTTAGACTAGTGTTTTTGTAGACTAGTGTTTTGTAGACTAGTGTTTTTAGACTGTTTTTGTAGACTAGACTAGTGTTTTTGTAGACTCTAGTGTTTTTGTAGACTCTAGTGTTTTTGAAGACTAGTGTTTTTGTAGACTAGTGTTTTTGTAGACTCTAGTAGTGTTTTTGTAGACTCTAGTGTTTTTGTAGACTCTAGTGTTTTTGTAGACTCTAGTGTTTTTGTAGACTCTAGTGTTTTTGTAGACTAGTGTTTTTGTAGACTCTAGTGTTTTTGTAGACTAGTGTTTTTGAAGACTAGTGTTTTTGTAGACTCTAGTGTTTTTGAAGACTAGTAGTGTTTTTGTAGACTCTAGTGTTTTTGTAGACTCTAGTGTTTTTGTAGACTCTAGTGTTTTTTTGTTTTTAGACTAGACTAGTGTTTTTGACTAGACTCTAGTGTTTTTGTAGACTCTAGTGTTTTTGAAGACTCTAGTTTTTGAAGACTAGTGTTTTTGTAGACTAGTGTTTTTGTAGAAGACTAGTGTTTTTGAAGACTAGTGTTTTTGTAGACTAGTGTTTTTGTAGACTAGTGTTTTTGTAGACTAGTGTTTTGTAGACTCTAGTGTTTTTGTAGAGTGTTTTTAGTGTTTTTGTAGACTAGTGTTTTTGTAGACTAGTGTTTTTGAAGACTAGTGTTTTTGTTTTTAGACTAGTGTTTTTGTAGACTCTAGTGTTTTTGTAGACTAGTGTTTTTGTAGACTAGTGTTTTTGTAGACTAGTGTTTTTGAAGACTAGTGTTTTTGTAGACTAGACTAGTGTTTTTGAAGACTAGTGGTTTTGTAGACTAGTAGGTTTTGTAGACTAGTGTTTTTGAAGACTAAGACTAGTGTTTTTGAAGACTAGTGTTTTTGTAGACTAGTGTTTTTGTAGACTAGTGTTTTTGTAGTAGGTGGTTTTGTAGACTCTAGTGTTTTTGTAGACTCTAGTGTTTTTGTAGACTCTAGTGTTTTTGTAGACTAGTGTTTTTGAAGAAGTGTTTTTGAAGACTAGTGGTTTTGTAGACTAGTGTTTTTGTAGACTAGTGTTTTTGTAGACTAGTGTTTTTAGACTAGTGTTTTTGTAGACTAGTGTTTTTGAAGACTAGTGTTTTTTACTAGTGTTTTTGTAGACTAGTAGTGTTTTTGAAGACTAGTGTTTTTGAAGACTCTAGTGTTTTTTCTAGTGTTTTGTAGACTAGTGTTTTTGTAGACTAGTGTTTTTGTAGACTCTAGTGTTTTTCTAGACTAGTGTTTTTGTAGATAGTGTTTTTAGTGTTTTTGAAGACTAGTGTTTTTGTAGACTCTAGTGTTTTTGTAGACTAGTGTTTTTGTAGACTCTAGTGTTTTTGTAGACTCTAGTGTTTTTGAAGAGTGTTTTTGTAGACTAGTGTTTTTGAAGACTAGTGTTTTTGTAGACTCTAAGACTATAGACTCTAGTGTTTTTGTAGACTCTAGTGTTTTTGTAGACTCTAGTGTTTTTGTAGACAGTGTTTTTGTAGACTCTAGTGTTTTTGTAGACTCTAGTGTTTTTGAAGACTATAGACTAGTGTTTTTGTAGACTAGTGTTTTTGTCTCTAGTGTTTTTGAAGACTAGTGTTTTGTAGACTAGTTTTTTGTAGACTCTAGTGTTTTTGGGATGTTTTTCTAGTGTTTTTGAAGACATTCTAGCTAGACCTAGTGTTTTTGAAGACTAGTGTTTTTGTAGACTAGTGTTTTTGAAGACTAGAATGTTTTTGTAGAAGTGTTTTTGAAGACTAGGGATAGACTAGTGTTTTGTAGACTAGTGTTTTTGAAGACTACAGAGTGTTTTTGTAGAAGTGTTTTTGAAGACTAGTGTTTTTGTAGACTAGTGTTTTTGTAGACTCTAGTGTTTTTGTAGACTAGTGTTTTTGAAGACAGTGTTTTTGTCTAGTGTTTTTGTAGACTAGTGTAGACAGTGTTTTTGAGACTAGTGTTTTTGTAGACTAGTGTTTTTGTAGACTAGTGTTTTTGTAGACTAGTGTTTTTGAAGTTTTTGTAGGTGTTTTTGAAGACTAGTGTTTTGTAGACTAGTGTTTTTGAAGACTAGACTCTAGTGTTTTTGTAGACTAGTGTGTAGACTAGTGTTTTTGTAGACTAGTGTTTTTAGACTAGTGTTTTTTTGTAGACTAGTGTTTTTGAAGACTAGTGTTTTTGTAGACTCTAGTGTTTTTGAAGACTAGTGTTTTTGTAGACTCTAGTGTTTTTGTAGACTCTAGTGTTTTTGTAGACTAGTGTTTTTGTAGACTAGTGTTTTTGAAGACTAGTGTTTTTGTAGGTGTTTTTGTAGACTAGTGTTTTTGTAGACTAGTGTTTTTGAAGACTAGTGTTTTTGTAGACTAGTGTTTTGTAGCTAGTGTTTTTGTAGACTAGTGGTTTTGTAGACTCTAGTGTTTTTGTAGACTAGTGTTTTTGTAGACTAGTGTTTTTGTAGACTAGTGTTTTTGTAGCCTAGACTAGTGTTTTTGTAGACTCTAGTGTTTTTGAAGACTAGTGTTTTTGAAGACTAGTGTTTTTGTAGACTCTAGTGTTTTTGAAGACTAGTGTTTTTGTAGACTAGTGTTTTTGTAGCCTAGTGTTTTTGTAGACTAGTGTTTTTGTAGACTCTAGTGTTTTTGTAGACTAGTGTTTTTGTAGCCTAGTGTTTTTGAAGACTAGTGTTTTGTAGACTCTAGTGTTTTTGAAGACTAGTGTTTTTGTAGACTAGTGTTTTTGTAGCCTGACTAGTGTTTTGTAGACTCTAGTGTTTTGTAGACTAGTGTTTTTGAAGACTAGTGTTTTTGTAGACTAGTGTTTTGTAGCCTGTTTTTGTAGACTAGTGGAAGACTAGTGGTTTTGTAGACTAGTGTTTTTGTAGCCTAGTGTTTTGTAGACTAGTGTTTTTGTAGACTAGTGTTTTTGAAGACTAGTGTTTTTGAAGACTAGTGTTTTTGCCTAGTGTTTTTGAGTGTTTTTGTAGACTAGTGTTTTTGAAGACTAGTGTTTTTGTAGACTAGTGTTTTGTAGCTAGTGTTTTTGAAGACTAGTGTTTTGTAGACTAGTGTTTTTGTAGACTAGTGGTTTTTGTAGACCTAGACTAGTGGTTTTGTAGACTCTAGTGTTTTTGAAGACTAGTGTTTTTGTAGACTAGTGTTTTTGAAGACTAGTGTTTTTGAAGACTAGTGGGACTAGTGTTTTTGAAGACTAGTGTTTTTGTAGACTAGTGTTTTTGTAGACTAGTGTTTTGTAGACTAGTGTTTTTGTAGACTAGTGTTTTTGTAGACTAGTGTTTTTGTAGACTAGTGTTTTTGTAGACTAGTGTTTTTGTAGACTAGTGTTTTGTAGACTAGTGTTTTTAGACTAGTGTTTTTGTAGATGTTTTTGAAGGTGTTTTTGTAGACGTTTTGTAGGCCTAGTGTTTTTGAAGACTAGTGTTTTGTAGACTAGTGTTTTTGTAGACTAGTGTTTTTGTAGCCTAGACTCTAGTGTTTTTGTAGACTAGGTTTTGTAGACGTTTTGTAGCCTAGTGTTTTTGTAGACTAGTGGTTTTGAAGACTAGTGTTTTTTTTATAGACTAGTGTTTTTGTAGCTAGTGTTTTTGAAGACTAGGGAAGACTAGTGTTTTGTAGACTAGTGTTTTTGTAGACTAGCCTAGTGTTTTTGAAGACTAGTGTTTTTGGGTGTTTTAGTGTTTTTGAAGACTAGTGTTTTTGTAGCCTAGTGTTTTTGAAGACTAGTGTTTTTGTAGACTAGTGTTTTTGAAGACTAGTGTTTTTGAAGACTGTGTGTTTTGTAGACTAGTGTTTTGTAGCCTGATAGGGTAGACTAGTGTTTTGTACGTTTTGTAGCCTAGTGTTTTTGAAGATAGTGGGGTGTTTTTGTAGACGTTTTTGTAGCCTGAGTGGTTTTGAAGACTAGTGTTTTGTAGACTAGTGTTTTTGTAGCCTGAGTGTTTTTGTAGGGTTTTTGTAGACTATAGACTAGTGTTTTTGTAGCCTGATGTGGTTTTTTTATAGACTAGTGTTTTTGTAGCCTAGTGTTTTTGAAGACTAGTGTTTTTGAAGTAGGTTTTTTTTAGTGTTTTTGAAGACTAGTGTTTTTGTAGCCTGAGTGTTTTTGAAGACTAGTGTTTTTGTTTAGTGTTTTTGTAGACTAGTGTTTTTGTAGCCTAGTGTTTTTGATGGGGTTTTTAGTGTTTTTGCAGACTAGTGTGTAGCCTGATGTAGGGTTTTTTTAGTGTTTTTACGTTTTGTAGCCTGACTAGTGGTTTTGTAGACTAGTGGTTTTTTATGAAGACTAGTGGTTTTGTAGCCTGATGAAGGGTTTTAGTGTTTTTACATGTAGCCTGAGTGTTTTTGTAGACTAGGTTTTTTTATAGACATGTTTTTGAAGCTAGTGGTTTTGTAGACTGATGGGGTTTGAAGACTAGTGTTTTTGAAGACATGTAGCCTGACTATGGTTTTGTAGACTAGTGTTTTTGTAGACGTTTTTGTAGCTAGTGATGGGGTTTTATACATCTAGCCTGATGTTTTTGGGTGTGGTACATACTAGTCTGATGTGGGTGTGTTTACATCCTATGCCTGATAGTGGGTGTAGTTTCAGGTCATCTAGTGTTTTGGGGGTTGGACGTGTAGCCTGTGGGGTGAGCCTGAGGGTGTGTACATGACACGTGTAGCCTAGTCTGATGGGGGTGTGTTAGCCTGTGTGTACATACTAGCCTGATGGGGTGTGGGTGTGCCTGATGGGGTGTAGCCTACATCTAGCCTGATGTGGGTGTGTAGCCATCTAGCCTGATGGGGGTGTGTACATACATGTAGCCTGATGATGGGGGGTGTGTACATCTAGCCTGACATGTGGCCTGATGGGGGTGTGTAGCCATCTAGCCTGATGATGGGGTGTGTGGACATCTAGTCTGATGAGGGTTTTATACGTGTAGCCACGTGTAGCCTGAGCCTGATGTGGGGTACGTGTAGCCATCTAGCCTGATGTGGGTGTGTAGCCATCTAGCCTGATGTGGGTAGCATGATGGGGTTTTATACATCTAGCCTGATGAGGGTGTGTACATCTAGTCTGATGTAGCCTGATGTGGGTGTACATCTAGTCTGACATCTATGAGGGTGTGTACATAGCCTGAGTAGCCTGATGTGGGTGTGTACATCTAGCCTGATGAGGGTGTGTACATCTAGCCTGATGTGGGTGTGTACATCTAGCCTGATGTGTACATCTAGGTGTGGAGTCTGATGAGGGTGTGGCCTGATGAGGGTGTGTACATCTAGCCTGATGAGCCTGGTGGGTGTGACATCTAGTCTGATGGGTGGTACATCTAGCCTGTGAGGGTGTGTACATCTAGTCTGATGAGGGTGTGTACATCTAGTCTGATGAGGGTGTGTACAGGGGTGGGTATGTCTGATGGGTGTGTACATCTAGTCTGATGTGGGTGTGTACATCTAGCCTGATGAGGGTGTGTACATCTAGCCTGATGTGGGTGTGTACATCTAGCCTGATGTGGGTGTGAGCCGTGTGTGGCCTGATGAGGGTGTGTACATCTAGTCTGATGAGCCTGATGAGGGTGTGTACATCTAGTGTGAGGGTGAGTACATCTAGCCTGATGAGGGTGTGAGGGTGTGTACATCTAGCCTGATGAGGGTGTGAGGGTGTGTACATCTAGCCTGATGTGGGTGTGAGGGTGTGTACATCTAGCCTGATGTGGGTGTGAGGGTGTGTACATCTAGCCTGATGTGGGTGTGAGGGTGTGTACATCTAGCCTGATGTGGGTGTGAGGGTGTGTACATCTAGCCTGAGGGTGTGGGTGTACATCTAGCCTGATGTGGGTGTGTACATCTAGCCTGATGAGGGTGTGAGGGTGTGTACATCTAGCCTGATGTGGGTGGGGAGGCTTCGTTTCTACCTTCAAGGTGTTTTCATTCTATGGGTTCATTTCTTTGATGACATGAAGATGCTCGGTTTTATTTATTGTTTTGACCTATTATTTAACCAGGAAAAGACCCTTTCAGGCTAGAACCCTAGTTTTGGAGGCGGACCTGACAACAGGTAGGCAGGAAGTCGGCAGTGTGTACTCATAACACAATACATTGAAAACAATAACAATAGTTAACAGTATTTTCTTCTATCAGAGCTTTAAACTCTGACAGCGACACCTTTAACTTAAATCCATGGAATGATAAACAACACGCTCAACTCCACCTTTTATATAAACAGACTGTGTGATGAATCCTCCTATATAATCCACTTATCTGACTCAGAAGAGAAACAATGGTAGCAGTGTACCAGGCCAGTTTACCTTCACAAACCAGGAAATATCACCTGTGTTTTGTTGAATCAAAGCAAGAACAACAGGAGGTGGTTTTGATAGTAAGACATCTTTATTGATCGTTTCGGACAGACATGCTAGATCTCTATACAGTGTGAATGGAGAGCCATCTCGGAGTTACCGTAAGTAACCGGGTCCTGACCTATGGTCTGCTCTGAGTTACCGTACCTATGGTCTGCTCTGAGTTACCGTAACTCCTCGGTCCCGGGTCCTGACCTACGGTCTGCTCCGGGTCCTGACCTATGGTCTGCTCTGCCTTGACCGTGAGTTACTAACCGGGTCCTGACCTATGGTCTGCCTGACCTATGGTCTGACCTTTGGTCTGCTCTGCCTTACCGTAACTAACCGGGCTCTGACCTATGGTCTGCTCTGAGTTACCGCGGGTCCTGACCTATGGTCTGCTCTGAGTTACCGTAACCGGGTCCTGACCTATGGTCTGCTCTGAGTTACCGCGGGTCCTGACCTATGGTCTGCTCTGAGTTACCGTAACTAACCGGGTCCTGACCTATGGTCTGCTCTGAGTTACCGTAACAACCGGGTCCTGACCTATGGTCTGCTCTGAGTTACTGTAACTAACCGGGTCCTGACCTATGGTCTGCTCTGCCTTGACCTATGGTCTGCTCTGAGTTACTAACCGGGCTCTGACCTATGGTCTGCTCTGAGTTACCGTGCCGGGTCCTGACCTATGGTCTGCTCTGAGTTACCTAACCGGGTCCTGACCTATGGTCTGCTCTGGTCCTGACCTATGGTCTGCTCTGTAACTAACGGGTCCTGACCTATGGTCTGCTCTGAGTTACTAACCGGGTCCTGACCTATGGTCTGCTCTGCCTTACCGTAACTAACCAGGCTCTGACCTATGGTCTGCTCTGTAATTAAGTCCTGACCGTCTGCTCTAACTAACCGGGTCCTGACCTATGGTCTGCTCTGAGTTACCGTAACTAACCGGGTCCTGACCTATGGTCTGCTCTGAGTTACCGTAACTAACCGGGTCCTGACCTATGGTCTGCTCTGAGTTACCGTAACTAACCGGGCTCCTGACCTATGGTCTGCTCTGAGTTAGTTAACCGGGTCCTGAATGGTCTGGTCTGAGTTAACCGGGTCCTGACCTATGGGTAACTAACCGGGTCCTGACCTATGGTCTGCTCTGAGTTACCTAACCGGGCTCTGACCTATGGTCTGCTCTCTAACCGGGTCCTGTCTGCTCTGAGTTACCGTAACTAACCGGGTCCTGACCTATGGTCTGCTCTGAGTTACCTGTAACCGGGTCTGACGGTCTGTTACCGTAACTAACCGGGCCTGACCTACGGTGCTCTGAGTTACCCTAATGGCTCTGACCTGCTCTGAGTTACCGTAACTAACCGGGTCCTGACCTATGGTCTGCTCTGAGTTACCGTAACTAACCGGGTCCTGACCTATGGTCTGTCTTGACCGGGTCCCTATGGTCTGCTCTGAGTTACCGTAACTAACCGGGTCCTGACCTATGGTCTGCTCTGAGTTACCGTAACTAACCGGGTCCTGACCTATGGTCTGCTCTGAGTTACCGTAAGTAACCGGGTCCTGACCTTTGGTCTGCTCTGGTAATCAGGGTCCTGACCTATGGGCTCTGACCTATGGTCTGCTCTGAGTTACCGTAACTAACCGGGTCCTGACCTATGGTCTGCTCTGAGTTACCGTAACCGGGTCCTAACCTGAGGGTCCTGACCTATGGTCTGCTCTGAGTTACCGTAACTAACCGGGTCCTGACCTATGGTCTGCTCTGAGTTACCGTAACTAACCGGGCTCTGACAACCGGCTCTGACCTATGGTGGTCTGAGTTACTGTAATTAACCGGGTCCTGACCTATGGTCTGCTCTGAGTTACCGTAACTAACCGGGTCCTGACCTATGGTCTGGTCTGCGGTCCTGCCTTACCGTAACTAACCGGGAACTAACCGGCTCTGACCTATGGTCTGCTCTGAGTTACCGTAACTAACCGGGTCCTGACCTATGGTCTGCTCTGAGTTACCGTAACTAACCGGGTCCTGACCTATGGTCTGCTCTGTTAGTTACCGGGTCCGTAACTAACCGGGCCTGGGTCTCCTGACCTGATGGTCTGCTCTGAGTTACCGTAACTAACCGGGTCCTGACCTATGGTCTGCTCTGAGTTACCGTAACTAACCGGGTCCTGGGTCCTGACCTATGGTCTGCTCTGAGTCCTGACCTATGGTCTGTGAGTTACCGTAACCGGGTCCTGACCTATGGTCTGCTCTGAGTTACCGTAACTAATTAAACCTATGGGCTCTGACCTATGGTCCTGCTCTGAGTTACCGTAACTAACCGGGTCCTGACCTATGGTCTGCTCTGAGTTACCGTAACTAACCGGGTCCTGACCTATGGTCTGCTCTGAGTTAACTAACCGGGTCCTGACCTATGGTCTGCTCTGAGTTACCGTAACTAACCGGGTCCTGACCTATGGTCTGCTCTGAGTTACCGTAACTAACCGGGTCCTGACCTATGGTCTGCTCTGAGTTACCGTAACTAACCGGGTCCTGACCTATGGTCTGCTCTGAGTTACCGGGTCCTGTCCTGACTATGGTCTAACCGGGTCCTGACCTATGGTCTGCTCTGAGTTACCGTAACTAACCGGGTCCTGACCTATGGTCTGCTCTACCGACCGGGCTCTTACCGTAACTGAATGGTCTGCTCGGGCTCTGACCTATGGTCTGCTCTGAGTTACCGTAACCGGGTCCTGAATGGTCTGCTCTGAGTTACCGCTCTGACCTATGGTCTGCTCTGAGTTACCGTAACTAACCGGGTCCTGACCTATGGTCTGCTCTGAGTTACCGTGAACTAACCGGGTCCTGACCTATGGTCTGCTCTGAGTTAGTTAACCGGGTCCTGACCTATGGTCTGCTCTGAGTTACCGTAACTAACCGGGTCCTGACCTATGGTCTGCGGGTCTGATGGTGACCGTAACTAACCGGGTCCTGACCTATGGTCTGCTCTGAGTTACCGTAACTAACCGGGTCCTGACCTATGGTCTGCTCTGAGTCCTGACCGTGAACTAACCTGGGTCCTGACCTATGGTCTGCTCTGAGTTACCGTAACTAACCGGGTCCTGACCTATTGACCTATGGTCTGCTCTGAGTTACCGTCTAAGAGTTGTACCATTGTCTTACGTCAGGTGAGCGTCTAACTTGACCTATGGTCTGCTCTGAGTTACCGTAACTAACCGGGTCCTGACCTATGGTCTGCTCCCTCTAATCCTGACCTATGGTATGGTTGCATTGTTCAATCAACCGTAAACCATTGTTCAATCAACAGTAAACCATTGTTCAATCAACAGTAAACCATTGTTCAATCAATCAGAGTTGTACCAACCACTTTGTCATCCACGGTTGCATTGTTCAATCAACCGTAAACCATTGTTCAATCAACAGTAAACCATTGTTCAGTAAATCAATCAACAGTAAACCATTGTTCAATCAATCAATCAAGTAAACCATTGTCAATCAGTAAACCATTGTTCAATCAACAGTAAACCATTGTTCAATCAATCAACAGTAAACTATTGTTCAATCAATCAACAGTAAACTATTGTTCAATCAATCAACAGTAAACCATTGTTCAATCAATCAACAGTAAACTATTGTTCAATCAATCAACAGTAAACTGTTGTTCAATCAATCAACAGTAAACTATTGTTCAATCAACAGTAAACCATTGTTCAATCAATCAACAGTAAACCATTGTTCAATCAATCAACAGTAAACCATTGTTCAATCAACAGTAAACCATCGTTCAATCAATCAATCAACAGTAAACCATTGTTCAATCAATCAACACTGTCTCTAGTCCTAATATAGTGGATAGGAGGGTGCTGTACCCAGGTCAGGGAGGGGGCAAACACACTGTCTCTAGTCCTAATATAGTGGATAGGAGGGTGCTGTACCCAGGTCAGGGAGGGGGCAAACACACTGTCTCTAGTCCTAATATAGTGGATAGGAGGGTGCTGTACCCAGGTCAGGGAGGGGGCAAACACACTGTCTCTAGTCCTAATATAGTGGATAGGAGGGTGCTGTACCCAGGTCAGGGAGGGGGCAAACACACTGTCTCTAGTCCTAATATAGTGGATAGGAGGGTGCTGTACCCAGGTCAGGGAGGGGGCAAACACACTGTCTCTAGTCCTAATATAGTGGATAGGAGGGTGCTGTACCCAGGTCAGGGAGGGGGCAAACACACTGTCTCTAGTCCTAATATAGTGGATAGGAGGGTGCTGTACCCAGGTCAGGGAGGGGCAAACACACTGTCTCTAGTCCTAATATAGTGGATAGGAGGGTGCTGTACCCAGGTCAGGAGGGGGCAAACACACTGTCTCTAGTCCTAATATAGTGGATAGGAGGGTGCTGTACCCAGGTCAGGGAGGGGGCAAACACACTGTCTCTAGTCCTAATATAGTGGATAGGAGGGTGCTGTACCCAGGTCAGGGAGGGGGCAAACACACTGTCTCTAGTCCTAATATAGTGGATAGGAGGGTGCTGTACCCAGGTCAGGGAGGGGGCAAACACACTGTCTCTAGTCCTAATATAGTGGATAGGAGGGTGCTGTACCCAGGTCAGGGAGGGGGCAAACACACTGTCTCTAGTCCTAATATAGTGGATAGGAGGGTGCTGTACCCAGGTCAGGGAGGGGGCAAACACACTGTCTCTAGTCCTAATATAGTGGATAGGAGGGTGCTGTACCCAGGTCAGGGAGGGGGCAAACACACTGTCTCTAGTCCTAATATAGTGGATAGGAGGGTGCTGTACCCAGGTCAGGGAGGGGGCAAACACACTGTCTCTAGTCCTAATATAGTGGATAGGAGGGTGCTGTACCCAGGTCAGGGAGGGGGCAAACACACTGTCTCTAGTCCTAATATAGTGGATAGGAGGGTGCTGTACCCAGGTCAGGGAGGGGGCAAACACACTGTCTCTAGTCCTAATATAGTGGATAGGAGGGTGCTGTACCCAGGTCAGGGAGGGGGCAAACACACTGTCTCTAGTCCTAATATAGTGGATAGGAGGGTGCTGTACCCAGGTCAGGGAGGGGCAAACACACTGTCTCTAGTCCTAATATAGTGGATAGGAGGGTGCTGTCAGGAGGGGGCCCAGGTCAGGAGGAGGTCAAGCAAACACACTGTCTCTAGTCCTAATATAGTGGATAGGAGGGTGCTGTACCCAGGTCAGAGGAGAAGAAAATAAATACGAACAAGTGTATATTGTAATTAATCAATTAATGAATCGGTCAATCAATGAATGAATAAATACACCCCCCCACCCCCCGAAATGAGGCAGTACATTGAGAGCAATACATTCCTAGGCACCAGGGCGGTAATCCATTGAGTGAAACAGTAGGATAAGTAAAGGTTGGACTACGGTGTCTAAACCCCCTCACTGTGTTTGTTTTGGTGCAGGGGTTAGGTTTCAGCAGTGGGGGGGGGGGGGCTTTCTTTATTAGTTATCCTAATATATGTCTGAGTTCTCTTGTTCTCTTCACGGTATCACCATTGTAAACGTTAAGTTCTGTAACCCCCCTTGGCCTGAAGATGAGTTTTTATTTTATATGATTCTAGAATAGTCTTGACACCTATTTCATCCCTACTCGGGTGACATCACAAAGGGTTGTGGACAAATCAATAACTACCTTGAAGTTCTCACTTTGAGTTTTTTGTCTCCCTGGGACTCTCTTCTGACATCAGGGATTCAACGGTGTTTTACTGTGCATTTGTAAGCCCACTATGGAGAGCTGTTGCTCCAGCTATTGAAGGTACGTTCTGATGTTAACTCACTTGGCTCCAACTTGGACTGGTATTTGGCTCATTTAGGTGGGTCAGGCTTGAATATTTCACCAGTATTCACAAGGGTGGTGCTTCTCTCTTTTTTTAGGGGGAGACGGGTGAGGAACATATTCACAAATGTTTAACTCTACAGTAACCGTCAAGACACAGTACACTCCAAACGTTATGAAGATTATGGTCATTTGTACTCATGTTTACAGTGTTTTGTAAGACTACAAGACTAGATTTTCCATTACCTGCCAAACACATACATGTTCTTTAAGAAGTGTCTCACACGAAAAATACATTTCAAAATAAAAGTGAATATTTTTCAAAATAAAAGTAGTGTTCTGATCACTGGTTAACCACAATAGCAGTACACCACGTCGTCCTGGTTCTGAAAACAAGACCAGATTGTTTCGGTAGTAGTAACCTTTTAAACACAGGCGGGATAGATGTCCATTTAAAAAAAAAAAATTTAATCATCGTTGGGAGTGGACACATCATGCATCAGTCGTTGGGAGTGGACGCATCAGGCATCATATGACACCAGTTGAACGACAACGGAGCAGTCGTTGGGAGTGGACACATCATGCATCAGTCGTTGGGAGTGGACACATCATGCATCAGTCGTTGGGAGTGGACACATCATGCATCAGTCGTTGGGAGTGGACACATCAGGCATCAGTCGTTGGGAGTGGACACATCATGCATCAGTCGTTGGGAGTGGACACATCATGCATCAGTCGTTGGGAGTGGACACATCAGGCATCAGTCGTTGGGAGTGGACACATCAAGCATCAGTCGTTGGGAGTGGACACATCATGCATCAGTCGTTGGGAGTGGGCACATCAGGCATCATATGACACCAGTTGAACGACAACGCATCAGTCGTTGGGAGTGGACACATCATGCATCAGTCGTTGGGAGTGGACACATCAGGCATCATATGACACCAGTTGAACGACAACGGAGCAGTCGTTGGGTGTGGACACATCAGGCATCATATGACACCAGTTGAACGACAACGGAGCAGTCGTTGGGAGTGGACACATCATGCATCAGTCGTTGGGAGTGGACACATCAGGCATCATATGACACCAGTTGAACGACAACGGAGCAGTCGTTGGGAGTGGACACATCAGGCATCATATGACACCAGTTGAACGACAACGGAGCAGTCGTTGGGAGTGGACACATCAGGCATCATATGACACCAGTTGAACGACAACGGAGCAGTCGTTGGGAGTGGACACATCAGGCATCATATGACACCAGTTGAACGACAACGGAGCAGTCGTTGGGAGTGGACACATCAGGCATCAGTCGTTGGGAGTGGACACATCAGGCATCATATGACAAGTTGAACGACAACGGAGCAGTCGTTGGGAGTGGACACATCAGGCATCAGTCGTTGGGAGTGGACACATCAGGCATCATATGACACAAGTTGAACGACAACGGAGCAGTCGTTGGGAGTGGACACATCAGGCATCAGTCGTTGGGAGTGGACACATCAGGCATCATATGACACAAGTTGAACGACAACGGAGCAGTCGTTGGGAGTGGACACATCAGGCATCAGTCGTTGGGAGTGGACACATCAGGCATCAGTCGTTGGGAGTGGACACATCATGCATCAGTCGTTGGGAGTGGACACATCATGCATCAGTCGTTGGGAGTGGACACATCAGGCATCAGTCGTTGGGAGTGGACACATCATGCATCAGTCGTTGGGAGTGGACACATCAGGCATCAGTCGTTGGGAGTGGACACATCAGGCATCATATGACACAAGTTGAACGACAACGGAGCAGTCGTTGGGAGTGGACACATCAGGCATCAGTCGTTGGGAGTGGACACATCAGGCATCATATGACACAAGTTGAACGACAACGGAGCAGTCGTTGGGATTGGACACATCAGGCATCATATGACACAAGTTGAACGACAACGGAGCAGTCGTTGGGAGTGGACACATCAGGCATCAGTCGTTGGGAGTGGACACATCATGCATCAGTCGTTGGGAGTGGACACATCATGCATCAGTCGTTGGGAGTGGACACATCATGCATCAGTCGTTGGGAGTGGACACATCAGGCATCAGTCGTTGGGAGTGGACACATCATGCATCAGTCGTTGGGAGTGGACACATCAGGCATCATATGACACAAGTTGAACGACAACGGAGCAGTCGTTGGGAGTGGACACATCAGGCATCAGTCGTTGGGAGTGGACACATCATGCATCAGTCGTTGGGAGTGGACACATCATGTTCAGTCGTTGGGAGTGGACACATCATGCATCAGTCGTTGGGAGTGGACACATCAGGCATCATGACACCAGTTGAACGACAACGGAGCAGTCGTTGGGAGTGGACACATCAGGCATCAGTCGTTGGGAGTGGACACATCATGCATCAGTCGTTGGGAGTGGACACATCAGGCATCAGTCGTTGGGAGTGGACACATCAGGCATCATATGACACAAGTTGAACGACAACGGAGCAGTCGTTGGGAGTGGACACATCAGGCATCATATGACACAAGTTGAACGACAACGGAGCAGTCGTTGGGAGTGGACACATCATGCATCAGTCGTTGGGAGTGGACACATCATGCATCAGTCGTTGGGAGTGGACACATCATGTTCAGTCGTTGGGAGTGGACACATCAGGCATCAGTCGTTGGGAGTGGACACATCATGCATCAGTCGTTGGGAGTGGACACATCAGGCATCATATGACACAAGTTGAACGACAACGGAGCAGTCGTTGGGAGTGGACACATCATGCATCAGTCGTTGGGAGTGGACACATCAGGCATCAGTCGTTGGGAGTGGACACATCAGGCATCATATGACACAAGTTGAACGACAACGGAGCAGTCGTTGGGAGTGGACACATCAGGCATCAGTCGTTGGGAGTGGACACATCAGGCATCATGTGACACAAGTTGAACGACAACGGAGCAGTCGTTGAGTCATCTAGAGGAACGTATGTTTACAATGACGTGTTTGACCATCATAATAAAGGTCTACATGTGTTTGACCATCATAATAAAGGTCTACATGTGTTTGACCATCATAATAAAGGTCTACATGTGTTTGACCATCATAATCAACCTGCAAGGTCTACATGTGTTTGACCATCATAATCAACCTGCAAGGTCTACATGTGTTTGACCATCATAATCAACCTGCAAGGTCTACATGTGTTTGACCATCATAATAAAGGTCTACATGTGTTTGACCATCATAATCAACCTGCAAGGTCTACATGTGCAAATTCGTATTTATCTTCTTCGTTTTTTTAGGGATGTGTAACTGTTCCCACCATTACCAGATACGAGGGTATCCTGGTCCCAGACAGGCCTCTGCGCTCTTGTCAACTTCCTTGCTGTCAAATGGCATGATAGCACAACACACACTGGCTAGGACAAGGGTAGTCTTTGAACTATTTTATGATGCTTTAAATACAAAACAGAAACAATCGTCATAGACTATACAAATAAATGGAAATAAATTGTCTAGATGGTCATACAATCAACAGACTGTTGATAAGCAACTGCTTGCTAAGGTTACAATAAGGGTTAATGTTAGGGTAGGGGTTAGGGGGTTAGGGGTTAGGGTAGGGTAGGGGTCAGGTTTACAATAAGGGTTAAGGTTAGGGTTAGTAGATTGTTTCATTGTTAGTGTAGAGGGTTAGGGTTAGGGTTAGTAGATTGTTTCATTGTTAGTGTAGATGGACTATCCAAATGTAAGAATTACCTTGCCGTAAAAAGTAGTGCACTATATAGGGAGCACGGTGGTATTCGGGACACACCCCTAATCACGATGACACAGTATGATACAGTGCAGCAGCAACAGGAGCGGCATGGCAGTGAGTACCTGTGAAACAAACACTGCACACGAAAGAGAAACACAAACCAGCTAGTGATGTGGCACTAAGAACATGGGCCTCAGTGAGGACACCGCCTGGCAGCTGCCCTCTACAGTAGTGATAACCAGTTAGGACATGGGCCTCAGTGAGGACACCGCCTGGCAGCTGCCCTCTACAGTAGTGATAACCAGTTAGGACATGGGGCTCAGTGAGGACACCGCCTGGCAGCTACCCTCTACAGTAGTGATAACCAGCTAGGACATGGGCCTCAGTGAGGACACCGCCTGGCAACTGCCCTCTACCGTAGTGATAACCAGTTAGGACATGGGCCTCAGTGAGGACACCGCCTGGCAGCTACCCTCTACAGTAGTGATAACCAGTTAGGACATGGGCCTCAGTGAGGACACCGCCTGGCAGCTGCCCTCTACAGTAGTGATAACCAGCTAGGACATGGGCCTCAGTGAGGACACCGCCTGGCAGCTGCCCTCTACAGTAGTGATAACCAGCTAGGACACGGGCCTCAGTGAGGACACCGCCTGGCAGCTACCCTCTACAGTAGTGATAACCAGCTAGAACATGGGCCTCGGTGAGGACACCGCCTGGCAGCTGCCCTCTACAGTAGTGATAACCAGCTAGGACACGGGCCTCAGTGAGGACACTGCCTGGCAGCTGCCCTCTACAGCTGGGACATGGGCCTCAGTGAGGACACCGCGTGGCAGCTGCCCTCTGTGGATGGTTGCGATCTACAGTTGCCTAATATAGTAAGCGTACATTTACACACACTAACGAACACACGTTTGACAATGAACGATGGTCTAAACTCAAGTATACAAATGCAGTTTCACTGACAGCATTTTGTGAAAAACCTAAAATAACAAGACATTTCCAAAGAGTGCATTAAGTCACATGATCAAAGATCATTTACACATTCAAACTCGTGTACATCAGTAGAGAGCACAATAGTACCTAAAAAAACAAAACAAAAAGAACAACATGCGTTAGATATACAGCATCCAAATTGGCACCCTATTCCCTATATAGTGCACTACTTTTGACCAGAGCACTAGGGGTCACTACATAGGGAATAGTGTGCCCTCTGTCGAGCCATTGGACTACTTGTTCCATGCTGCTCGTTCCTTCCATCCCAATGACACCCTATGCCATAGGGCTCTGGTCTAAAAGTAGTGCACTACATAGGGAATAGGGTGCCATAGGGCTCTGGTCTAAAAGTAGTGCACTACATAGGGAATAGGGTGCCATAGGGCTCTGGTCTAAAAGTAGTGCACTACATAGGGAATAGGGTGCCATAGGGCTCTTGTCTAAAAGTAGTGCACTACATAGGGAATAGGGTGCCATAGGGCTCTGGTCTAAAAGTAGTGCACTACATAGGGAATAGGGTGCCATAGGGCTCTGGTCTAAAAGTAGTGCACTACATAGGGAATAGGGTGCCATAGGGCTATGGTCTAAAAGTAGTGCACTACATAGGGAATAGGGTGCCATAGCGCTATGGTCTAAAAGTAGTGCACTACATAGGGAATAGGGTGCCATAAAAGTAGTGCACTACATAGGGAATAGGGTGCCATAGGGCTCTGGTCTAAAAGTAGTGCACTACATAGGGAATAGGGTGCCATTGGGGATACATACAAGGGGAGAACTTGGTCATCTGCAACTTTTCAAAGCATTTCTTTTAATATACAAAAATATGAAAAGAAATAAATAATTACCTACCATTCTACTTTAAAAAAAAGAAAAGTATAGTTCACATGTTTGAGAGGGCTTCGTTTTTGTTGTTGTTGATCATTTTGTAAATTTTTAAGACTTTTTGGCAATTCCTTTAATAAAGTACACTATTTTACAACTGAAATGTATGTAACGCTAGTTTCCAACTGATGACCAGTATTAAGATAAATCCCAATCGGAAAGCTCTACTGGAGGTGAACCAACACAACAAGCATGTGGTGGAGATGAAGATGCACCAATCAGGTGTTGGGACTAACAGGAGCACCCGCCTTCAGTGGTTGGAGGCTCCTGTGGTTTGTCCAGCTTGATGTCAATCACTGGGGAAAAGATGGTTAAGGAAGGTCTGGAAACACATTTGTAAACAAGTTAACCAGTAGGACAGACTATAGAGACACAGCTGACCCTTAAACCGACTAGCCAAAATCGGAAACTGACCCTAACCTTAACCTAACTTTATGGAATTCAATATGTGTTCATCTGAATCCCCATGCGCTTTTGCAGAGGTCCACAAAAAAACACAAAATACACAAATGTAATGTACAATGATATAAAAACAATAATAATAAAAAAACAACGCAAGAATAAAAATCTGTGTCTGTGTTACTGTTACTGTGTGTGTGTTACTGTGTGTGTGTGTGTTACTGTTACTGTGTGTGTGTTACTGTGTGTGTGTTACTGTGTGTGTGTGTGTTACTGTTACTGTGTGTGTGTTACTGTGTGTGTGTTACTGTGTGTGTGTGTGTTACTGTTACTGTGTGTGTGTTACTGTGTGTGTGTTACTGTTACTGTGTGTGTGTTACTGTGTGTGTGTTACTGTTACTGTGTGTGTGTTGCTGTGTGTGTGTTACTGTTACTGTGTGTTAGTGTGTGTGTGTTAGTGTTACTGTGTGTGTGTTACTGTTACTGTGTGTGTGTTACTGTGTGTGTGTTACTGTTACTGTGTGTGTGTTACTGTTACTGTGTGTGTGTTACTGTGTGTGTGTTACTGTTACTGTGTGTGTGTTGCTGTGTGTGTGTTACTGTTACTGTGTGTTAGTGTGTGTGTGTTAGTGTTACTGTGTGTGTGTTACTGTTACTGTGTGTGTGTTACTGTGTGTTACTGTGTGTGTGTTACTGTGTGTGTGTTACTGTTACTGTGTGTTACTGTGTGTGTGTGTTAGTGTTACTGTGTGTGTGTTACTGTTACTGTGTGTGTGTTAGTGTGTGTGTGTTACTGTGTGTGTTAGTGTTACTGTGTGTTACTGTGTGTGTGTTACTGTGTGTGTTAGTGTTACTGTGTGTTACTGTGTGTGTGTTACTGTGTGTGTGTTACTGTGTGTGTGTTACTGTTACTGTGTGTGTGTTAGTGTTACTGTGTGTGTGTTACTGTGTGTGTGTTACTGTTACTGTGTGTGTGTTACTGTGTGTGTGTTACTGTGTGTGTGTTAGTGTGTGTGTGTTACTGTTACTGTGTGTGTGTTAGTGTTACTGTGTGTGTGTTACTGTGTGTGTGTTAGTGTGTGTGTGTTACTGTTACTGTGTGTGTGTTACTGTTACTGTGTGTGTGTTACTGTGTGTGTGTTAGTGTGTCTGTGTTACTGTTACTGTGTGTGTGTTACTGTTACTGTGTGTTACTGTGTGTGTGTTACTGTGTGTGTGTTACTGTGTCTGTGTTACTGTTACTGTGTGTGTGTTACTGTGTGTGTGTTACTGTGTGTGTCTGTGTGTCCCCTATCATGGTCCAAGTCTTCTGCTTGACCAGTAACTCTTCTCAATCCTACAGCTGGACACCAATCTAACATGATTACATTACATATTGTTTACAGTGTGTTACAGTGTGTTAGTGTGTCTGTGTTACAGTGTGTTAGTGTGTCTGTGTTACTGTGTGTTAGTGTGTCTGTGTTACTGTGTGTTAGTGTGTCTGTGTTACAGTGTGTTAGTGTGTCTGTGTTACTGTGTGTTAGTGTGTCTATGTTACTGTGTGTTAGTGTGTCTGTGTTACTGTGTGTTAGTGTGTCTGTGTGTTAGTGTCTAATCTAACATGATTACATTACATATTGTTTACAGTGTGTTACAGTGTGTTACTGTGTGTGTTACAGTGTGTTACAGTGTGTTACTGTGTGTGTTAGTGTGTGTTAGTGTGTTACTGTGTGTGTTCGTGTGTTACTTTGTGTGTTTACAGTGTGTTAGTGTGTGTTACAGTGTGTTAGTGTGTGTGTTACAGTGTACAATATAACATGATTGAGTATTTAAGTCCCAAATGTAGTGTACTCGATTTTCTTCAGTACACTACTTTCCACCAAAAGTAGTGCACTATATAGGGAATAGGGTATTAGGGCTCTGGTCTAAAGTAGTGCACTATATAGGGTGTTAGGGCTCTAGTCTAAAGTAGTGCACTATATAGGGAATAGGGTGTTAGGGCTCTGGTCTAAAGTAGTGCACTATATAGGGAATAGGGTATTAGGGCTCTGGTCTAAAGTAGTGCACTATATAGGGAATAGGGTGTTAGGGCTCTGGTCTAAAGTAGTGCACTATATAGGGAATAGGGTATTAGGGCTCTGGTCTAAAGTAGTGCACTATATAGGGAATAGGGTGTTAGGGGCTCTGGTCTAAAGTAGTGCACTATATAGGGAATAGGGTATTAGGGCTCTGGTCTAAAGTAGTGCACTATATAGGGAATAGGGTGTTAGGGGCTCTGGTCTAAAGTAGTGCACTATATAGGGAATAGGGTGTTAGGGGCTCTGGTCTAAAGTAGTGCACTATATAGGGAATAGGGTGTTAGGGGCTCTGGTCTAAAGTAGTGCACTATATAGGGAATAGGGTATTAGGGCTCTGGTCTAAAGTAGTGCACTATATAGGGAATAGGGTGTTAGGGCTCTGGTCTAAAGTAGTGCACTATATAGGGTGTTAGGGGCTCTGGTCTAAAGTAGTGCACTATATAGGGAATAGGGTGTTAGGGGCTCTGGTCTAAAGTAGTGCACTATATAGGGAATAGGGTATTAGGGCTCTGGTCTAAAGTAGTGCACTATATAGGGTGTTAGGGGCTCTGGTCTAAAGTAGTGCACTATATAGGGAATAGGGTATTAGGGCTCTGGTCTAAAGTAGTGCACTATATAGGGAATAGGGTGTTAGGGCTCTGGTCTAAAGTAGTGCACTATATAGGGTGTTAGGGGCTCTGGTCTAAAGTAGTGCACTATATAGGGTGTTAGGGGCTCTGGTCTAAAGTAGTGCACTATATAGGGAATAGGGTATTAGGGCTCTGGTCTAAAGTAGTGCACTATATAGTGAATAGGGTGTTAGGTCTCTGGTCTAAAGTAGTTCACTATAAAGGGAATAGGGTGTTAGGGCTCTGGTCTAAAGTGGTGCACTATATAGGAAATAGGGTATTAGGGCTCTGGTCTAAAGTAGTGCACTATAAAGGGAATAGGGTGTTAGGGCTCTGGTCTAAAGTAGTGCACTATATAGGGAATAGGTTATTAGGGCTCTGGTCTAAAGTAGTGCACTATATAGGGAATAGGGTGTTAGGGCTCTGGTCTAAAGTAGTGCACTATATAGGGTGTTAGGGGCTCTGGTCTAAAGTAGTGCACTATATAGGGAATAGGGTATTAGGGCTCTGGTCTAAAGTAGTGCACTATATAGTGAATAGGGTGTTAGGTCTCTGGTCTAAAGTAGTTCACTATAAAGGGAATAGGGTGTTAGGGCTCTGGTCTAAAGTGGTGCACTATATAGGAAATAGGGTATTAGGACTCTGGTCTAAAGTAGTGCACTATAAAGGGAATAGGGTGTTAGGGCTCTGGTCTAAAGTAGTGCACTATATAGGGTGTTAGGGCTCTAGTCTAATGTAGTGCACTATATAGGGAATAGGGTGTTAGGGCTCTGGTCTAAAGTAGTGCACTATATAGGGTGTTAGGGGCTCTGGTCTAAAGTAGTGCACTATATAGGGAATAGGGTGTTAGGGGCTCTGGTCTAAAGTAGTGCACTATATAGGGAATAGGGTATTAGGGCTCTGGTCTAAAGTAGTGCACTATATAGGGAATAGGGTGTTAGGGCTCTGGTCTAAAGTAGTGCACTATATAGGGTGTTAGGGGCTCTGGTCTAAAGTAGTGCACTATATAGGGAATAGGGTATTAGGGCTCTGGTCTAAAGTAGTGCACTATATAGGGAATAGGGTGTTAGGGCTCTGGTCTAAAGTAGTGCACTATATAGGGTGTTAGGGGCTCTGGTCTAAAGTAGTGCACTATATAGGGAATAGGGTGTTAGGGGCTCTGGTCTAAAGTAGTGCACTATATAGGGAATAGGGTATTAGGGCTCTGGTCTAAAGTAGTGCACTATATAGGGAATAGGGTGTTAGGGCTCTGGTCTAAAGTAGTGCACTATATAGGGTGTTAGGGGCTCTGGTCTAAAGTAGTGCACTATATAGGGAATAGGGTATTAGGGCTCTGGTCTAAAGTAGTGCACTATATAGTGAATAGGGTGTTAGGTCTCTGGTCTAAAGTAGTTCACTATAAAGGGAATAGGGTGTTAGGGCTCTGGTCTAAAGTGGTGCACTATATAGGAAATAGGGTATTAGGGCTCTGGTCTAAAGTAGTGCACTATAAAGGGAATAGGGTGTTAGGGCTCTGGTCTAAAGTAGTGCACTATATAGGGAATAGGGTGTTAGGGCTCTGGTCTAAAGTAGTGCACAATAAAGGGAATAGGGTGCCATAGGGCTCTGGTCTAAAGTAGTGCACTATATAGGGTGTTAGGGCTCTGGTCTAAAGTAGTTCACTATATAGGGAATAGGGTGTTAGGGCTCTGGTATAAAGTAGTGCACTATAAAGGGAATAGGGTGCCATAGGGCTCTGGTCTAAAGTAGTGCACTATATAGGGAATAGGGTGTTAGGGCTCTGGTCTAAAGTAGTTCACTATATAGGGAATAGGGTGTTAGGGCTCTGGTATAAAGTAGTGCACTATAAAGGGAATAGGGTGCCATAGGGCTCTGGTCTAAAGTAGTGCACTATATAGGGAATAGGGTGTTAGGGCTCTGGTCTAAAGTAGTTCACTATATAGGGAATAGGGTGTTAGGGCTCTGGTATAAAGTAGTGCACTATAAAGGGAATAGGGTGCCATAGGGCTCTGGTCTAAAGTAGTGCACTATATAGGGAATAGGTTGTTAGGGCTCTGGTCTAAAGTAGTTCACTATATAGGGAATAGGGTGTTAGGGCTCTGGTATAAAGTAGTGCACTATAAAGGGAATAGGGTGCCATAGGGCTCTGGTCTAAAGTAGTGCACTATATAGGGAATAGGGTGTTAGGGCTCTGGTCTAAAGTAGTTCACTATATAGGGAATAGGGTGTTAGGGCTCTGGTATAAAGTAGTGCACTATAAAGGGAATAGGGTGCCATAGGGCTCTGGTCTAAAGTAGTGCACTATATAGGGAATAGGGTGTTAGGGCTCTGGTCTAAAGTAGTGCACTATATAGGGGATTGGGTGCCATTTGGGACAACATCCAACATCACTACTCTGGACGGCTCTGACTTAGAATACGTGGACAACTTCAAATACTTAGGTGTCTGGTTAGACTGTAAACTCTCCTTCCAGACCCATATCAAACATCTCCAATCCAAAGTTAAATCTAGAATCGGCTTCCTATTTCGCAACAAAGCATCCTTCACTCATGCTGCCAAACATACCCTTGTAAAACTGACCATCCTACCAATCCTCGACATCATTTACAAAATAGCCTCCAATACCCTACTCAACAAATTGGATGCAGTCTATCACAGTGCCATCCGTTTTGTCACCAAAGCCTCATATACTACCCACCATTGCGACCTGTATGCTCTCGTTGGTTGGCCATCGCTTCATACTCGTCGCCAAACCCACTGGCTCCATGTCATCTACAAGACCCTGCTAGGTAAAGTCCCCCCTTATCTCAGCTCGCTGGTCACCATAGCATCTCCCACCTGTAGCACACGCTCCAGCAGGTATATCTCTCTAGTCACCCCCAAAACCAATTCTTTCTTTGGCCGCCTCTCCTTCCAGTTCTCTGCTGCCAATGACTGGAACGAACTACAAACATTTCTGCAACTGGAAACACTTATCTCCCTCACTAGCTTTAAGCACCAACTGTCAGAGCATCTTACAGATTACTGCACCTGTACATAGCCCACCTATAATTTAGCCCAAACAACTACCTCTTTCCCAACTGTATTTAATTTATTTATTTATTTTGCTCCTTTGCACCCCATTATTTTTATTTCTACTTTGCACATTCTTCCATTGCAAAACTACCATTCCAGTGTTTTACTTGCTATATTGTATTTACTTTGCCATCATGGCCTTTTTTGCCTTTACCTCCCTTCTCACCTAATTTGCTCACATCGTATATAGACTTGTTTTTTTTTACTGTATTATTGACTGTATGTTTGTTTTATTCCATGTGTAACTCTGTGTCGTTGTATGTGTCGAACTGCTTTGCTTTATCTTGGCCAGGTCGCAATTGTAAATGAGAACTTGTTCTCAACTTGCCTACCTGGTTAAATAAAGGTGAAATAAATAAAATAAATAACCAAGGTGTGTCCGAAACGCATGTAGCTTTACTGCCCTCTATTGACATAACATGGTACTGTTCTAACGTGTCTGCAGTATGACCTCTATGGCACTAGGTGGTGCTGTTGCTCAAACATCTACTACTACGGCCGTACCATCTCAAGGCAGCAGCGCATAAGGGCGTGAACAGGGCCATCCATGTATGAACCCTCCAACATACTGTCCTCCTGTGGAACACAGAGCTCCTACTACTTTTAATAAGGTTTAGGACTCTATTCAATCTGGATCGCTGAAGCCTTACAGGAAACAGGAAATAGAAATGCGAAGGTCATTTCTTTACGGAGCCTCCGGTGAACACGAGAACGTTGCCCTTTTTAAAAACATTTCAAATCACGCTGTAACTCTTGATAGAGCCCTTTTTTAAAATCTTTTAATTTTTTTTAAGTGAGCTTAAAATCAATGCGGTAAAGATTTGCCTGCTTCCATCTTGTTTACAGTGACAGCCATTAGTGGAACGGAGTAAATCACACAGCTTAAAGACATTTTTTACAGATAGGATCTCTTTCCTGTAGTATATATATTAACTACATTCAATACACACAGTAAGCAAAGCATTCGTCAAGAAAAGACTAAAGAAGATGGAGAAGAAACTGGACTTCTAAAGCCCATTGGTTGTATTTCATCTCTCCATTAAATGAGCTGACAGCCACCCCCCATGTCTGATATATGACATCATTCTCCTGTCTCTCCGACATGCGTCCCCAATGGCCTCCTATTCTCTATAGTGGATAGCGCGCTACCTTGTGATAAGGGGTCCGGTAAAGACAATAGGATTCTATGTGGGATCGAGCCTCGTCCCCACGGCAGGTTATATACACACACCCAAATGACACGCTCCTTGGAGGCCATGGCAGGGCGGTTTCCATGGCACCACTGGTGTCTGTGTTCAGCTGTTGTGCCTGTGTGTTCACGTGTTGTGTGTGTATGTGCGTGTCGTTTGTGTGTGTGTTCACGTGTTGTGTGTGCATGTGCGTGTCGTTTGTGTGTGTGTTCACGTGTTGTGTGTGTATGTGCGTGTCAATTGTGTGTGTGTTCACGTGTTGTGTGTGCATGTGCGTGTCGTTTGTGTGTGTGTTCACGTGTTGTTTGTGTGTGTGTTGTTTGTGTGTGTGTTCACGTGTTGTGTGTGCGTGTGCGTGTCGTTTGTGTATGTGTGTGTTCACGTGTTGTGTGTCTGGTGTGTCATTGAGTCCTGTTAAATGTCATCTGAAGGACGTCCTGCTAACATGACATATGCCTGGACATTGCCAGAGGATCGGCCAATCAGAATCCCCCATCCCAATGACACATACTACCATTGCAAAGGAGCCCTGTGGCCCCTGGTGACTGCACCAGCAGTCTGGTTTAGGGAAGACTGAGTCCTGCAGGAAGTCTGTTCCAGAGAAGGCCTATCACCTTCAGATGAGGAGGGGTGACTAGCCACACAGGAAGTCATGTTAACCATTCTGTTGTGGGCATTCAGATGAGGAGGTATAGAACCAGGAAGTCATGTTAACCATTCTGTTGTGGGCATTCAGATGAGGAGGTATAGAACCAGGAAGTCATGTTAACCATTCTGTTGTGGGCATTCAGATGAGGAGGTAGAGGACCAGGAAGTCATGTTAACCATTCTGTTGTGGGCATTCAGATGAGGAGGTAGAGGACCAGGAAGTCATGTTAACCATTCTGTTGTGGGCATTCAGATGAGGAGGTAGAGGACCAGGAAGTCATGTTAACCATTCTGTTGTGGGCATTCAGATGAGGAGGTAGAGGACCAGGAAGTCATGTTAACCATTCTGTTGTGGGCATTCAGATGAGGAGGTATAGAACCAGGAAGTCATGTTAACCATTCTGTTGTGGGCATTCAGATGAGGAGGTATAGAACCAGGAAGTCATGTTAACCATTCTGTTGTGGGCATTCAGATGAGGAGGTAGAGGACCAGGAAGTAATGTTAACCATTCTGTTGTGGGCATTCAGATGAGGAGGTAGAGGACCAGGAAGTCATGTTAACCATTCTGTTGTGGGCATTCAGATGAGGAGGTATAGAACCAGGAAGTCATGTTAACCATTCTGTTGTGGGCATTCAGATGAGGAGGTATAGAACCAGGAAGTCATGTTAACCATTCTGTTGTGGGCATTCAGATGAGGAGGTAGAGGACCAGGAAGTAATGTTAACCATTCTGTTGTGGGCATTCAGATGAGGAGGTAGAGGACCAGGAAGTCATGTTAACCATTCTGTTGTGGGCATTCAGATGAGGAGGTATAGAACCAGGAAGTCATGTTAACCATTCTGTTGTGGGTAATTAGCCACCTAGCTCTCCCCACGAACTGCTCACACACTGGACCAGTAACAGCAACATTAACTATGGGCAGAGCTATGGGAGAGAAGCAGAACATCAGTTTGTGACGCAGATCGGTGCGAAGGTCAGATTCAGTAAGCAGTCAGATCTGCCACCGGCTGGATGGTCCTGATGATGGAGGGGTAGAGGAGGTTTAAAGTCCTGATTAGAGGGGGTTTAAGTCCTGATGATGGAAGGGTAGAGGGGTTTAAAGTCCTGATGATGGAGGGGTACAGGGGGTTTAAAGTCCTGATGATGGAGGGGTAGAGGGGGTTTAAAGTCCTGATGATGGAGGGGTAGAGGGGGTTTAAAGTCCAGATTAGAGGGGTTTAAGTCCTGATGATGGAGTGGTAGAGGGGTTTAAGTCCTGATGATGGAGGGGTAGAGGGGGTTTAAAGTCCTGATGATGGAGGGGGTTTAAATCCTGATGTTGGAGGGGTAGAGGGGGTTTAAAGTCCTGATGATGGAGGGGTAGAGGGGGTTTAAGTCCTGATGATGGAGGGGTACAGGGGTATGAAGTCATGCTTATAGATGGGGCATGACGTCATGATTATAGAGGGGTATAAAGTCCTGATTATAGAGGGGGTATAAAGTCCTGATTGTAGAGGGGGTATAAAGTCCTGATTGTAGAGGGGTACAGGGGTATGAAGTCATGCTTATAGATGGGGCATGACGTCATGATTATAGAGGGGTATAAAGTCATGATTACAGAGGGGGTATAAAGTCCTGATTATAGAGGGGGTATAAAGTCATGATTATAGAGGGGGTATGAAGTCATGATTATAGATGGGGTATGAAGTCATGATTGTAGAGGGGGTATAAAGTCCTGATGATGGAGGGGTAGAGGGGTTTAAAGTCCTGATGATGGAGGGGTAGAGGGGGTTTAAAGTCCTGATGATGGAGGGTATTATTATAGGGGGTTTAAAGTCCTGATGATGGAGGGGTAGAGGGGGTTTAAAGTCCTGTTGATGGAGGGTAGAGGGGGTTTAAAGTCCTGATGATGGAGGGGTAGAGAGGGTTTAAGTCCTGATGATGGAGGGGTAGAGGGGGTTTAAAGTCCTGATGATGGAGGGGTAGAGGGGGTTTAAAGTCCTGATGATGGAGGGGTAGAGGGGGTTTAAAGTCCTGATTAGAGGGGGTTTAAGTCCTGATGATGGAGTGGTAGAGGGGGTTTAAGTCCTGATGATGGAGGGGTAGAGGGGGTTTAAAGTCCTGATGATGGAGGGGGTTTAAATCCTGATGTTGGAGGGGTAGAGGGGTTTAAAGTCCTGATGATGGAGGGGTAGAGGGGGTTTAAGTCCTGATGATGGAGGGGTACAGGGGTATGAAGTCATGCTTATAGATGGGGCATGACGTCATGATTATAGAGGGGTATAAAGTCCTGATTATAGAGGGGGTATAAAGTCCTGATTGTAGAGGGGTACAGGGTATGAAGTCATGCTTATAGATGGGGCATGACGTCATGATTATAGAGGGGTATGAAGTCATGATTATAGAGGGTAGAGGGGGTATGAAGCCATGCTTATAGATGGGGTATGAAGTCATGATTATAGACAGGGTTTGAAGTCATTATTATAGAGGGGTATGAAGTCATGATTATAGAGGGGTATGAAGTCCTGATTATAGAGGGGGTATAAAGTCCTGATTATAGAGGGGTATAAAGTCCTGATTATAGAGGGGTATAAAGTCCTGATTATAGAGGGGGTATGAAGTACTGATTATAGAGGGGGGGTATGAAGTCATGATTATAGAGGGGGTATAAAGTCATGATTATAGATGGGGTATGAAGTCATGATTATAGAGGGGTATGAAGTCATGATTATAGAGGGGGTATGAAGTCATGATTATAGAGGGGGTATGAAGTCATGATTATAGAGGGGTATGAAGTCATGATTATAGAGGGGGTATGAAGTCATGATTATAGAGGGGGTATGAAGTCATGATTATAGAGGGGGTATGAAGCCATGATTATAGAGGGGTATAAAGTCCTGATTATAGAGGGGGTATGAAGTCATGTTTATAGAGGGGGTATGAAGTCATGATTATAGACGGGGTATGAAGTCATGATTATAGAGGGGGTATGAAGTCATGATTATAGAGGGGTATGAAGTCATGATTATAGAGGGGGTATAAAGTCATGATTATAGAGGGGTATGAAGTCATGATTATAGAGGGGGTATGAAGTCATGATTATAGAGGGGGTATGAAGTCATGATTATAGAGGGGGTATGAAGTCATGATTATAGAGGGGGTATAAAGTCATGATTATAGAGGGGGTATGAAGTCATGATTATAGAGGGGGTATGAAGTCATGATTATAGAGGGGGTATGAAGTCATGATTATAGAGGGGGTATGAAGTCATGATTATAGAGGGGGTATAAAGTCCTGATTATAGAGGGGTATGAAGTCATGATTATAGAGGAGGTATGAAGTCATGATTATAGAGGGGTATGAAGTCATGATTATAGACAGGGTATGAAGTCATGATTATAGAGGGGGTATAAAGTCCTGATTATAGAGGGGGTATGAAGTCATGATTATAGAGGGGGTATAAAGTCCTGATTATAGAGGGGGTATGAAGTCATGATTATAGAGGGGGTAGAGACTAGAAAGTCATGCTTTCCATTATGTATTGTGTTATCAGGGCAGGAGGATATTAAAAGGTGACTGAGGGCTTTGAGGTGCTCTGCTTTGGACTCATCAGTAGACTCCAGATTAGCCTCTGCATGTGTTTACTAATGAGACCGGCTGCGGTAGATTATACCGGCAATGTCATAGAAGTATTTACACACAGAAAAGGGGGCGAGGTGTTTTGACGTTGACGTTCCACTGACTGTCTGGAGTCACACATGCTTTCTCAGCCAACAGCCCAGTCTGTTATATAAAAAAAAACATGGGTTAAATGGAGGACATGGAATATAAAACTGTTTTAAATTCATAGATCACGAATTCAAAGACTAACATGATCCAAGCAGGTTGAGAGCTTCACGTTCCTTGGTGTCCACATCACCAACAAACTAACATGGTCCAAGCACACCATGACAGTCGTGAAGAGGGCACGACAAAACCTATTCCCCCGCAGGAGACTGAAAAGATTCGGCATGGGGTCCTCACATCATCAAAAAACGTTCTACAGCTGCACCATCGAGAGCATCCTGACCGGTTGCATCACTGCCTGGTATGGCAACTGCTCTGCCTCCGACCGCAAGGCACTACAGAGGGTAGTGCGTACGGCCCAGTACATCACTGGGGCCAAGCTTTCCGCCATCCAGGACCTCTATACCAGGTGGTGTCAGAGGAAGGACCTAAAAATTGTCAAAGATTCCAGCCACTCTAGTCATAGACTGATCTCTCTGCTACCGCACGGCAAGCGGTACCGGAGCGCCAAGTCAAGGTCCAAGAGGCTTCTAAAAAGCTTCTAGCCATAAGACTCCTGAACCGCTGATCAAATGGCTCCCCAGACTATCCCCCCCCCCCCTCCCTTCTCTCTTTTACGCTGCTGGTACTCTCTGTTATTTCCCACTTTAATAACTCTACCTACATTTACAAAGTACAATTACCTCGACTAACTGGTACCCCCGCACATTGACTCTGTACCGGTACCCCCTGTATATAGCCTCCACATTGACTCTGTACCGGTACCCCCTGTATATAGCCTCCAAATTGACTCTGTACCGGTACCCCCTGTATATAGTCTCCACATTGACTCTGTACCGGTACCCCCTGTATATAGCCTCCACATTGACTCTGTACCGTAACACCCTGTATATAGCCTCCACATTGACTCTGTACCGGTACCCCCTGTATATAGCCTCCACATTGACTCTGTACCGGTACCCCCTGTATATAGCCTCCACATTGACTCTGTACCGGTACCCCCTGTATATAGCCTGCACATTGACTCTGTACCGGTACCCCCTGTATATAGCCTCCACATTGACTCTGTACCGGTACCCCCTGTATATAGCCTCCACATTGACTCTGTACCGGTACCCCCTGTATATAGTCTCCACATTGACTCTGTACCGGTACCCCCTGTATATAGCCTCCACATTGACTCTGTACCGGTACCCACTGTATATAGCCTCCACATTGACTCTGTACCGGTACCCCCTGTATATAGTCTCCACATTGACTCTGTACCGGTACCCCCTGTATATAGCCTCCACATTGACTCTGTACCGTAACACCCTGTATATAGCCTACACATTGACTCTGTACCGTAACACCCTGTATATAGCCTCCACATTGACTCTGTACCGGTACCCCCCTGTATATAGCCTCCACATTGACTCTGTACTGGTACCCCTGTATATAGTCTCCACATTGACTCTGTACCGTAACACCCTGTATATAGCCTCCACATTGACTCTGTACTGGTACCCCTGTATATAGTCTCCACATTGACTCTGTACCGTAACACCCTGTATATAGCCTCCACATTGACTCTGTACCGGTACACCCTGTATATAGCCTCCACATTGACTCTGTACCGTAACACCCTGTATATAGCCTCCACATTGACTCTGTACTGTAACACCCTGTATATAGCCTCCACATTGACTCTGTACTGGTACCCCCTGTATATAGTCTCCACATAGACTATGTACCGGTACCCCCTGTATATAGCCTCCACATTGACTCTGTACCGGTACACCCTGTATTTAGCCTCCACATTGACTCTGTACCGTAACACCCTGTATATAGCCTCCACATTGACTCTGTACCGTAACACCCTGTATATAGCCTCCACATTGACTCTGTACCGTAACACCCTGTATATAGCCTCCACATTGACTCTGTACCGTAACACCCTGTATATAGCCTCCACATTGACTCTGTACCGTAACACCCTGTATATAGCCTCCACATTGACTCTGTACCGTAACACCCTGTATATAGCCTCCACATTGACTCTGTACCGTAACACCCTGTATATAGCCTCCACATTGACTCTGTACCGTAACACCCTGTATATAGCCTCCACATTGACTCTGTACCGTAATACCCTGTATATAGCCTCCACATTAACTCTGTACCGTAATACCCTGTATATAGCCTCCACATTGACTCTGTACCGTAATACCCTGTATATAGCCTCCACATTAACTCTGTACCGTAATACCCTTTATATAGCCTCCACATTGACTCTGTACCGTAACACCCTGTATATAGCCTCCACATTAACTCTGTACCGTAATACCCTGTATATAGCCTCCACATTAACTCTGTACCGTAATACCCTGTATATAGCCTCCACATTGACTCTGTACCGGTACCCCCTGTATATAGCCTCCACATTGACTCTGTACCGGTACCCCCTGTATATAGCCTCCACATTGACTCTGTACCGGTACCCCTGTATATAGCCTGCACATTGACTCTGTACCGGTACCCCTGTATATAGCCTCCACATTGACTCTGTACCGGTACCCCCTGTATATAGCCTCCACATTGACTCTGTACCGGTACCCCCTGTATATAGTCTCCACATTGACTCTGTACCGGTACCCCCTGTATATAGCCTCCACATTGACTCTGTACCGGTACCCACTGTATATAGCCTCCACATTGACTCTGTACCGGTACCCCCTGTATATAGTCTCCACATTGACTCTGTACCGGTACCCCTGTATATAGCCTCCACATTGACTCTGTACCGTAACACCCTGTATATAGCCTACACATTGACTCTGTACCGTAACACCCTGTATATAGCCTCCACATTGACTCTGTACCGGTACCCCCCTGTATATAGCCTCCACATTGACTCTGTACTGGTACCCCCTGTATATAGTCTCCACATTGACTCTGTACCGTAACACCCTGTATATAGCCTCCACATTGACTCTGTACTGGTACCCCCTGTATATAGTCTCCACATTGACTCTGTACCGTAACACCCTGTATATAGCCTCCACATTGACTCTGTACCGGTACACCCTGTATATAGCCTCCACATTGACTCTGTACCGTAACACCCTGTATATAGCCTCCACATTGACTCTGTACTGTAACACCCTGTATATAGCCTCCACATTGACTCTGTACTGGTACCCCCTGTATATAGTCTCCACATAGACTATGTACCGGTACCCCCTGTATATAGCCTCCACATTGACTCTGTACCGGTACACCCTGTATTTAGCCTCCACATTGACTCTGTACCGTAACACCCTGTATATAGCCTCCACATTGACTCTGTACCGTAACACCCTGTATATAGCCTCCACATTGACTCTGTACCGTAACACCCTGTATATAGCCTCCACATTGACTCTGTACCGTAACACCCTGTATATAGCCTCCACATTGACTCTGTACCGTAACACCCTGTATATAGCCTCCACATTGACTCTGTACCGTAACACCCTGTATATAGCCTCCACATTGACTCTGTACCGTAACACCCTGTATATAGCCTCCACATTGACTCTGTACCGTAACACCCTGTATATAGCCTCCACATTGACTCTGTACCGTAACACCCTGTATATAGCCTCCACATTGACTCTGTACCGTAACACCCTGTATATAGCCTCCACATTGACTCTGTACCGTAATACCCTGTATATAGCCTCCACATTAACTCTGTACCGTAATACCCTGTATATAGCCTCCACATTGACTCTGTACCGTAATACCCTGTATATAGCCTCCACATTAACTCTGTACCGTAATACCCTTTATATAGCCTCCACATTGACTCTGTACCGTAACACCCTGTATATAGCCTCCACATTAACTCTGTACCGTAATACCCTGTATATAGCCTCCACATTAACTCTGTACCGTAATACCCTGTATATAGCCTCCACATTGACTCTGTACCGGTACCCCTGTATATAGCCTCCACATTGACTCTGTACCGGTACCCCTGTATATAGCCTCCACATTGACTCTGTACCGGTACCCCTGTATATAGCCTGCACATTGACTCTGTACCGGTACCCCCTGTATATAGCCTCCACATTGACTCTGTACCGGTACCCCCTGTATATAGCCTCCACATTGACTCTGTACCGGTACCCCTGTATATAGTCTCCACATTGACTCTGTACCGGTACCCCCTGTATATAGCCTCCACATTGACTCTGTACCGGTACCCACTGTATATAGCCTCCACATTGACTCTGTACCGGTACCCCCTGTATATAGTCTCCACATTGACTCTGTACCGGTACCCCCTGTATATAGCCTCCACATTGACTCTGTACCGTAACACCCTGTATATAGCCTACACATTGACTCTGTACCGTAACACCCTGTATATAGCCTCCACATTGACTCTGTACCGGTACCCCCCTGTATATAGCCTCCACATTGACTCTGTACTGGTACCCCCTGTATATAGTCTCCACATTGACTCTGTACCGTAACACCCTGTATATAGCCTCCACATTGACTCTGTACTGGTACCCCCTGTATATAGTCTCCACATTGACTCTGTACCGTAACACCCTGTATATAGCCTCCACATTGACTCTGTACCGGTACACCCTGTATATAGCCTCCACATTGACTCTGTACCGTAACACCCTGTATATAGCCTCCACATTGACTCTGTACTGTAACACCCTGTATATAGCCTCCACATTGACTCTGTACTGGTACCCCCTGTATATAGTCTCCACATAGACTATGTACCGGTACCCCCTGTATATAGCCTCCACATTGACTCTGTACCGGTACACCCTGTATTTAGCCTCCACATTGACTCTGTACCGTAACACCCTGTATATAGCCTCCACATTGACTCTGTACCGTAACACCCTGTATATAGCCTCCACATTGACTCTGTACCGTAACACCCTGTATATAGCCTCCACATTGACTCTGTACCGTAACACCCTGTATATAGCCTCCACATTGACTCTGTACCGTAACACCCTGTATATAGCCTCCACATTGACTCTGTACCGTAACACCCTGTATATAGCCTCCACATTGACTCTGTACCGTAACACCCTGTATATAGCCTCCACATTGACTCTGTACCGTAACACCCTGTATATAGCCTCCACATTGACTCTGTACCGTAATACCCTGTATATAGCCTCCACATTGACTCTGTACCGTAATACCCTGTATATAGCCTCCACATTGACTCTGTACCGTAACACCCTGTATATAGCCTCCACATTGACTCTGTACCGTAATACCCTGTATATAGCCTCCACATTGACTCTGTACCGTAATACCCTGTATATAGCCTCCACATTGACTCTGTACCAGTACCTCCCTGTATATAGCCTCCACATTAACTCTGTACCGTAACACCCTGTATATAGCCTCCACATTGACTCTGTACCGTAATACCCTGTATATAGCCTCCACATTGACTCTGTACCGTAACACCCTGTATATAGCCTCCACATTGACTCTGTACCGTAATACCCTGTATATAGCCTCCACATTGACTCTGTACCGTAACACCCTGTATATAGCCTCCACATTGACTCTGTACCGTAACACCCTGTATATAGCCTCCACATTGACTCTGTACCGTAATACCCTGTATATAGCCTCCACATTGACTCTGTACCGTAACACCCTGTATATAGCCTCCACATTGACTCTGTACCCTAACACCCTGTATAAAGCCTCCACATTGACTCTGTACCGTAATACCCTGTATATAGCCTCGTTATTGTCATTTTTATTGCTGCTCTTTTTACTTTTATTTCTTTTTCAGGGATTTTTCTGAAAATTGCATTGTTGGTTAAGAGTTTGTAAGTAAGCATTTCACTGTAAGGTCTACACCAAATAAAATCCACCCTATTCCCTATATAGTGCACTACTTTACCTCAGAGCCCTAGCCTTTAGTCAAAAGTAGTGCACTATATATGGAATAGGTTCTGGTCTAAAGTAGTGCACTATATAGGGAATCAGGGGCCTTTTGGGACACATCCCAGGACACAGAGGAGATAGATGCCAGGCTGTTGTCCTGATTCCTACTAACATGTACGACCCTATCTCTGTCAGAATCCTGCTCTGCATCGAGACCATCCTCATCCTCTCTCCTCTCCACTCTGCTGCTCTGCATCGAGACCATCCTCATTGTCTCTCCTCTCTCCTCTCCACTCTGCTGCTCTGCATCGAGACCATCCTCATTGTCTCTCCTCTCTCCTCTCCACTCTGCTGCTCTGCATCGAGACCATCCTCATCCTCATCCTCTCTCCTCTCCACTCTGCTGCTCTGCATCGAGACCATCCTCATCCTCTCTCCTCTCCACTCTGCTGCTCTGCATCGAGACCATCCTCATCCTCTCTCCTCTCCACTCTGCTGCTCTGCATCGAGACCATCCTCATCCTCTCTCCTCTCCACTCTGCTGCTCTGCATCGAGACCATCCTCATCGTCTCTCCTGTCCACTCTGCTGCTCTGCATCGAGACCATCCTCATCCTCTCTCCTCTCCACTCTCCTGCTCTGCATCGAGACCATCCTCATCCTCTCTCCTCTCCACTCTGCTGCTCTGCATCGAGACCATCCTCATCCTCTCTCCTCTCTCCTCTCCACTCTGCTGCTCTGCATCGAGACCATCCTCATCGTCTCTCCTCTCTCCTCTCCACTCTGCTGCTCTGCATCGAGACCATCCTCATCCTCTCTCCTCTCCACTCTGCTGCTCTGCAGAGGAGATGAGGTGCAGGCCAGGGCCTAAAGCGAGGGAAGGGAAGCTCCACAGAAACAGAGAGGAAGTTTGTGCCTCAGGTCTTGACACCAATAGTAAATCACACTCCTCCAGGATAACACACACCCCCATCCCCAACACACACACACACCCATCCCCAACACACAACACACACACACACACCCATCCCCAACACACAACACACACACCCATCCCCAACACACACACACACACACACACACACCCATCCCCAACAAACTCATCCCCACCCCCAACACAATCATCCTCATCCCAACACACCCATCCCCAACACACTCATCCCCAACACACCCATCCTCATCCCCAACACACCCATCCCCAACACACCCATCCCCATCCCCAACACAGTCATCCCCATCCCCAACACAGTCATCCCCATCCCCAACACACCCATCCCCAACACACTCATCCCCAACACACCCATCCCCAACACACTCATCCCCATCCCCAACACACTCATCCCCAACACACCCATCCCCAACACACTCACCCATTTCAAAACGGGCAATTTCAAGATCTGGTCTGTGTTATATATTGTCTAAAATATCAGCCACCCATTCTCCTCTCAAATCAAATCAAATGTATTCAGCTGATGTCTCAAAGTGCTGTACAGAAACGCAGCCTAAAACCCCAAACAGAAACCCAGCCTAAAACCCCAAACAGAAACCCAGCCTAAAACCCCAAACAGAAACCCAGCCTAAAACCCCAAACAGAAACCCAGCCTAAAACCCCAAACAGAAACCCAGCCTAAAACCCCAAACAGAAACGCAGCCTAAAACCGCAAACAGAAACCCAGCCTAAAACCCCAAACAGAAACCCAGCCTAAAACCCCAAACAGAAACCCAGCCTAAAACCCCAAACAGAAACCCAGCCTAAAACCCCAAACAGAAACCCAGCCTAAAACCCCAAACAGCAAGCAATGCAGGTGTAGAAGCACGGTGGCTAGGCCTTCGTACATCAGCTGATGTCTCAAAGTGCTGTACAGAAACCCAGCCTAAAACCCCAAACAGCAAGCAATGCAGGTGTAGAAGCACGGTGGCTAGGCCTTCGTACATCAGCTGATGTCTCAAAGTGCTGTACAGAAACCCAGCCTAAAACCCCAAACAGAAACCCAGCCTAAAACCCCAAACAGAAACCCAGCCTAAAACCCCAAACAGAAACCCAGCCTAAAACCCCAAACAGCAAGCAATGCAGGTGTAGAAGCACGGTGGCTAGGAAAAAACTCCCTAGAAAGGCCAAAACCTAGGAAGAAACCTAGAGAGGAACCAGGCTATGAGGGGTGGTCAGTCCTCTTCAGCTCAAACTGTGCGATTGGGTAAACGTGTTGATCCTAACACAAACAGTAGGGAGAAACAAACAATGGAATCGTTGAGAGAAAATAAATCTACACATTACTATACGTCCTGATTGTTGTCCCTCACAACCTGTGCATGTTTAAAAAACGACCAAACCTCTGGTGGGTTCCTAAAGAAACAGTCGAGCTGGGTTGGTGGATGTGTAGGCTATGTAATAGACCTTGATAGAGGAGATGAGAAACAGTCAGGCTGGGTTGGTGGATGTGTAGGCTATGTAATAGACCTTGATAGAGGAGATGAGAAACAGTCAGGCTGGGTTGGTGGATGTGTAGGCTATGTAATAGACCTTGATAGAGGAAATGAGAAACAGTCAGGCTGGGTTGGTGGATGTGTAGGCTATGTAATAGACCTTGATAGAGGAGATGAGAAACAGTCAGGCTGGGTTGGTGGATGTGTAGGCTATGTAATAGACCTTGATAGAGGAGATGAGAAACAGTCGAGCTGGGTTGGTGGATGTGTAGGCTATGTAATAGACCTTGATAGAGGAGATGAGAAACAGTCGAGCTGGGTTGGTGGATGTGTAGGCTATGTAATAGACCTTGATAGAGGAGATGAGAAACAGTCGAGCTGGGTTGGTGGATGTGTAGGCTATGTAATAGACCTTGATAGAGGAGATGAGAAACAGTCCAGCTGGGTTGGTGGATGTGTAGGCTATGTAATAGACCTTGATAGAGGACATGAGAAACAGTCGAGCTGGGTTGGTGGATGTGTAGGCTATGTAATAGACCTTGATAGAGGACATGAGAAACAGTCAGGCTGGGTTGGTGGATGTGTAGGCTATGTAATAGACCTTGATAGAGGAGATGAGAAACAGTCGAGCTGGGTTGGTGGATGTGTAGGCTATGTAATACACCTTGATAGAGGAGATGAGAAACAGTCAGGCTGGGTTGGTGGATGTGTAGGCTATGTAATAGACCTTGATAGAGGAGATGAGAAACAGTCAGGCTGGGTTGGTGGATGTGTAGGCTATGTAATAGACCTTGATAGAGGACATGAGAAACAGTCAGGCTGGGTTGGTGGATGTGTAGGCTATGTAATAGACCTTGATAGAGGAAATGAGAAACAGTCGAGCTGGGTTGGTGGATGTGTAGGCTATGTAATAGACCTTGATAGAGTAGATGAGAAACAGTCGAGCTGGGTTGGTGGATGTGTAGGCTATGTAATAGACCTTGATAGAGGAGATGAGAAACAGTCGAGCTGGGTTGGTGGATGTGTAGGCTATGTAATAGACCTTGATAGAGGAGATGAGAAACAGTCAGGCTGGGTTGGTGGATGTGTAGGCTATGTAATAGACCTTGATAGAGGAAATGAGAAACAGTCGAGCTGGGTTGGTGGATGTGTAGGCTATGTAATAGACCTTGATAGAGTAGATGAGAAACAGTCGAGCTGGGTTGGTGGATGTGTAGGCTATGTAATAGACCTTGATAGAGGAGATGAGAAACAGTCAGGCTGGGTTGGTGGATGTGTAGGCTATGTAATAGACCTTGATAGAGGACATGAGAAACAGTCAGGCTGGGTTGGTGGATGTGTAGGCTATGTAATAGACCTTGATAGAGGAGATGAGAAACAGTCGAGCTGGGTTGGTGGATGTGTAGGCTATGTAATAGACCTTGATAGAGGAGATGAGAAACAGTCGAGCTGGGTTGGTGGATGTGTAGGCTATGTAATAGACCTTGATAGAGGAGATGAGAAACAGTCCAGCTGGGTTTGTGGATGTGTAGGCTATGTAATAGACCTTGATAGAGGACATGAGAAACAGTCGAGCTGGGTTGGTGGATGTGTAGGCTATGTAATAGACCTTGATAGAGTAGATGAGAAACAGTCGAGCTGGGTTGGTGGATGTGTAGGCTATGTAATAGACCTTGATAGAGGAGATGAGAAACAGTCGAGCTGGGTTGGTGGATGTGTAGGCTATGTAATAGACCTTGATAGAGGAGATGAGAAACAGTCAGGCTGGGTTGGTGGATGTGTAGGCTATGTAATAGACCTTGATAGAGGAAATGAGAAACAGTCGAGCTGGGTTGGTGGATGTGTAGGCTATGTAATAGACCTTGATAGAGTAGATGAGAAACAGTCGAGCTGGGTTGGTGGATGTGTAGGCTATGTAATAGACCTTGATAGAGGAGATGAGAAACAGTCAGGCTGGGTTGGTGGATGTGTAGGCTATGTAATAGACCTTGATAGAGGACATGAGAAACAGTCAGGCTGGGTTGGTGGATGTGTAGGCTATGTAATAGACCTTGATAGAGGAGATGAGAAACAGTCGAGCTGGGTTGGTGGATGTGTAGGCTATGTAATAGACCTTGATAGAGGAGATGAGAAACAGTCGAGCTGGGTTGGTGGATGTGTAGGCTATGTAATAGACCTTGATAGAGGAGATGAGAAACAGTCCAGCTGGGTTTGTGGATGTGTAGGCTATGTAATAGACCTTGATAGAGGACATGAGAAACAGTCAGGCTGGGTTGGTGGATGTGTAGGCTATGTAATAGACCTTGATAGAGGACATGAGAAACAGTCAGGCTGGGTTGGTGGATGTGTAGGCTATGTAATAGACCTTGATAGAGGAGATGAGAAACAGTCGAGCTGGGTTGGTGGATGTGTAGGCTATGTAATAGACCTTGATAGAGGAAATGAGAAACAGTCGAGCTGGGTTGGTGGATGTGAGAAACAGTCAGGCTGGGTTGGTGGATGTGTAGGCTATGTAATAGACCTTGATAGAGGAGATGAGAAACAGTCAGGCTGGGTTTGTGGATGTGAGAAACAGTCAGGCTGGGTTGGTGGATGTGTAGGCTATGTAATAGACCTTGATAGAGGACATGAGACTGAATATTAAAATGTTTTTAAACACTTGTTTCTCTGCTAGGCTTCCTCCTACCTTGTGCCCCCTACTCCCCTCCCCCTCGTCATGGCTAGCAGGTAGGTGTGGAAAGATGAGAGTGTCTTGGATGTTGCCTCAGCCCCACCAGAGAGATCTATACTGTCCAGGGAGAGCTGTAACAACACTGGCTCTGCTCCATTAAGCAGAAGTGAGTCTCAAATGGCACCCTATTCCCTATAATAGTGCACTATATACATAGGCCTTGGTCAAAAGAAGTGCACTATATAGGGAATAGGGTGCCATTTTGGACTCAGTCGGGAGGCAGACAGAACGTCAGTAGACACAGAGGACCTCGCCTCATTCCCCTCTCCTCCTCACTCCCCTCTCCTCGCCTCCTCATTCCCCTCTCCTCCTCACTCCCCTCTCCTCCTCATTCCCCTCTTCTCCTCACTCCCCTCTCCTCTCCTCCTCATTCCCCCTCCTCGCCTCCTCATTCCCCCTCCTCCTCATTCCCCTCCCCTCCCCTCTCCTCCTCATTCCCCTCCCCTCCCCTCACCTCCTCATTCCCCTCTCCTCCTCATTCCCCTCTCCTCCTCATTCCCCTCCCCTCTCCTCCTCATTCCCCTCCCCTCTCCTCCTCATTCCCCTCCCCTCACCTCCTCATTCCCCTCTCCTCCTCATTCCCCTCTCCTCCTCATCCCCCCTCTCCTCCTCATTCCCCTCTCCTCCTCATTCCCTCCCCTCTCCTCCTCATTCCCCTCCCCTCACCTCCTCATTCCCCTCCCCTCACCTCCTCATTCCCCTCCCTTGCCTCCTCATTCCCCTCCCCTCTCCTCCTCATTCCCTCCCCTCTCCCCCTCATTCCCTCCCCTCGCCTCCTCATTCCCCTCTCCTCACTCCCCTCTCCTCGCCTCCTCATTCCCCTCTTTTCCTCACTCTCCTCTCCTCCTCATTCCCCTCTTCTCCTCACTCCCCTCTCCTCTCCTCCTCATTCCCCTCTCCTCACCTCCTCAGTCCCCTCTCCTCCTCATTCCCCTCCCCTCTCCTCCTCATTCCCCTCCCCTCCTCATTCCCCTCCCCTCTCCTCCTCATTCCCTCTCCTCCTCCCCCCTCTCCTCCTCATTCCCCTCTCCTCCTCATTCCCCTCCCCTCTCCTCCTCATTCCCCTCCCCTCTCCTCCTCATTCCCCTCCCCTCACCTCCTCATTCCCCTCCCCTTGCCTCCTCATTCCCCTCACCTCCTCATTCCCCTCACCTCCTCATTCCCCTCTCCTCCTCATTCCCCTCCCCGCTCCTCCTCATTCCCCTCCCCTCTCCTCCTCATTCCCTCCCCTCTCCCCCTCATTCCCCTCCCCTCTCCTCCTCATTCCCCTCCCCTCACCTCCTCATTCCCCTCGCCTCCTCATTCCCCTCTCCTCCTCATTCCCCTCTCCTCCTCATTCCCCTCCCCTCTCCTCCTCATTCCCCTCCCCTCTCCTCCTCATTCCCCTCCCCTCTCCTCCTCATTCCCCTCCCCTCACCTCCTCATTCCTCTCCCCTCGCCTCCTCATTCCCCTCGCCTTCTCATTCCCCTCGCCTCCTCATTCCCTCGCCTCCTCATTCCCCTCACCTCCTCATTCCCCCTCCCTCTCCTCCTCATTCCCTCTCCTCCTCATTCCCTCTCCTCCTCATTCCCCTCCCTCTCCTCCTCATTCCCCTCCCCTCTCCTCCTCATTCCCTCCCCTCCTCATTCCCCTCCCTCTCCTCCTCATTCCCCTCTCCTCCTCATTCCCCTCGCCTCCTCATTCCCCTCCCCTCTCCTCCTCATTCCCTCCCCTCTCCTCCTCCCTCCTCATTCCCCTCCCCTCTCCTCCTCATTCCCCTCCCCTCACCTCCTCATTCCCCTCCCCTCTCCCCCTCATTCCCTCGCCTCCTCATTCCCCTCTCCTCCTCACTCCTCTCCTCGCCTCCTCATTCCCCTCTTCTCCTCACTCCCCTCTCCTCTCCTCCTCATTCCCCCTCCTCTCCTCCTCATTCCCTCTTCTCCTCACTCCCTCTCTCTCCTCCTCATTCCCCCTCCCTCGCCTCCTCATTCCCCCTCCTCCTCATTCCCCTCCCCCCCTCTCCTCCTCATTCCCCTCCCCTCCCCTCACCTCCTCATTCCCCTCTCCTCCTCATTCCCCTCCCCTCTCCTCCTCATTCCCCTCCCTCACCTCCTCATTCCCCTCTCCTCCTCATTCCCCTCCCCTCTCCTCCTCATTCCCCTCTCCTCCTCATCCCCCTCTCCTCCTCATTCCCCTCTCCTCCTCATTCCCCTCCCCTCTCCTCCTAATTCCCCTCCCCTCTCCTCCTCATTCCCCTCCCCTCACCTCCTCATTCCCCTCCCCTTGCCTCCTCATTCCCCTCACCTCCTCATTCCCCTCACCTCCTCATTCCCCTCTCCTCCTCATTCCCCTCCCCGCTCCTCCTCATTCCCCTCCCCTCTCCTCCTCATTCCCTCCCCCTCCCCCTCATTCCCCTCCCTCTCCTCCTCATTCCCCTCCCTCACCTCCTCATTCCCCTCGCCTCCTCATTCCCCTCTCCTCCTCATTCCCCTCTCCTCCTCATTCCCTCCCCTCTCCTCCTCATTCCCCTCCCCTCTCCTCCTCATTCCCCTCCCTCTCCTCCTCATTCCCCTCCCCTCGCCTCCTCATTCCTCTCCCCTCGCCTCCTCATTCCCCTCGCCTTCTCATTCCCTCGCCTCCTCATTCCCCTCGCCTCCTCATTCCCCTCACCTCCTCATTCCCCTCCCCTCTCCTCCTCATTCCCTCTCCTTCTCATTCCCTCGCCTCCTCATTCCCCTCTCCTCCTCATTCCCCTCCCCTCTCCTCCTCATTCCCTCCCCTCTCCTCCTCATTCCCCTCCCCTCACCTCCTCATTTCCCTCACCTCTCCTCCTCATTCCCCTCTCCTCCTCATTCCCCTCGCCTCCTCATTCCCTCGCCTCCTCATTCCCCTCCCCTCTCCTCCTCATTCCCCTGCCCACTCCTCCTCCCTCCTCATTCCCCTCCCCTCTCCTCCTCATTCCCCTCCCCTCACCTCCTCATTCCCTCTCTCTCCTCCTCATTCCCCTTGCCTCCTCATTCCCCTCGCCTCCTCATTCCCCTCGCCTCCTCATTCCCTCACCTCCTCATTCCCCTCCCTCTCCTCCTCATTCCCCTCTCCTCCTCATTCCCTCGCCTCCTCATTCCCCTCTCTCCTCCTCATTCCCCTCTCCTCCTCATTCCCCTCCCCTCTCCTCCTCATTCCCCTCCCCTCTCCTCCTCATTCCCCTCCCCTCTCCTCCTCATTCCCCTCCCCTCACCTCCTCATTCCCCCTCCCCTCTCCTCCTCATTCCCCTCTCCTCCTCATTCCCCTCGCCTCCTCATTCCCTCTCCTCCTCATTCCCCTCTCCTCCTCATTCCCCTTCCCTCTCCTCCTCATTCCCCTCGCCTCCTCATTCCCTCTCCTCCTCATTCCCCTCTCCTCCTCATTCCCCTCGCCTCCTCATTCCCTCTCCTCCTCATTCCCTCTCCCTCCTCATTCCCCTCCCTCTCCTCCTCATTCCCTCCCCTCACCTCCTCATTCCCCCTCCCCTCTCCTCCTCATTCCCCTCTCCTCCTCATTCCCCTCGCCTCCTCATTCCCTCTCCTCCTCATTCCCCTTCCCTCTCCTCCTCATTCCCTCCCCTCCTCCTCATTCCCCTCGCCTCCTCATTCCCTCTCCTCTCCTCCTCATTCCCCTCTCCTCCTCATTCCCCTCTCCTCACCTCCTCATTCCCCTCTCCTCCTCATTCCCCTCCCCTCTCCTCCTCATTCCCCTCCCCTCTCCCCCTCATTCCCCTCCCTCTCCTCCTCATTCCCCTCCCCTCACCTCCTCATTCCCCTCGCCTCCTCATTCCCCTCTCCTCCTCATTCCCCTCTCCTCCTCATTCCCCTCCCCTCTCCTCCTCATTCCCTCCCCTCTCCTCCTCATTCCCCTCCCCTCTCCTCCTCATTCCCCTCCCCTCGCCTCCTCATTCCTCTCCCTCGCCTCCTCATTCCCCTCTCCTTCTCATTCCCCTCGCCTCCTCATTCCCCTCGCCTCCTCATTCCCCTCACCTCCTCATTCCCCTCCCCTCTCCTCCTCATTCCCCTCTCCTTCTCATTCCCCTCTCCTCCTCATTCCCTCCCCTCTCCTCCTCATTCCCCTCCCCTCTCCTCCTCATTCCCCTCCCCTCACCTCCTAATTTCCCTCACCTCTCCTCCTCATTCCCCTCTCCCTCCTCATTCCCCTCGCCTCCTCATTCCCCTCTCCCCTCTCCTCCTCATTCCCCTCCTCCTCATTCCCCTCTCCTCACCTCCTCATTCCCCTCTCCTCCTCATTCCCCTCCCCTCTCCTCCTCATTCCCCTCTCCCTCTCCCCCTCATTCCCCTCCCCTCTCCTCCTCATTCCCCTCCCCTCACCTCCTCATTCCCCTCGCCTCCTCATTCCCCTCTCCTCCTCATTCCCCTCTCCTCCTCATTCCCCTCCCTCTCCTCCTCATTCCCCTCCCTCTCCTCCTCATTCCCTCGCCTCCTCATTCCCCTGCCCCTCCTCCTCCCTCCTCATTCCCCTCCCCTCTCCTCCTCATTCCCCTCCCTCACCTCCTCATTCCCCTCCTCTCTCCTCCTCATTCCCCTTGCCTCCTCATTCCCCTCGCCTCCTCATTCCCCTCGCCTCCTCATTCCCCTCACCTCCTCATTCCCCTCCCCTCTCCTCCTCATTCCCCTCTCCTCCTCATTCCCCTCGCCTCCTCATTCCTCTCCTCCCATTCCCCTCCTCCTCATTCCCCCCTCTCCTCCTCATTCCCCTCCCCTCTCCTCCTCATTCCCCTCCTCTCCTCCTCATTCCCCTCCCCTCTCCTCCTCATTCCCTCCCCTCACCTCCTCATTCCCCTCCCTCTCCTCCTCATTCCCCTCATTCTCTCCTCCTCATTCCCCTCTCCTCCTCATTCCCTCTCCTCCTCATTCCCCTCTCCTCCTCATTCCCCTTCCCTCTCCTCCTCATTCCCCTCGCCTCCTCATTCCCCTCTCCTCCTCATTCCCCCTCTCCTCCTCATTCCCCTCGCCTCCTCATTCCCCTCTCCTCCTCATTCCCCCTCTCCTCCTCATTCCCCTCCCTCTCTCCTCCTCATTCCCCTCCCTCACCTCCTCATTCCCCCTCCCTCTCCTCCTCATTCCCCTCTCCTCCTCATTCCCCTCTCCTCCTCATTCCCCTTCCCTCTCCTCCTCATTCCCCCCCTCTCCTCCTCATTCCCTCGCCTCCTCATTCCCCTCTCCTCTCCTCCTCATTCCCTCTCCTCCTCATTCCCCTCTCCTCACCTCCTCATTCCCCTCTCCTCCTCATTCCCCTCCCCTCACCTCCTCATTCCCCTCTCCTCCTCATTCCCCTCCCCTCACCTCCTCCTTCCCCTCTCCTCCTCATTCCCCTCTCCTCTCCTCCTCATTCCCCTCTCCTCCTCATTCCCCTCTCCTCTCCTCCTCATTCCCCTCTCCTCCTCATTCCCCTCCCCTCTCCTCCTCATTCCCCTCTCCTCCTCATTCCCCTCCCCTCGCCTCCTCATTCCCCTCCCCTCGCCTCCTCATTCCCCTCTCCTCCTAATAAGCTGAACTGAACCTGGGCTGGGTGGAACAATAGAGGAAATTAGACTATTGCAGCAGAGAAGGGGTGGGTAAAGTACCCAGTTGTCATACTTGAGTAAAAGATATCTGAATAAAGAGTAAAGATACCTGAATAGAAAATCACTCAAGTAAAAGTCACCCAGTAAAATACTACTTGAGTAAAAGTCTAAAAGTATTTGGTCTGAAATATACTTAAGTATCAAAAGTAAAAGTAAAAGTATAAATAATTTAATATTCCTTATATTAAGCAAACCAGACAGCACGATGTAGCCAGGGGCAGTCAGACACCATTTTCAAACGAAGCCTTTTGTTTTCAGTGAATCTGCCAGATCAGAGGCAGTAGGGATGGCCTGGGAATGTTCTCTGTTTAGTGAGTCCTCCAGATCAGAGGCAGTAGGGATGACCTGGGAATGTTTTCTGTTTAGTGAGTCCACCAGATCAGAGGCAGTAGGGATGACCAGGGATGTTCTCTGTTTAGTGAGTCCTCCAGATCAGAGGCAGTAGGGATGACCAGAGATGTTCTCTGTTTAGTGAGTCCTCCAGATCAGAGGCAGTAGGGATGACCTGGGAATGTTTTCTGTTTAGTGAATCTGCCAGATCAGAGGCAGTAGGGATGACCTGGGAATGTTTTCTGTTTAGTGAATCTGCCAGATCAGAGGCAGTAGAGATGACCTGGGAATGTTTTCTGTTTAGTGAGTCCTCCAGATCAGAGGCAGTAGGGATGACCTGGGAATGTTTTCTTGATACGTGTGTGAGTAAAAAGTACAGTATTTTCTTAAAGGAATGTAGAGGAGTAAAAGTTGCGAAATAAATAAATAGCAATGTAAAGTACAGATACTTAAAGTACTTTACACCACGGCAGCAGAGAAACACATGATCTGGCCAAACGATACGTTTCTCTTTATAATCGCTGTACATAGTTATTACTGTTAGTAACAACACTGTTGATCTCACTAATAAAGGATTGTTTGATTATTGACTCGACTACTATGAGGAGGTCACACCATAGAAATATAACCCATAGAACTGGCCTTCCCATTCAAGTCAATGACGGCATACTGGGTGGACCTGAAGACATAACGAGCGCACCCATGTAACAGGAAGTTCCCAGCCCTTTCTAGAGGTCACACAGTCACTGTGGTGTGATTTATTATCTGTGGTGACTGAACAGGTCAGTGATTTACTATCTGTGGTGACTGAACTGGTCAGGGATTTACTATCTGTGGTGACTGAACAGGTCAGGGATTTACTATCTGTGGTGACTGAACAGGTCAGTGATTTATTATCTGTGGTGATGAATGAACAGGTCAGGGATTTACTATCTGTGGTGACTGAACAGGTCAGGGATTTACTATCTGTGGTGACTGAACTGGTCAGGGATTTACTATCTGTGGTGATGAATGAACAGGTCAGGGATTTACTATCTGTGGTGACTGAACAGGTCAGGGATTTACTATCTGTGGTGACTGAACTGGTCAGGGATTTACTATCTGTGGTGATGAATGAACAGGTCAGGGATTTATTATTTGTGGTGATGAATGAACAGGTCAGGGATTTACCATCTGTGGTGATGAATGAACAGGTCAGGGATTTACCATCTGTGGTGATGAATGAACAGGTCAGGGATTTACCATCTGTGGTGATGAATGAACAGGTCAGGGATTTACCATCTGTGGTGATGAATGAACAGGTCAGGGATTTACCATCTGTGGTGATGAATGAACAGGTCAGGGATTTACCATCTGTGGTGATGAATGAACAGGTCAGGGATTTACCATCTGTGGTGATGAATGAACAGGTCAGGGATTTACCATCTGTGGTGATGAATGAACAGGTCAGGGATTTACCATCTGTGGTGATGAATGAACAGGTCAGGGATTTACCATCTGTGGTGATGAATGAACAGGTCAAGATGACTACATGGCTCAACTCAACGGCACATGAGAGTCTGGAAGAAGACAAGACATAAAACACAAGCATGTGGGTCTCATTGAAGACTATTGGCTGTTGTCAATCAAGTGTTCCTGAGGTAACATGAAACGCAACACAAGTGTCAGTTAAACTTAATCCTGGCCAGCAGCATTTTGTCAGCAGGACAATGTTTAATCCAGTGAAGAGACTGTCTGGCAGCATAATGGAACCCACTTGGCCCTAGTGCTGCCACCCCCCCCACCCACCCCTTTACACTCTAGTGCTGCCACCCCCCACCCCTTTACACTCTAGTGCTGCCCCCCCCACCCCTTTACACTCTAGTGCTGCCACCCCCCACCCCTTTACACTCTAGTGCTGCCCCCCCCACCCCTTTACACTCTAGTGCTGCCCCCCCCCACCCCTTTACACTCTAGTGCTGCCCCCCCCTACCCCTTTACACTCTAGTGCTGCCACCCCCCACCCCACCCCTTTACACTCTAGTGCTGCCCCCCACCCCACTTGGCCCTAGTGCTGGCTGGTCACAACCTCCACCCTCCCCTCTACACTCTAGTGCTGCCCCACCCCCACTTGGCCCTAGTGCTGGCTGGTCGCAACCCCCCTCCTCCTCCACCCTCCCCTCTACACTCCCCCCACCTCCTATAGCTTGTCATAGTGACCTGTCATAGTGGATATCGGTTGTATCTGCTGACCTGTCGTAGTGGATATAGGTTGTCATAGTGACCTGTCATAGTGGATATAGGTTGTCATAGTGACCTGTCATAGTTGATATAGGTTGCCATAGTGACCTGTCATAGTGGATATAGGTTGTATCTGCTGACCTGTCATAGTGGATATAGGTTATCATAGTGACCTGTCATAGTGGATATAGGTTGTCATAGTGACCTGTCATAGTGGATATAGGTTGTCATAGTGACCTGTGATAGTGGATATAGGTTGTCATAGTGACCTGTCATAGTGGATATAGGTTGTCATAGTGACCTGTCATAGTGGATATAGGTTGTCATAGTGACCTGTGATAGTGTATATAGGTTGTATCTGCTGACCTGTCATAGTGGATATAGGTTGTATCTGCTGACCTGTCATAGTGGATATAGGTTGTCATAGTGACCTGTCATAGTGGATATAGGTTGTCATAGTGACCTGTCATAGTTGATATAGGTTGTCATAGTGACCTGTCATAGTGGATATAGGTTGTATCTGCTGACCTGTCATAGTGGATATAGGTTATCATAGTGACCTGTCATAGTGGATATAGGTTGTATCTGCTGACCTGTCATAGTGGATATAGGTTATCATAGTGACCTGTCATAGTGGATATAGGTTGTCATAGTGACCTGTCATAGTGGATATAGGTTGTCATAGTGACCTGTCATAGTGGATATAGGTTGTCATAGTGACCTGTCATAGTGGATATAGGTGGTCATAGTGACCTGTCATAGTGGATATAGGTTGTCATAGTGACCTGTCATAGTGGATAAAGGTTGTCATAGTGACCTGTCATAGTGGATATAGGTTGTCATAGTGACCTGTCATAGTGGATATAGGTTGTCATAGTGACCTGTCATAGTGGATATCGGTTGAATCTGCTGACCTGTCATAGTGGATATAGGTTGTCATAGTGACGTGTCATAGTGGATATAGGTTGTATCTGCTGACCTGTCATAGTGGATATAGGTTGTCATAGTGACCTGTCATAGTGGATATCGGTTGTATCTGCTGACCTGTCATAGTGGATATAGGTTGTCATAGTGACCTGTCATAGTGGATATCGGTTGTATCTGCTGACCTGTCATAGTGGATATAGGTTGTCATAGTGACCTGTCATAGTGGATATAGGTTGTCATAGTGACCTGTCATAGTGGATATAGGTTGTATCTGCTGACCTGTCATAGTGGATATAGGTTGTATCTGCTGACCTGTCATAGTGGATATAGGTTGTCATAGTGACCTGTCATAGTGGATATAGGTTGTATCTATCGACCTGTCATAGTGGATATAGGTTGTCATAGTGACCTGTCATAGTGGATATAGGTTGTCATAGTGACCTGTCATAGTGGATATAGGTTGTCATAGTGACCTGTCATAGTGGATAAAGGTTGTCATAGTGACCTGTCATAGTGGATATAGGTTGTCATAGTGACCTGTCATAGTGGATATAGGTTGTCATAGTGACCTGTCATAGTGGATATAGGTTGTCATAGTGACCTGTCATAGTGGATATAGGTTGTATCTGCTGACCTGTCATAGTGGATATAGGTTGTCATAGTGACCTGTCATAGTGGATATAGGTTGTCATAGTGACCTGTCATAGTGGATAAAGGTTGTCATAGTGACCTGTCATAGTGGATATAGGTTGTCATAGTGACCTGTCATAGTGGATATAGGTTGTCATAGTGACCTGTCATAGTGGATATAGGTTGTCATAGTGACCTGTCATAGTGGATATAGGTTGTCATAGTGACCTGTCATAGTGGATATAGGTTGTCATAGTGACCTGTGATAGTGGATATAGGTTGTCATAGTGACCTGTCATAGTGGATATAGGTTGTCATAGTGACCTGTCATAGTGGATATAGGTTGTCATAGTGACCTGTGATAGTGGATATAGGTTGTATCTGCTGACCTGTCATAGTGGATATAGGTTGTATCTGCTGACCTGTCATAGTGGATATAGGTTGTCATAGTGACCTGTCATAGTGGATATAGGTTGTCATAGTGACCTGTCATAGTTGATATAGGTTGTCATAGTGACCTGTCATAGTGGATATAGGTTGTATCTGCTGACCTGTCATAGTGGATATAGGTTATCATAGTGACCTGTCATAGTGGATATAGGTTGTATCTGCTGACCTGTCATAGTGGATATAGGTTGTCATAGTGACCTGTGATAGTGGATATAGGTTGTCATAGTGACCTGTCATAGTGGATATCGGTTTTAGCCAGTTGCCTTTGTTGTGTTTCCCTTTATATGAATACATGACATACCGACTGGATAGCCCGGGGTGTTACTATACCTCTCTAACACTCTAGTTGACCTGCAGCGTTTCCCAAGCCCGTTTTGGCACCCCTTGGGGTCCTGAGGACCGAGTTTGGGAAACGTACTTGATAATACAGACCAACTAAATAGTATGTTACTATTCCTCTCTCTCTCTCCCCCTCTCTCTCTCTATCTGTCTATCTATCTATCTCTCTCCCCCCTCTCTCTCTCTCTCTCTCTCTCTCCACCTCCACCTCTCTCTCTCTCTCTCTCTCTCCCCTCTCTCTCTCTCCCCTTCTCCCCCTCTCTCCCCCCCCTCTCTCTCTCTCTAACTGTCTATCTATCTATCTCTCCCCCTCTCTCTCCCTCTCTCTCTCTCTCTCTCTCTCTCCCTCTCTCTCTCTCTCTCCCCCTCTCTCTCTCTCTCTCCACCTCTCTCTCTCTCTCTCTCTCTCTCTCTCTCTCCCTCCTCTCTCTCCCCCTCTCCCCCCCCTCCCCCCCTCTAACTGTCTATCTATCTATCTCCCCCTCTCTCTCCTCTCTCTCTCTCTCTCTCCACCTCTCTCTCTCTCTCTCTCTCTCTCTCTCTCTCTCTCTCTCTCCCCCTCTCTCTCTCTCTCTCCCCCTATCTCTCTCTCTCTCTCCTTGGTCTGCTTCACAAGCGTTCCCAGAAGTCTAGTTGTGTCTCTGGGTTTAGAGACTCTGTGGTTCCAGTCACTCTCCACCCTCCGCATTCTGTCTGAGCTTTGTAGGCTGCATCTCTATGGTAACAGCAGGTGATTTATGAAAAATGTATTTCATTTTAATGTGTGTATCCTCCTACTCTGTTCTCCTCCTGCTCTATTCTCTTCCTGCTCTGTTCACTTCCTGCTCTGTTCTCTTCCTGCTCTGTTCTGTTCTCTTCCTGCTCTGTTCTCTTCCTGCTCTGTTCTGTTCTCTTCCTGCTCTGTTCTCTTCCTGCTCTGTTCTTTTCCTGCTCTGTTCTCTACCTGCTCTGTTCTCTTCCTGCTCTGTTCTCTTCCTGCTCTGTTCTGTTCTCTTCCTGCTCTGTTCTCTTCCTGCTCTGTTCTCTTCCTGCTCTGTCCTCTTCCTGCTGTTCTCTACCTGCTCTGTTCTCTACCTGCTCTGTTCTGTTGTCTTCCTGCTCTGTTCTCTTCCTGCTCTGTTCTCTACCTGCTCTGTCCTCTTCCTGCTCTGTTCTCTTCCTGCTGTTCTCTACCTGCTCTGTTCTCTACCTGCTCTGTTCTGTTGTCTTCCTGCTCTGTTCTCTTCCTGCTCTGTTCTCTTCCTGCTCCGTTCTGTTCTCTTCCTGCTCTGTTCTCTTCCTGCTCTGTTCTCTACCTGCTCTGTTCTCTTCCTGCTCTGTTCTCTTCCTGCTCTGTTCTCTACCTGCCCTGTTCTCTTCCTGCTCTGTTCTCTACCTGCTCTGTTCTCTACCTGCTCTGTTCTCTACCTGCTCTGTTCTCTTCCTGCTCTGTTCTCTTCCTGCTCTGTTCTCTACCTGCTCTGTTCTCTTCCTGCTCTGTTCTCTTCCTGCTCTATTCTCTACCTGCTCTGTTCTCTTCCTGCTCTGTTCTCTTCCTGCTCTGTTCTTTACCTGCTCTGTTCTCTATCTGTTCTGTTCTCTACCTGCTCTGTTCTCTACCTGCTCTGTTCTCTACCTGCTCTGTTCTATACCTGCTCTGTTCTATACCTGCTCTGTTCTCTACCTGCTCTGTTCTCTACCTGCTCTGTTCTCTACCTGCTCTGTTCTGTTCTCTACCTGATCTGTTCTCTACCTGCTCTGTTCTCTTCCTGCTCTGTTCTCTACCTGCTCTGTTCTCTTCCTGCTCTGTTCTCTTCCTGCTCTGTTCTCTACCTGCTCTGTTCTCTACCTGCTCTGCTCTGTTCTCTTCCTGCTCTGTTCTCTTCCTGCTCTGTTCTCTACCTGCTCTGTTCTCTACCTGCTCTGTTCTGTTCTCTTCCTGCTGTTCTCTTCCTGCTCTGTTCTCTACCTGCTCTGTTCTCTACCTGCTCTGTTCTGTTCTCTTCCTGCTCTGTTCTCTTCCTGCTCTGTTCTCTACCTGCTCTGTTCTCTACCTGCTCTGCTCTGTGCTCTACCTGTTCTGTTCTCTTCCTGCTCTGTTCACTTCCTGCTCTGTTCTCTTCCTGCTCTGTTCTCTACCTGCTCTGGTCTCTACCTGCTCTGTTCTGTTCTCTTCCTGCTCTGTTCTCTTCCTGCTCTGTTCTCTTCCTGCTCTGTTCTCTACCTACTCTGTTCTGTTCTCTACCTGCTCTGTTCTGTTCTCTACCTGCTCTGTTCTCTACCTGCTCTGTTCTGTTCTCTTCCTGCTCTGTTGTATTTGGTATCCCTTTATGTAGTGTTGTGTTGTCTCTCTTGTTGTGATGTGTGTTTTGTCCTGTATTTATAATACCTTTTTTTTTATTTTATATCCCAGCCCCGGGCCCCGCAGGAGGCCTTTTGGTAGGCCTGTAATTGTAAATAAGAATTTGTTCTAAACTGACTTGACTAGTTAAATAAAGGTTAAATAAAAATGAATAAAATCCTACTGTGTTCTCATCCTACACTGTTCTGCTCTGTTCTCGTCCTACTCTGTTCTGCTCTGTTCTCATCCTACACTGTTCTGCTCTGTTCTCGTCCTACTCTGTTCTGCTCTGTTCTCATCCTACTCTGTTCTGCTCTGTTCTCATCCTACTCTGTTCTGCTCTGTTCTCATCCTACTCTGTTCTGCTCTGTTCTCGTCCTACTCTGTTCTGCTCTGTTCTCATCCTACACTGTTCTGCTCTGTTCTCATCCTACACTGTTCTGCTCTGTTCTCGTCCTACACTGTTCTGCTCTGTTCTCGTCCTACTCTGTTCTGCTCTGTTCTCGTCCTACTCTGTTCTGCTCTGTTCTCATCCTACACTGTTCTGCTCTGTTCTCGTCCTACACTGTTCTGCTCTGTTCTCGTCCTACTCTGTTCTGCTCTGTTCTCGTCCTACACTGTTCTGCTCTGTTCTCGTCCTACTCTGTTCTGCTCTGTTCTCGTCCTACTCTGTTCTGCTCTGTTCTCGTCCTACTCTGTTCTGCTCTGTTCTCGTCCTACTCTGTTCTGCTCTGTTCTCGTCCTACTCTGTTCTGCTCTGTTCTCATCCTACACTGTTCTGCTCTGTTCTCATCCTACACTGTTCTGCTCTGTTCTCGTCCTACTCTGTTCTGCTCTGTTCTCGTCCTACTCTGTTCTGCTCTGTTCTCGTCCTACTCTACTCTCTCATTAATATTTCCATGTGAAGCTGGTTGACAAGGTGTGTGTGTGTGATGGAGCAATGGAGGCTCCTCAAGGGAAAAAGGGAGGACCATCCTCAGTCAATTTCAGAAAAATGGAAATGGTGAAATTTAAAAAATATCTTTAGATAAAATATACTAAATATATTCACATCACCAAATAATTGAAAAAAATGGTATGTGATGGACACACTACCTCCATCACCCTACCTCCATCACATACCATCACACTAGCTCCATCACACTACCCCAATCACATACCAACACACACATCACACTACCATCATCACACTACCTCCATCACATACCATCACACTACCTCCATCACACTACCTCCATCACACCACCTCCATCACATACCATCACACTAGCTCCATCACTCCATCACACTAGCTCCATCACACTAGCTCCATCACACTACCTCCATCACACCATCCATCACACTACCTCCATCACATACCATCACACTACCTTCCTCACACTACTTTCCTCACACTACCTTCATCACACTACCTCCATCACACTACCATCACACTAGCTCCATCACACTACCATCACACTACCTCCATCACATACCATCACACTACCTCCATCACACTACCTCCATCTCATACCATCACACTAGCTCTATCAAATATCCACACACACACACACACACATACACTACCTCCATCACATATCATCACACTACCTCCATCACATACCATCACACTACCTCCATCACACTACCTCCATCACATACCATCACACTACCATCATCACACTACCTCCATCACATACCATCACACTACCTCCATCACACTACCTCCACATCACACTACCTCCATCACATACCATCACACTACCATCATGACACTACCTCCATCACATACCATCACTCCATCACACTACTGCAATCAAAACCATCATCACACTACCTCCATCACATCACACTACTTCCATCACACCACCTCCATCACACCACCTCCATCACCTCTCTGTTGGATAGCCATAGCCATCATACTAGCACCACTCATTACACTAGCCAGCTCCATAGCATCCACTACTCTGTTGGATCAGCCATACCATCATACTACCACCATTACACCACCTCCATCACACTACTTTATATCATAACTATCATGCAGTACAGTGTACAGTCAGCAAGAAGTCTAGCAGTTACACCGGTAGGCCACGTGGCAATAAATTAATCAAACATAAAGCTTACCATCCCTCTCTGTTGGATAAGAGTTCCGCATCCTCTCTGTTGGATAGCCATAGCCAGCTAGCGAACATAGCATCCCTCTCTGTTGGATAGTCATAGCCAGCTAGCTAACATGGCATCCCTCTCTGTTGGATAGCCATAGCCAGCTAGCTAACATGGCATCCCTCTCTGTTGGATAGTCATAGCCAGCTAGCTAACATAGCATCCCTCTCTGTTGGATAGTCATAGCCAGCTAGCTAACATAGCATCCCTCTCTGTTGGATAGTCATAGCCAGCTAGCTAACATGGCATCCCTCTCTGTTGGATAGTCATAGCCAGCTAGCTAACATAGCATCCCTCTCTGTTGGATAGTCATAGCCAGCTAGCTAACATAGCATCCCTCTCTGTTGGATAGCCATAGCCAGCTAGCTAACATGGCATCCCTCTCTGTTGGATAGTCATAGCCAGCTAGCTAACATAGCATCCCTCTCTGTTGGATAGCCATAGCCAGCTAGCTAACATAGCATCCCTCTCTGTTGGATAGTCATAGCTGAACATAGCATCCTCTCTAACATAGCATCCCTCTCTGTTGGATAGCCATAGCCAGCTAGCTAACATAGCATCCCTCTCTGTTGGATAGCCACAGACAGCTAGCTAACATAGCATCCCTCTCTGTTGAATAGCCATAGCCAGCTAGCTAACATGGCATCCCTCTCTGTTGGATAGTCATAGCCAGCTAGCTAACATGGCATCCCTCTCTGTTGGATAGTCATAGCCAGCTAGCTAACATGGCATCCCTCTCTGTTGGATAGCCATAGCCAGCTAGCTAACATAGCATCCCTCTCTGTTGGATAGCCATAGCCAGCTAGCTAACATAGCATCCCTCTCTGTTGGATAGTCATAGCCAGCTAGCTAACATAGCATCCCTCGCTGTTTGAGCCGGGTGTTTGAGTAGGCTAAACTAACTAGCTGCATTCACAAGCTAAGTAAGTGGAAAAAATACTATGAATGAAAGCTCTTTCTTTCTCTCTCCCACTTGTCATTTATTTTTTAAGGAATGAATTTGTTCAAAACTGTTCAACAGTTTTTTCTCTTTATACACTGCAGTGCTAGCTAGCTGTAGCTTATGCTTTCAGTACTTGATAAATCCTCTGATCCTTTGATTAAAAATCCTTCTTTAACCCGTCTCCTCCCCTTCACCTACACTGATGGAAGTGGATTGAACAAGTGACATCAATAAGGGATCATAGCTTTCACCTGGTCAGTTTATGTCATGGAAAGAGCAGGTGTTCATAATGTTTTGTACAGTCAGTGTATATTCTATTATATTGACCATGACAGAAACTACAAACTGTTGAACTCCCCAAGAATATGAATTCCTTTCTTCAGCACAAAGGAAACAACATGTCAGTCAGAGGTTTGTTTGTCTTTGGGGGCTGGATATTTTTTTTCTGTATAAAAACTGCAACCTCAGGCTCTAATATCCCAACCTGTCTGTGAAACACACCCTGCGGCTCTGTGGTCGACTGGCAGCTTGGCATCAATGGATGAGATGAAGAGGAGGGGAGGAGACAGAGAGAGAGAGAAAGAGAGTGGGTGAAAGAGAGAGAGAGAGAAAGAGAGTGGGTGAAAGAGAGAGAGAGAGAAAGAATGGGTGAGAGGTAGAGAGAGAGAGAGTGGGTGAGAGGTAGAGGTAGAGAGAGAGGGTGAGAGGGAGGGTGAGAGGTAGAGAGTGGATGAGAGGCAGAGAGAGAGAGAGGGTGAGAGAGAGGTAGAGAGTGGGTGAGAGAGAGAGAGAGTGAGTGGGTGAGAGGTAGAGAGAGAGAGATAGGGTGAGAGGTAGAGAGAGAGGTAGAGAGTGGGTGAAAGGCAGAGAGAGAGAGAGGGTGAGAGATAGAGAGTGGGTGAGAGGCAGAGAGAGAGAGAGAGTGAGTGAGTGAGTGAGTGAGTGAGTGAGTGAGTGAGAGAGGTAGAGACAGAGAGAGAGATAGAGAGAAAGAGAGTGGGTGAGAGGTAGGGAGAAAGAAAGAGAGCGAGAGAGAGAGAGAGAGAGAGAGAGAGAGAAAGAAGGGGGCATCCAAGCCCAATAAACTGCATGATATTAAGAAATGCTATAGATGGAAGGAAGATAGTGTAGAAACCTACCTAGGAACAATTGTCCAAAAACAAAACCAATCCTTCCTAGATGACTTCCTGGCCAAAATGTTTCCCTGAAATAGTGAAGGTGTAAACTTAGCAGTAGAAAGCCTGAACATATCAAATAAACACAATTCAAGCTGAAAACACAATTGACAGCATTGAGAAATGGCTTGAGGAAGACTACAAAAGCCAAAGAAAGACATGGAGAAACCTGTCCATTCATAAACACAGGGGCAAATGAGAAAACACTGAACAAACAGCAACACAAAGAGCTATCTATCCAAAATGGAGATGTCTGGATAAACCACTTCTCCAACCTTCTAACCATTTAACAAATAACTAAGAGAAAAAACATAAACATCTACTAAACTACCAGCTATTAAAGACTACCCAGAACACACTGGGTTCTCCAATTATATTAAAGACTACCCAGAACACACTGGGTTCTCCAATTATATTAAAGACTACCCAGAACACACTGGGTTCTCCTACTACATTAAAGACTACCCAGAACACACTGGGTTCTCCTACTACATTAAAGACTACCCAGAACACACTGGGTTCTCCTACTACATTAAAGACTACCCAGAACACACTGGGTTCTCCTACTACATTAAAGACTACCCAGAACACACTGGGTTATCCTACTACATTAAAGACTACCAGAACACACTGGGTTCTCCTACTACATTAAAGACTACCCAGAACACACTGGGTTCTCCTACTACATTAAAGACTACCCAGAACACACTGGGTTCTCCTACTACATTAAAGACTACCCAGAACACACTGGGTTCTCCTACTACATTAAAGACTACCAGAACACACTGGGTTCACCAATTATATTAAAGACTACCCAGAACACACTGGGTTCTACTACTACATTAAAGACCACCAGAACCCACTGGGTTCTCCAATTATATTAAAGACTACCCAGAACACACTGGGTTCTCCTACTACATTAAAGACTACCAGAACACACTGGGTTCTCCAATTATATTAAAGACTACCCAGAACACACTGGGTTCTACTACTACATTAAAGACCACCAGAACCCACTGGGTTCTCCAATTATATTAAAGACTACCCAGAACACACTGGGTTCTCCTACTACATTAAAGACTACCATAACCCACTGGGTTCTCCAATTATATTAAAGACTACCCAGAACACACTGGGTTCTCCTACTACATTAAAGACTACCAGAACCCACTGGATTCTCCAATTACATGAAATACTACCCAGAACACACTGGGTTCTCCTACTACATTAAAGACTACCCAGAACCCACTGGATTCTCCAATTATATTAAAGACTACCCAGAACCCACTGGGTTCTCCTATTGCATTAAAGACTACCCTGAACACACTGGGTTCTCCTACTACATTAAAGACTACCCAGAACACACTGGGTTCTCCTACTACATTAAAGACTACCCAGAACACACTGGGTTCTCCTACTACATTAAAGACTACCCAGAACACACTGGGTTCTACTACTACATTAAAGACTACCAGAACCCACTGGGTTCTCCTACTACATTAAAGACTACCCAGAACACACTGGGTTCTCCAATTATATTAAAGACAATCCAAAACACACTGGGTTCTCCTACTACATTAAAGACTACCCAGAACACACTGGGTTCTCCTACTACATTAAAGACTACCCAGAACACACTGGGTTCTCCTACTACATTAAAGACTACCCAGAACACACTGGGTTCTCCTACTACATTAAAGACTACCCAGAACACACTGGGTTCTCCTACTACATTAAAGACTACCCAGAACACACTGGGTTCTCCTACTACATTAAAGACTACCCAGAACACACTGGGTTCTCCTACTACATTAAAGACTACCAGAACACACTGGGTTCTCCTACTACATTAAAGACTACCCAGAACCCACTGGGTTCTCCTATTACATTAAAGACTACCAGAACCCACTGGGTTCTCCTACTACAATAAAGACTACCCAGAACACACTGGGTTCTCCTATTACATTAAAGACTACCCAGAACACACTGGGTTCTCCTACTACATTAAAGACTACCCAGAACACACTGGGTTCTCCTACTACATTAAAGACTACCCAGAACACACTGGGTTCTCCTACTACATTAAAGACTACCCAGAACACACTGGGTTCTCCTACTACATTAAAGACTACCAGAACACACTGGGTTCTCCTACTACATTAAAGACTACCCAGAACACACTGGGTTCTCCTACTACATTAAAGACTACCAGAACACACTGGGTTCTCCTACTACATTAAAGACTACCAGAACACACTGGGTTCTCCTACTACATTAAAGACTACCAGAACCCACTGGGTTCTCCTACTACATTAAAGTCTACCAGAACCCACTGGGTTCTCCTACTACAATAAAGACTACCCAGAACACACTGGGTTCTCCTACTACAATAAAGACTACTTACATTGGATGAACTTCAGGACAAAATACAAACCTTCCAACCCAAAAAGGCCTGTGCGGTTGATGGTATCCTTAATGAAATGATAAAATATACAGACCACAATTTCAAGTTACTATACTCAAACTCTTCAACATTATCCTCATCTCTGGCATCTTCCCCAATATTTGGAAACAAGGTCTGATCACCCCAATCCACAAAAGTGGAGACAAATTTGACCCCAACAATTACAGCGGAATCTGTGTCAACAGTAACCTCAGGAAAATCCTCTGCAGTATCATCAACAGCGAACTCCAACATTTCTTCAGTGAAAACAATGGCGTGAGCAAATATCAAATTGGCCTCTTACCAAATTACCGTACGACACACCACACCACCCTAATCGACAAACAAACAAATCAAAACAAAAGCAAGGTATTTTCATGCTTTGTTGATTGCAATTAAAAGCTTTTGACTCAATTTGGCATGAGGGCCTGCTGTATAAACTGAAGGAAAGCGGTGTTGGGGGGGGGGGGTATCTATACCTGTACTTGTGCCTGTATCTATACCTGTACATTACATTTACATTTAATTCATTTAGCAGACGCTCTTATCCAGAGCGACTATATCTATACCTGTACCTGTATCTATACCTGTATCTGTATCTATACCTGTATCTATACCTGTACCTGTATCTGTATCTATACCTGTATCTATACCTGTACCTGTACCTGTATCTATACCTGTACCTGTATCTATACCTGTACCTGTATCTATACCTGTACCTGTATCTGTATCTATACCTGTATCTGTATCTGTATCTATACCTGTACCTGTATCTATATCTATACCTGTATCTGTATCTATACCTGTACCTGTATCTGTATCTATACCTGTATCTGTACCTGTACCTGTATCTATACCTGTATCTGTATCTGTACCTGTATCTATACCTGTACCTGTATCTATACCTGTATCTATACCTGTATCTGTATCTATACCTGTACCTGTATCTGTATCTATACCTGTACCTGTATCTATACCTGTATCTATACCTGTACCTGTATCTGTATCTATACCTGTACCTGTATCTATACCTGTATCTATACCTGTATCTGTACCTGTACCTGTACCTGTATCTATACCTGTACCTGTATCTGTATCTATACCTGTACCTGTATCTGTATCTATACCTGTACCTGTATCTATACCTGTATCTGTATCTATACCTGTACCTGTATCTATACCTGTATCTGTATCTGTATATATACCTGTATCTGTATCTATACCTGTACCTGTATCTGTATCTATACCTGTACCTGTATCTGTATCTATACCTGTATCTATACCTGTACCTGTACCTGTATCTATACCTGTACCTGTATCTATACCTGTATCTATACCTGTACCTGTATCTGTATCTATACCTGTACCTGTATCTATACCTGTACCTGTATCTATACCTGTATCTATACCTGTATCTGTATCTATACCTGTATCTGTATCTATACCTGTACCTGTATCTATACCTGTACCTGTATCTGTATCTATACCTGTACCTATATCTATACCTGTATCTGTATCTCTACCTGTACCTGTACCTGTATCTATACCTGTACCTGTATCTATACCTGTATCTGTATCTATACCTGTACCTGTACCTGTATCTATACCTGTACCTGTATCTATACCTGTACCTGTACCTGTATCTGTATCTATACCTGTACCTGTATCTATATCTATATCTGTAACTTGAGTTGAGTCCTTTTCACAACCACCAACCATTACATGTATGTTACCTGTAGTTGAGTTGAGGCTAAGTGCCTGTGCAGTGAAAGGATACTCCCCTCCTTGCTTGTCTCCTGCATGCTCTCCATCCCAGGAAGGGCAGCTGCCACACGCCGAAACAGCTGGAGAGAGACAGAAAATAAACAGAGAGAGGAGAAGGGAGATACAAAGAGGAAGAGAGAGAGAGAGACAGAAGGAGAGAGAGAGAGAGACAGAGAGAGAGAGAGAGACAGAGGTAGAGAGAGAGAGAGACAGAGGTAGAGAGAGAGAGAGAGAGAGAGAGAGAGAGAGAGAGAGAGAGAGACAGAGAGAGAGAGAGAGAGAGAGAGAGAGAGACAGAGAGAGAGAGAGAGAGAGAGACAGAGAGAGAGAGAGAGAGAGAGAGAGAGAGAGAGAGAGAAAGGGGGGAGTTAGTACACTGTGACTCATGCTATGTCCATAACCGGGGAGAGTCTGTCTGCTACCAGACAGAGAGAATGTCTCATCCATTCATCTCCCTCACCTGTGGACGACCCAATCACCTCACTGAGAAAGGAAGCTCCATCATGCACTGAGCCAGGGATATAGCTCACACATTATAAAGCACTCACACAGTCAGTCAGTCACACAGTCAGTCAGTAACACAGTCAGTCAGTAACACCTCATGCACTGAGCCAGGGATATAGCTCACACATTATAAAGCACTCACACCGTCAGTCAGTCAGTCAGTCAGTCAGTCACACAGTCAGTCAGTCAGTCAGTCAGTCACACAGTCAGTCAGTCAGTCAGTCAGTCAGTCAGTCAGTCAGTCAGTCAGTCAGTCAGTCAGTCAGTCAGTCAGTAACACCTCATGCACTGAGCCAGGGATATAGCTCACACATTATAAAGCACTCACACAGTCAGTCAGTCAGTTACACAGTCAGTCAGTCAGTAACACAGTCACACAGTCAGTCAGTAACACAGTCAGTCAGACAGTCAGTCAGTCAGTCAGTCAGTCACACAGTCAGTCACACAGTCAGTCAGTCACACAGTCAGTCAGTCAGTCACACAGTCAGTCAGTTACACAGTCAGTCAGTCAGCAAGTAAGTCAGTCAGTCAGTCAATCAGTCACACAGTCAGTCAGTAACACAGTCACACAGTCAGTCAGTCACACTGGTGATAGCCAGCTTGACATACCCTCTCGGTCTGGATGAGTTGGGTGACTGCCAGCTTGACATACACTCTCGGTCACACTACTTAATCTGTGGTGCCATTCTAGGGACCACTGCCCTCTCATTACATTCCAAGTCAATTATAATACATCTGTAATCTCTCATAGTACAGGAGGAAGAGGGATGAATCATTAGAGCTACCCAATGACTTCCCAGAGGCTGGTCTCTCAGCTTGTTACTATAGCGACTCAATGACTTCCCAGAGGCTGGTCTCTCAGCTTGTTACTATAGCGACTCAATGACTTCCCAGAGGCTGGTCTCTCAGTGTGTTACTATAGCGACTCAATGACTTCCCAGAGGCTGGTCTCTCAGCGTGTTACTATAGCGACTCAATGACTTCCCAGAGGCTGGTCTCTCAGCGTGTTACTATAGCGACTCAATGACTTCCCAGAGGCTGGTCTCTCAGTGTGTTACTATAGCGACTCAATGACTTCCCACAGGCTGGTCTCTCAGCTTGTTACTATAGTGTGGGAGACCAGAGGCTGGTCTCTCAGCTTGTGACTATAGTGTGGGAGACCAGAGGCTGGTCTCTCAGCTTGTTACTATAGTGTGGGAGACCAGAGGCTGGTCTCTCAGCGTGTGACTATAGTGTGGGAGACCAGAGGCTGGTCTCTCAGCTTGTTACTATAGTGTGGGAGACCAGAGGCTGGTCTCTCAGCGTGTGACTATAGTGTGGGAGACCAGAGGCTGGTCTCTCAGCTTGTTACTATAGTGTCCCCCACTAGGGAAGACCACCAGACAGGATCGTCATACCCAATGACTTCCCAGAGGCTGGTCTCTCAGCTTGTTACTATAGTGTCCCCCACTAGGGAAGACCACCAGACAGGATCGTCATACTCAATGACTTCCCAGAGGCTGGTCTCTCAGCTTGTTACTATAGTGTCCCCCACTAGGGAAGACCACCAGACAGGATCGTCATACTCAATGACTTCCCAGAGGCTGGTCTCTCAGCTTGTTACTATAGTGTGGGAGACCAGAGGCTGGTCTCTCAGCGTGTTACTATAGTGTGGGAGACCAGAGGCTGGTCTCTCAGCTTGTTACTATAGTGTGGGAGACCAGAGGCTGGTCTCTCAGCTTGTTACTATAGTGTCCCCCACTAGGGAAGACCACCAGACAGGATCGTCATACTCAATGACTTCCCAGAGGCTGGTCTCTCAGCTTGTTACTATAGTGTCCCCCACTAGGGAAGACCACCAGACAGGATCGTCATACTCAATGACTTCCCAGAGGCTGGTCTCTCAGCTTGTTACTATAGTGTGGGAGACCAGAGGCTGGTCTCTCAGCTTGTTACTATAGTGTCCCCCACTAGGGAAGGCCCTCAGACGGGATCAGGGTCCCTGCAGAAGGACCCTGAAAGGTTACAACAAGGCCTGCTGTCCCAAATGGCAATTCCCTTTATAGTGCACTACTTTAGACCAGGCCCTATAGGGGAGTAGTGCACTACTTTAGACCAGGCCCTATAGGGAGTAGTGCACTACTTTAGACCAGGCCCTATAGGGTAGTAGTGCACTACTTTAGACCAGGCCCTATAGGATAGTAGTGCACTACTTTAGACCAGGCCCTATAGGGTAGTAGTGCACTACTTTAGACCAGGGCCTATAGGGTAGTAGTGCACTACTTTAGACCAGGATCCATAAAAGCCATTTAGGACGCATCTGAAGGAGTGTCACCGAAACAAATGTCAGGTTGGTCATTTAATGTTTTTTGGTTTGAAAGGATTTTAGCTATTGTTCCTATAAGCATTCTATCAAAACATATCCTCATTTGACCTTCATGGACCTGGACATGAAATATTAGATAAAAGCATGACACAAGAAAGCATACATCTCTATTCATCATCATTTGTTTGGTCTGTCATTTAAAAAGCATAAAAGCAGTTACAAATCCATTTAGTCTGGATGAAGATATTATTTATTTGGCCTCTTGTTTCTTTGGTGGCCATTTTTAAAGCATAAGGCTTCTGAAACTTAATTAAATGTATGTTGTTCTCTAATTCTCGCAAAAAAAAAAAAAAATTCAGATGGACTACATATTTATTTATTGAATGGTTCTCCCATCGATTGGGTTTCCACCTATAAATATCTGGGCATTTGGATTGACAAGATTATAAAAATATACTGATGCTCAGATTTAAAGTGGGTTCCATTTTTTTTTTAATAATCTAGGCTCTCCCTAAAAAGCAAGAAGCCGATTGTACAGTCAACTTCTCCTGACAGTTCTTGACAATGGTGACACTATTTCCCAGAATGCAGCAGCCACTACTCTTAAACTTTTTAACGCCGTCTACCATAGCGCCCTTCGCTTTATCACAGGTGACAGTTTTAATACTCCTCACTGCTTCCTGTATCAACAGTTTGGCTGATCCTCATTAAAGTCCTATAGATCACTTCACTATTCCCTTTTTGTTTCCAAAGCCCTACTACACAATCTTCCCTACTTCCTGACTTCCCTACTTCCTGACTTCCTGACTTCACGACTTCCCGACTTCCTGACTTCCTGACTTCCTGACTTCCCTACTTCCTGACTTCCTGACTTCCCTACTTCCCGACTTCCTGACTTCCCGACGTCCTGACTTCCCGACGTCCTGACTTCCCTACTTCCTGACTTCCCGACTACCCTACTTCCTGACTTCCCTACTTCCTGACTTCCCGACTTCCCTACTTCCTGACTTCCCTACTTCCTGACTTCCCTACTTCCTGACTTACCTACTTCCCTACTTCCTGACTTCCTGACTTCCCGACTTCCCAACTTCCTGACTTCCCAACTTCCCAACTTCCCTACTTCCTGACTTCCCGACTTCCCGACTTCCCTACTTCCTGACTTCCCTACTTCCTGACTTCCCTACTTCCTGACTTCCCTACTTCCTGACTTCCCTACATCCTGACTTCCCTACTTCCCGACATCCCGACTTCCCTACTTCCCGACTTCCCTACTTCCTGACTTCCCTACTTCCTGACTTCCTAACTTCCTGACTTCCCTACTTCCTGACTTACCTACTTCCCTACTTACCGACTTACCTAACTTCAGTGTAAAAGCATAAAAACGTTTCCGAAACCCGTTCACTCCTCGGGTCTCCACCAAATTAGGTTTACCCCCTTTTTTGAATAACTTGCAGAACTCGCTGCATCTTCATTCCCTGGTGCCGATAAGGCAGTTCAGGAGTCTAATGTTGAATTTGTTAAATGAAAATTGCATCTGTTTTGATTAAACATAAACATGTATTGTAGTGTTGAAATGGTCGTTTAAAATAAATTGTAATCTGTATTATTATAATTCTTTCTTTTAAACTTGTGCTATTTCCTGTCCAACGTTGAATTTGTTTAACTTGTTTACCTCAGGGCACCATTGAAAATGAGACCCTGGTCTCAATGGGGTCCCCTGGCAAGATGGTGCCGACAGACATGGCAGCTCTGCTTCTAGCTCCTAAGACATGACAGATATGGCAGGTCTGCTTCTAGCTCCTAAGCAACTTTGCAGTATTTTGTTTTTGTGTGTGTTATTTCTTACATTATTAGCCCAGAAATGTTTTGTGTTATTACATACAGATGGAAATAACTTTTGGATATCAGAGCGACGCATTAAGAGCAGGAATACGACTTTCCTGAATTGTATCCTTCGTTCGTAACCCAACAGGGCAATTGAACTTATCCCAGAGGCTGCTCCAAGACGCCGTCGGTGGAGAAGAGGTATTCGGAGTGGACTTCTAGTCCGACTCAGGAGTTGTGCACACCGGCCACCGCTTCCGTGTATATTACTCGCTACTGCTCAGTCTCTGGACAATAAAGTAGACAAGCTCAGGGCGAGGATATCCTTCCAGAGAGACATCTTGGACTGTAACATACTCTGTTTCACGGAATCATGGCTCTTTCCGGATATACTGTCCCTGTCCATACAGCCAGTTGGGTTCTCAGTTCATTGCGCAGACAGGAATAAAGAAGAAGAAAGGCGATGGTGTATGTCTCATGATTAACAACTCATGGTGTGATTGTGATAACGTACAGAAACTCAAGTCCTTTTGTTCACCCGACCTAGAATACCTTACAATCAAAAGTCTCCCGAGATAATTATTTTCAGTTGTAGTCACAGTCATGTATATGTATATATGTATATGTATGTATATATGTATATTCCCCCTCAAGGCGATATCACGACGACCCTCAAGGAACTACACTGAACTTTGTGCAAACTGGAAACCACAAATCCTGAGGCCGCATTTATTGTAGTTGGGGATTTCAACAAAGAAAATTTGAGGAAAATGCTACCGAAGTTCTATCAACACATTGACTGTAGTATTCGTGCTGCTAAAACGCTTGACCACAGATACTCCAACTTCCCGGGAACAAGGCCATCCCCCGCCCTCCCTTCAGCAAATCAGGTCAATACTCCATTTTGCTCGTCGTTTTCCTACAGGTAGAAATTCAAACAGGAAGCACTCGTGCTAAGGTCTATTCAACACTGATCTGACCAATCACAATCCATGCTTCAAGAATGTGGGATATGTTCCCGGTTGCCTCTGAGAATAACATTGACATGTATGATGACACGGTGACTGTGTTCATCAGGAAGTGTATAGGGGATGTTGTTTCCCACTGACTATTAAAACTTACCGAGACGAGAAACATCTCTGGCAGCATTCAAGCAAAACTAAAAGTGCAAACCACCGAATTTAACCATGGTGACTGGGAATATGGGTGAATACAAACAGTGCAGTTATTCCTTCCATAAGGCAATCAAACAGACGAAATGTCAGTACAGAGACAAAGTGGAGTCACAATTCAACAGCTCAGACATGAGACGTATGTGGCAGAGTCTACAGACAATCACTGATTACAAAGGGGAAACCAGCCACGTCGCGGACACCGACGTCTTGCTCCCAGACAAGCTAAACACCTTCATCGCCCGCTTTGAGGATAACACAGTACCACCGACGCGGCCCGCTACCAAGAAATGTGGGCTATCGTTCTCCGTGACAGACGTGAGTAAGACATTTAAACGTGTTAACCCTCGCAAGGCTGCCGGCCCAGTCGGCATCCCTAGCCGCATCCTCAGAACATGCGCATACCAGCTGGCTGGAGTGTTTATGGACATATTCAATCGATCCCTATCCCAGTCTGCTTTCCCCACATGCTTCAAGATGTCCACCATTGTTCCTGTACCCAAGAAAGCAATTTAACTAAATGACTTTCGCCTGTAGCACACACTACTGTCATCATGAAGTGCTTTGAGAGACTAGTCAAGGATCATATCACCTCTACTTTACATGACACCCTAGACCCACTTCAATTTGCTTACCGCCCCAATAGATCCACAGATGATTCAATCGCCATCACACTGCACACTGCCCTATCCCATCTGGACAAGAGGAATACCTACGTCAGAATGCTGTTCATTGACTATAGCTCAGCCTTCAACACCATAGTACCCTCCAAGCTCATCATTAAGCTCGGGCCCTGGGTCTGAACCCAGCCCTGTGCAACTGGGTCCTGGACTTCCTGACAGGCCGCCCCCAGGTGGTGAAGGTAGGAAACAACACCTCCACTTCGCTGATCCTCAACACAGGGGCCCCACAAGGGTGCGTGCTCAGCCCCCTCCTGTACTCCCTATTCACCAATGACTGCGTGGCCACACAAGCCTCCACCTCAATCAATCAATCAAATGTATTTATAAAGCCCTTCTTACATCCGCTGATGTCACAATGTGCTGTACAGAAACCCAGCCTAAACTCCAAACAGCAAGCAATGCAGGTGTAGAAGCACAGTGGCTAGGAAAAACTATCTAGAAAGGCCGGAACATAGGAAGAAACCTAGAGAAGAACCAGGCTATGAGGGGTGGCCAGTCCTCTTCTGGCTGTGTGGAGGGTGGAGATTATAACAGAACATGGCCAAGATGTTCAAACATTCATAGATGTCAAGCAGGGTCAAATAATAATAATCACAGTGGTTGTAGAGGGTGTAACAGGTCAGCACCTCAAGAGTAAATGTCCAACTCAATCACCAAGTTTGCAGATGACACAACAGTTGTAGGCCTGATGACCAATAATGACGAGACAGCCTACAGGGAGGATCACCAGGAAAATAACCTCTCACTCAACGTCAACAAAAACAAAGGAGTGGATTTTAGGAAACAGCAGAGAGAGCCCCCCCATATCCACATCGACAGGACCGCAGTGGAGAAGGTGAAAAGCTTCAAGTTCCTCGGCGTACATATCACCGACGCTCTGACGCTCTGAAATGGTCCACCCACACAGACAGTGTGATGAAGAAGATGTAACAGCGCCTCTTCAACCTAAGGAGGCATGATGAAATTCGGCTTGGCACCTAAGACCCTCATAAACTTTTACAGATGCACAATTGAGAGCATCCTGTCGGGCTGTATCACCGCCTGGTACGGCAACTGCACGGACCACAAAGGCAGGGTTCTCCAGAGGGTGGTGCGGTCTGCTCAATGCATCACCGGGGTTACACTGCCTGCCCTCCAGGACACCAACAGCACCCGATGTCACAGGAAGGCCAAAAGGACCATCAAGGACATCAACCACCCGAGCCACTGCCTGTTCACCCCGCTATCATCCAGAAGGCGAGGTCTGTACAGGTGCATCAACGCTGGGACCTAGAGACTGAAAAACATATTCTATCTCAAGGCCATCAGACTGTTAAATAGCCATCACTAGCCGGCCACCATCCGGTTACTCAACCCTGCACCTTAGAGGCTGCTGCCCTATATACATAAACATGGAATCACTGGTCACTCTAATAATGGAATCACTGGTCACTTTAATAATGGAACACTGGCCACTCTAATAATGGAATCACTGGTCACTTTAATAATGGAACACTGGTCACTCTAATAATGGAATCACTGGTCACTCTAATAATGGAACACTAGCCACTCTAATAACGGAATCCTGGCCACTCTAATAATTTAACACTGGCCACTCTAATAATGGAATCACTGGTCACTTTAATAATGGAACACTGGCCACTCTAATAATGGAATCACTGGTCACTTTAATAATGGAACACTGGTCACTCTAATAATGGAATCACTGGTCACTCTAATAATGGAACACTAGCCACTCTAATAACGGAATCCTGGCCACTCTAATAATTTAACACTGGCCACTCTAATAATGGAATCACTGGTCACTTTAATAATGGAACACTGGCCACTCTAATAATGGAATCACTGGTCACTCTAATAATGGAATCACTGGTCACTTTAATAATGGAATCACCGGCCACTCTAATAATGGAACACTGGCCACTCTAATAATGGAATCACTGGTCACTTTAATAATGGAATCACCGGCCACTCTAATAATGGAACACTGGCCACTCTAATAATGGAACACCGGCCACTCTAATAATGGAACACTGGCCACTCTAATAATGGAACACTGGCCACTCTAATAATGGAACACTGGCCACTCTAATAATGGAACACTGGCCACTCTAATAATGGAATCACCGGCCACTCTAATAATGGAATCACTGGCCACTCTAATAATGGAACACTGGCCACTCTAATAATGGAACACTGGTCACTGTAATAATGGAACACCGGTCACTCTAATAATGGAACACTGGCCACTCTAATAATGGAATCACTGGCCACTCTAATAATGGAATCACTGGCCACTGTAATAATGGAACACTGGCCACTCTAATAATGGAACACTGGCCACTCTAATAATGGAACACTGGCCACTCTAATAATGGAACACCGGCCACTCTAATAATGGAACACTGGCCACTCTAATAATGGAATCACCGGCCACTCTAATAATGGAACACTGGCCACTCTAATAATGGAACACTGGCCACTCTAATAATGGAATCACCGGCCACTCTAATAATGGAATCACTGGCCACTCTAATAATGGAACATGGAATGGAACACTGGCCACTCTAATAATGGAACACCGGCCACTCTAATAATGGAACACTGGCCACTCTAATAATGGAACACTGGCCACTCTAATAATGGAATCACTGGCCACTCTAATAATGGAACACTGGCCACTCTAATAATGGAACACTGGCCACTCTAATAATGGAACACTGGCCACTCTAATAATGGAACACTGGCCACTCTAATAATGGAACACCGGCCACTCTAATAATGGAACACTGGCCACTCTAATAATGGAACACTGGCCACTCTAATAATGGAACACTGGCCACTCTAATAATGGAACACCGGCCACTCTAATAATGGAACACTGGCCACTCTAATAATGGAACACCGGCCACTCTAATAATGGAACACCGGCCACTCTAATAATGGAACACTTTAATAATGTTTACATACTGCTTTACTCATCTCGTATGTATGTACTGTATTCTACTGTATTCTAGTCAATGCCACTCCGACATTAATCTTACTAATATATATATATATATATCTTAACTTTCCCCTTTAGATGTGTGTATTGTTGTGAATGGTTAGACACTACTGCACTGTTGAAGCTAGGAACACAAGCAGTTCGATACACCAGCAATAACATCTGCTAAATATGTGTATGTGACAAATAACATTTGATTTGGAAAAACAAAACAAAGCATCCATTATAAAGTAATCTGGTGATCCAAAACCTTGTCAGTATTCCATTTATCTGAGGCGTTATCTGAGGCGTTATCTGAGGCGTTATCTGAGGCGTTATCTGAGGCGTTATTGGTCAATTCCTTCTTGAAGCCACCTGAGACTGTGTCTATTTCCCAAATTATACCCTATTCTCTACATAGTGCACCTACGGCTCCTGGTCAAAACTAGTGCACTGTAAAGGGATAAGGGTACCATTTGAGACTAGGGGCAGCATAACGTTACCCAGTAACACACTCATCGCTATTCCCTGCGCCCTGTTCCCTGGTGGCAAACAGCACAGGCAAACCCAAGGCCTGGCTGATTTTATTCTGGATGATTAAACACACAGGGGGCTGGACATGAATATATGGACCAGGGAGAGACAGCCATTAGACCAGGGAGAGGCAGCCATTAGACCAGGGAGAGGTAGCCATTAGACCAGGGAGAGGCAGCCATTAGACCAGGGAGAGACAGCCATTAGACCAGGGAGAGGCAGCCCGGGAGAGGCAGCCATTAGACCAGGGAGAGGCAGCCATTAGACCAGGGAGAGGCAGCCATTAGACCAGGGAGAGACAGCCAGGGAGAGGCAGCCATTAGACCAGGGAGAGACAGCCAGGGAGAGATAGCCATTAGACCAGAGAGAGACAGCCAGGGAGAGGCAACCATTAGACCAGGGAGAGACAGCCAGGGAGAGGCAGCCATTAGACCAGGGAGAGGCAGCCATTAGACCAGGGAGAGGCAGCCATTAGACCAGGGAGAAGCAGCCATTAGACCAGGGAAAGACAGCCATTAGACCAGGGAGAGGCAGCCATTAGACCAGGGAGAAGCAGCCATTAGACCAGGGAGAGACAGCCATTAGACCAGGGAGAGGCAGCCATTAGACCAGGGAGAGGCAGCCATTAGACCAGGGAGAGACAGCCATTAGACCAGGGAGAGGCAGCCATTAGACCAAGGAGAGGCAGCCATTAGACCAGGTAGAGGCAGCCATTAGACCAGGGAGAGACAGCCATTAGACCAGGGAGAGGCAGCCATTAGACCAGGGAGAGGCAGCCATTAGACCAGGGAGAGACAGCCATTAGACCAGGGAGAGACAGCCATTAGACCAGGGAGAGGCAGCCATTAGACCAGGGAGAGGCAACCAGGGAGAGGCAGCCATTAGACCAGGGAGAAGCAGCCATTAGACCAGGGAGAGGCAGCCATTAGACCAGGGAGAGGCAGCCAGGGAGAGCTAGCCATTAGACCAGGGAGAGACAGCCATTAGACCAGGGAGAGGCAGCCATTAGACCAGGGAGAGGCAGCCATTAGACCAGGGAGAGGCAGCCATTAGACCATGGAGAGGCAGCCATTAGACCAGGGAGAGGCAGCCATTAGACCAGGGAGAAGCAGCCATTAGACCAGGGAGAGACAGCCATTAGACCAGGGAGAGGCAGCCATTAGACCAGGGAGAGGCAGCCATTAGACCAGGGAGAAGCAGCCATTAGACCAGGGAGAGACAGCCATTAGACCAGGGAGAGGCAGCCATTAGACCAGGGAGAAGCAGCCATTAGACCAGGGAGAGACAGCCATTAGACCAGGGAGAGGCAGCCATTAGACCAGGGAGAGGCAGCCATTAGACCAGGGAGAGACAGCCATTAGACCAGGGAGAAGCAGCCATTAGACCAAGGAGAGGCAGCCATTAGACCAGGGAGAGGCAGCCATTAGACCAGGGAGAGACAGCCATTAGACCAGGGAGAGGCAGCCATTAGACCAGGGAGAGGCAGCCATTAGACCAGGGAGAGACAGCCATTAGACCAGGGAGAGACAGCCATTAGACCAGGGAGAGGCAGCCATTAGACCAGGGAGAGGCAACCAGGGAGAGGCAGCCATTAGACCAGGGAGAAGCAGACATTAGACCAGGGAGAGGCAGCCATTAGACCAGGGAGAGGCAGCCAGGGAGAGCTAGCCATTAGACCAGGGAGAGACAGCCATTAGACCAGGGAGAGGCAGCCATTAGACCAGGGAGAGGCAGCCATTAGACCAGGGAGAGGCAGCCATTAGACCATGGAGAGGCAGCCATTAGACCAGGGAGAGGCAGCCATTAGACCAGGGAGAGACAGCCATAAGACCAGGGAGAGACAGCCATTAGACCAGGGAGAGACAGCCATTAGACCAGGGAGAGACAGCCATTAGACCAGGGAGAGACAGCCATTAGACCAGGGAGAGGCAGCCGTTAGACCAGGGAGAGACAGCCATTAGACCAGGGAGAGACAGCCATTAGACCAGGGAGAGACAGCCATTAGACCAGGGAGAGACAGCCATTAGACCTGGGAGAGACAACCATTAGACCAGGGAGAGACAGCCATTAGACTAGGGAGAGACAACCATTAGACCAGGGAGAGACAACCATTAGACCAGGGAGAGACAACCAGTAGACCAGGGAGAGACAGCCATTAGACCAGGGAGAGACAACCATTAGACCAGGGAGAGACAACCATTAGACCAGGGAGAGACAACCATTAGACCAGGGAGAGACAGCCATTAGACCTGGGAGAGACAACCATTAGACCAGGGAGAGACAGCAATTAGACTAGGGAGAGACAACCATTAGACCAGGGAGAGACAACCATTAGACCAGGGAGAGACAACCAGTAGACCAGGGAGAGACAACCATTAGACCAGGGAGAGACAACCATTAGACCAGGGAGAGACAACCATTAGACCAGGGAGAGACAACCATTAGACCAGGGAGAGAAAGACAGCCAGGGAGAGACAACCATTAGACTAGGGAGAGACAGCCATTAGACCAGGGAGAGACAGCCATTAGACCAGGGAGAGACAACCATTAGACCAGGGAGAGACAGCCATTAGACCAGGGAGAGACAGCCATTAGACCAGGGAGAGACAACCATTAGACCAGGGAGAGACAGCCATTAGACCAGGGAGAGGCAGCCATTAGACCAGGGAGAGGCAGCCATTAGACCAGGGAGAGACAGCCATTAGACCAGGGAGAGACAGCCATTAGACCAGGGAGAGACAGCCATTAGACCAGGGAGAGACAGCCATTAGACCAGGGAGAGACAACCATTAGACTAGGAGCCCTAAGACAAACAGGTCTGTAAACTATCATCTAATGTGGGTAGGAGAGCAGACACAACATGTAATACCTCTCAAATGATAAATGGTTCATTCAATTTTGGTACTTCTCAAATGTTGAATCTCTCTTTCCCTCACTCTCTCGATCTTTCTATCTCTCTCTCTTGTTCTCGCTCAATCTTTTTCTCTCTTCATGTTTCTCTCTCTGTGTCTCTGTCTCTCTCAATGTTTCTCTCTCTCTCTCAATATTTCTCGCTCTCTCAATGTTTCTCGCTCTCTCTCTGTCTCTCTCGATGTTTCTCTCTCTCTGTCTCTCTCAATGTTTTTCTCTCTCTGTCTCTGTCTCTCTCTCTGTCTCTCTCGATGTTTCTCTCTCGCTTTCTCTCTCAATGATTTTCTCTCTCTCTGTCTCTCACTCAATTCAATTCAAGGGGCTTTATTGGCATGGGAGACATATGTTAACATTGCCAAAGCAAGTGGAGTAGATAATATACAAAAGTGAAATTAACAATAAAAATGAACAGTAAACATTACACTATAAAGACACTACAAATGTCATATTAAGTATATATACAGTGTTGTAAAGATCTCGCCTGCCTGCCAGCCAGCCAGCCAGCCAGCCAGCCAACCAGCCAGCCAGCCAGCCAGAGTATGCGTTTACATTGGTCTGGGCTGCTATGCCATGGCCAAGCAGGCAGTGTTAACACAACAGTGTCTAGAAACAGGATTATGTGTCTTTGTGTTTTATCAGTTGTGCTCTGGTCATCTGTTCTGTACAGTGGTCCTGAAGTAAAGCAGAAGAATGGGCCTGGTGACATGCATTGAAAAGCGTGGCCTTTTTGGTGGCTTTCTTTTGCAAGTTACTATGAATTAACAGATTAATATCCTAAAACTTGTCAATACTAAACGTTATATTAAGGTGTGGGACATTCATTGATAAGAAATAATGTGCCTTCAGAATGTATTCAGACCCTTTGACCGATTCAACATTTTGTTGTGTTACTGCCTGAATTATATTCTCACACACAATAATAATGACAAAGTGAAAATGAGTTTTTAGAAATGTCTGCACATTTTTTGAAAATGAAAAACAGAAATATGTTATTTACAAAAGTATTCACAACATTTAATATATGTTAGAATCACATTTGGCAGTGATTACAGCTGTGAGTCTTTCTGGGTACGTCTCTAAGAGCTGTGAGTCTTTCTGGGCCAGTCTCTAAGAGCTGAGTCTTTCTGGGCCAGTCTCTAAGAGCTGAGTCTTTCTGGGTACGTCTCTAAGAGCTGACTCTTTCTGGGCCAGTCTCTAAGAGCTGTGAGTCTTTCTGGGTAAGCCTCTAAGAACTGTGAGTCTTTCTGGGTAAGTCTCTAAGAGCTGTGAGTCTTTCTGTGTCAGTCTCTAAGAGCTGTGAGTCTTTCTGGGAACATATCTGAGAGATGTGAGTTTTTCTGGGTAAGTCTCTAAGAGCTGTGAGTCTTTCTGGGTAAGCCTCTAAGAGCTCTGAGTCTTTATAGCTAAGCCTCTAAGAGCTGTGAGTCTTTCTGGTTAGGTCTCTAAGAGCTGTGAGTCTTTCTGGTTAGGTCTCTAAGAGCTGTGAGTCTTTCTGGGTAAGCCTCTAAGAGCTGTGAGTCTTTCTGGTTAGGTCTCTAAGAGCTGTGAGTCTTTCTGGTTAGGTCTCTAAGAGCTGTGAGTCTTTCTGGTTAGGTCTCTAAGAGCTGTGAGTCTTTCTGGGTAAGCCTCTAAGAGCTGTGAGTCTTTATAGGTAAGCCTCTAAGAGCTGTGAGTCTTTATAGGTAAGCCTCTAAGAGCTGTGAGTCTTTCTGGTTAGGTCTCTAAGAGCTGTGAGTCTTTCTGGGTAAGCCTCTAAGAGCTGTGAGACTTTCTAGGTAAGCCTCTAAGAGCTGTGAGTCTTTCTGGGTAAGTCTCTAAGAGCTGTGAGTCTTTATAGGTAAGCCTCTAAGAGCTGTGAGTCTTTCTGGTTAGGTCTCTAAGAGCTGTGAGTCTTTCTGGGTAAGCCTCTAAGAGCTGTGAGACTTTCTAGGTAAGCCTCTAAGAGCTGTGAGTCTTTCTGGGTAAGTCTCTAAGAGCTGTGAGTCTTTATAGGTAAGCCTCTAAGAGCTGTGAGTCTTTCTTGGTAAGTCTCTACGAGCTGTGAGTCTTTCTGGGTAAGTCTCTACGAGCTGTGAGTCTTTCTGGGTAAGTCTCTACGAGCTGTGAGTCTTTCTGGGTAAGTCTTTACGAGCTGTGAGTCTTTCTGGGTAAGTCTCTACGAGCTGTGAGTCTTTCTGGGTAAGTCTCTACGAGCTGTGAGTCTTTCTGGGTAAGTCTCTAAGAGCTGTGAGTCTTTCTGGGTACACCTCTAAGAGCAGTGAGTCTTTCTGGGTAGGTCTCTAAGAGCTGTGAGTCTTTCTGGATAAGTCTCTAAGAGCTGTGAGTCTTTCTGGGTAAGTCTCTAAGAGCTGTGAGTCTTTCTGGGTAAGTCTCTAAGAGCTGTGAGTCTTTCTGGGTACACCTCTAAGAGCAGTGAGTCTTTCTGGGTAGGTCTCTAAGAGCTGTGAGTCTTTCTGGGTAAGTCTCTAAGAGCTGTGAGTCTTTCTGGGTAAGTCTCTAAGAGCTGTGAGTCTTTCTGGGTAAGCCTCTAAAAGCTGTGAGTCTTTCTGGGTAAGCCTCTAAGAGCTGTGAGACTTTCTAGGTAAGCCTCTAAGAGCTGTGAGTCTTTCTGGTTAGGTCTCTAAGAGCTGTGAGTCTTTCTGGGTAAGCCTCTAAAAGCTGTGAGTCTTTCTGGGTAAGCCTCTAAGAGCTGTGAGACGTTCTAGGTAAGCCTCTAAGAGCTGTGAGTCTTTCTGGTTAGGTCTCTAAGAGCTGTGAGTCTTTCTGGGTAAGCCTCTAAGAGCTGTGAGACTTTCTAGGTAAGCCTCTAAGAGCTGTGAGTCTTTCTAGGTAAGTCTCTAAGAGCTGTGAGTCTTTCTAGGTAAGCCTCTAAAAGCTTTACACATTATTATTTTAAATTCATCAATCTCTGTCAAGTTTATTGTTTATCATTGCTAGACAGACATTTTCAAGTCTTGCCATATATTTTCAAGGTGATTTACACTGAACAAAAATATAAACACATCATCAAATATTTTACTGAGTTACATTTCATATAAAGAAAGTCAGTCAATTTAAATACATTCATTAGCTGCTAATCTACATTCATTAGCTGCTAATCTATGAGTTTCACTTCAAGAGAGCGAGAGTTGCACCCCTTCTGAAAAAACCTACACTCGATCCCTCCGATGTCAACAACTACAGACCAGTATCCCTTCTTTCTTTTCTCTCCAAAACTCTTGAACGTGCCGTCCTTGGCCAGCTCTCCCGCTATCTCTCTCAGAATGACCTTCTTGATCCAAATCAGTCAGGTTTCAAGACTAGTCATTCAACTGAGACTGCTCTTCTCTGTATCACGGAGGCGCTCCGCACTGCTAAAGCTAACTCTCTCTCCTCTGCTCTCATCCTTCTAGACCTATCGGCTGCCTTCGATACTGTGAATCATCAGATCCTCCTCTCCACCCTCTCCGAGTTGGGCATCTCCGGCGCGGCCCACGCTTGGATTGCGTCCTACATGACAGGTCGCTCCTACCAGGTGGCGTGGCGAGAATCCGTCTCCACACCACGTGCTCTCACCACTGGTGTCCCCCAGGGCTCTGTTCTTGGCCCTCTCCTATTCTCGCTATACACCAAGTCACTTGGCTCTGTCATAACCTCACATGGTCTCTCCTATCATTGCTATGCAGACGACACACAATTAATCTTCTCCTTTCCCCCTTCTGATGACCAGGTGGCGAATCGCATCTCTGCATGTCTGGCAGACATATCAGTGTGGATGACGGATCACCACCTCAAGCTGAACCTCGGCAAGACGGAGCTGCTCTTCCTCCCGGGAAGGACTGCCCGTTCCATGATCTCGCCATCACGGTTGACAACTCCATTGTGTCCTCCTCCCAGAGCGCTAAGAACCTTGGCGTGATCCTGGACAACACCCTGTCGTTCTCAACTAACATCAAGGCGGTGGCCCGTTCCTGTAGGTTCATGCTCTACAACATCCGCAGAGTACGACCCTGCCTCACACAGGAAGCGGCGCAGGTCCTAATCCAGGCACTTGTCATCTCCCGTCTGGATTACTGCAACTCGCTGTTGGCTGGGCTCCCTGCCTGTGCCATTAAACCCCTACAACTCATCCAGAACGCCGCAGCCCGTCTGGTGTTCAACCTTCCCAAGTTCTCTCACGTCACCCCGTTCCTCCGCTCTCTCCACTGGCTTCCAGTTGAAGCTCGCATCCGCTACAAGACCATGGTGCTTGCCTACGGAGCTGTGAGGGGAACGGCACCTCAGTACCTCCAGGCTCTGATCAGGCCCTACACCCAAACAAGGGCACTGCGTTCATCCACCTCTGGCCTGCTCGCCTCCCTACCACTGAGGAAGTACAGTTCCCGCTCAGCCCAGTCAAAACTGTTCGCTGCTCTGGCCCCCCAATGGTGGAACAAACTCCCTCACGACGCCAGGACAGCGGAGTCAATCAGCACCTTCCGGAGACACCTGAAACCCCACCTCTTTAAGGAATACCTAGGATAGGATAAAGTAATCCCTCTCACCCCCCTTAAAAGATTTAGATGCACTACTGTTCCACTGGATGTCATAAGGTGAATGCACCAATTTGTAAGTCGCTCTGGATAAGAGCGTCTGCTAAATGACTTAAATGTAAATGTAAATGTACTTGACTGGGAATACAGATATGCATCTGTTGGTCACAGATACCTTTAAAAAAAGGTAGGGGCGTGGATCAGAAAACCAGTCAGTATCTGGTGTGACCACCATTTGCCTCATGCAGCGAGCCACATCTCCTTCACATAGAGTTGATCAGGCTGTTGTTTGTGGCCTGTGGAATGTTGTCCCACTCCACTTCAATGGCTGTGTGAAGTTGCTGGATATTGGTGGGAACTGGAACACGCTGTTGTACACGTCAATCCAGAGCATCCCAAACATGCTCAATGGATGACATGTCTGGTGAGTATTCAGGCCATGGAAGAACTGGGACATTTTCAGCTTCCAGGAATTGTGTACAGATCCTTGCCGCATGGGGCCGTGCATTATCATGTTGAAACATGAGGTGATGGCAGCGGATGAATGGCACGACAATGAGCCTCAGGATCTCGTCATGGTATCTCTGTGCATTCAAATTGCCATCAATAAATGCCGGCCCATACCATAACCCCACCGCCACCATGAGGGGTTTTCTAACGTCAGCCCTGTTCACAACACTGACGTTAGCAAACCACTCACCCACACAACGCCATAAACATGGTCTGCGGTTGTGAGGCCATTACTGTCAAATTCTCTAAAATGACACTGTAGGCGGCTTATGGTAGAGAAATTAACATTCAATTATCCGGCAATAGTTCTGGTGGACATTCCTGCAGTCGGAATGCCAATTGTATGATCCCTCAAAACTTGAGACATCTGTGGCATTGTGTTGTGTGACAAAACTGAACATTTTAGAGTGGCCTTTTATTGTCCCCAGTACAAGGTGCACCTGTGTAATGATCATGCTGATTAAACAGCTTCTTGATCTGCCACACCTGTCAGGTGGATGGATTATCTTGGCAAAGGAGAAATGCTCACTAACAGGGATGCAAACAAATTTGTGCCCAACATTTGGAATACGCTTTTTGTGCGTATGGAAAACCTCTGACAGCTTTTATTTCAGCTCATGAAACATGGGACCAACACTTTACATGTAGCGATTATATTTTTGTTCAGTGTTAGTCAAAACTGTAACTAGGCCACTCAGGAACATTCAATGTCATCTTGGTAAGCAACTCCAGTGTATATTTTCCCTTCTGTTTTAAGTTCTTGTCCTGCTGAAAGGTGAATTTGTCAGTTGGAAAGCAGACTGAGCCAGGTTTTCCTCTAGGATTTTGCCTGTGCTTAGCTCTATTCTGTTTATTTTTATCCTAAAAAAAACTGCCTAGTCCTTGTCGATGACAAGCACACCCATCACATGATGCAGCCACCACCATGTTTGAACATACGAAGAGTAGTACTCAGTGATGTGTTGTGGTAGATTTGCTCCAAACATAACGCTTTGTATTCAGACAATAAAGTGAATTTCTTTGCCACATTTCTTGCAGCGTTTCTTTATTGACTTGTTGCTGTCACGTCCGTCGTTTAAATGACTGGACCAAGGTGCAGCGTGGTACGTCTGTCGTTAGTGGTAGAATGACTGGACCAAGGTGCAGCGTGGTACGTCTGTTGTTAGTGGTAGAATGACCGGACCAAGGTGCAGCGTGGTGCAGTGTCGTTAGTGGTAGAATGACTGGACCAAGGTGCAGCGTGGTGCAGTGTCGTTAGTGGTAGAATGACTGGACCAAGGTGCAGCGTGGTACGTCTGTCGTTAGTGGTAGAATGACTGGACCAAGGTGCAGCGTGGTACGTCTGTCGTTAGTGGTAGAATGACTGGACCAAGGTGCAGCGTGGTACGTCTGTCGTTAGTGGTAGAATGACTGGACCAAGGCGCAGCGTGGTACGTCTGTCGTTAGTGGTAGAATGACTGGACCAAGGTGCAGCGTGGTACGTCTGTCGTTAGTGGTAGAATGACTGGACCAAAGCGCAGCGTGGTACGTCTGTCGTTAGTGGTAGAATGACTGGACCAAGGTGCAGCGTGGTGCAGTGTCGTTAGTGGTAGAATGACTGGACCAAGGTGCAGCGTGGTACGTCTGTCGTTAGTGGTAGAATGACCAAAGTGCAGCGTGAGTTGAGTCCCACATATTTATTGAGGTGAAACTTCAAACAACAAATAAATAAACGAACGTGCAGTTCGTAGTGCACATAGGCACTAAACACAAACAATATCCCACAATGCAGGTGGGAAAAGGACCACTCTAAGTATGATCCCCAATTAGAGGCAACGACCATTAGCTGCCTCCAATTGGGAACCATACTTACACCAACATAGAAAATAAAGACTAGAAAACCCCCTAGTCACGAACCTCGAGGGCTCTCTATGGTCAAGGCGTGACAGTTGCAAACAGGATGAAATATTTGGAATATTTATATTCTGTACAGGCTTCTTTTCACTCTGTCATTTAGGTTAGTATTGTGGAGTAACTACGATGTTGTTGATCCATCCTCAGTTCTCTCCTATCACAGACATTAAACTCTATCACTGTTTTAAAGTCACCATTGGCCTCATGGTGAAATCCCTGAGCGGTTTCCTTCCTCTCCGGCAACTGAGTTAGGAAGGATGCCTGTATCTTTGTAGTGACTGGGTGTATTGATACATCATCCAAAGTGTAATTAATAACTGCACCATGCTCAAAGGGATAGTCAATATCTGCTTTTATTATTTATACCAATCTACCAATAGGTGCCCTTCTTTGCAAGACATTGGAAAACCTCCCTGGTCTTTGTGGTTGAAATGCACTGCTCGACTGATGGACCTTACAGATAATTGTATGTGTGGGGTACAGAGATGAGGTAGTCATTCAAAACTCATGTTAAACACTATTATTGCAGACAGAGTCCCTGCAACTTATTATGTGACTTGTTAAGCATTTCTACTCCTGAACTTATTTAGGCTCCTTGACATAACAAAGGGGTTGGATACTTATTGACTGAGGACATTTCAGGCTTTCTTTTTAGGATAATACTTGTCACGCTGACCTTAGAGAGCTGTTTTATTTCTCTGTTTGGTTATGTCAGGGTGTGATGTGGGGTGGGCATTCTATGTTTTCTGTTTCTTTGTTTTTGGCCGAGTGTGGTTTCCAATCAGAGGCAGCTTTCTATTGTTGTCTCTGATTGGGGATCATACTTAGGCAGCCATTTTTCCCACATTTAGGTTGTGGGATCTTGTCTTTGTTTGTTGCATGTGTTGCACTCCGAAACTTTACGTTCGTTGTGTTGTTTATTGTTTTTTTGGTGGAACATTTAATAAAGAAAATGTACGCTTCCCACGCTGCACCTTGGTCCGGTCATTCTACCACTAACGACACTGCACCACGCTGCACCTTGGTCCGGTCATTCTACCACTAACGACACTGCACCACGCTGCACCTTGGTCCGGTCATTCTACCACTAACGAGGAGCGTACCACGCTGCACCTTGGTCCGGTCATTCTACCACTAACGACAGACGTACCACGCTGCACCTTGGTCCGGTCATTCTACCACTAACGACAGACGTACCACACTGCACCTTGGTCCGGTCATTCTACCACTAACGACGCTGCACCACGCTGCACCTTGGTCCGGTCATTCTACCACTAACGACAGACGTACCACGCTGCACCTTGGTCCGGTCATTCTACCACTAACGAGGAGCGTACCACGCTGCACCTTGATCCGGTCATTCTGCCACTAGCGAGGAGCGTACCACGCTGCACCTTGATCCGGTCATTCTGCCACTAATGAGGAGCGTACCACGCTGCACCTTGGTCCGGTCATTCTACCACTAACGAGGAGCGTACCACGCTGCACCTTGATCCGGTCATTCTATCACTAACGACAGATGTACCACGCTGCACCTTGGTCCGGTCATTCTGCCACTAACGACAGATGTACCACGCTGCACCTTGGTCCGGTCATTCTACCACTAACGACAGACGTACCACGCTGCACCTTGGTCCGGTCATTCTACCACTAACGACAGATGTACCACGCTGCACCTTGGTCCGGTCATTCTACCACTAACGACAGACGTACCACGCTGCACCTTGGTCCGGTCATTCTACCACTAACGACACTGCACAACGCTGCACCTTGGTCCAGTCATTCTACCACTAACGACACTGCACAACGCTGCACCTTGGTCCAGTCATTCTACCACTAACGAGGAGCGTACCACGCTGCACCTTGGTCTGGTCATTCTACCACTAACGACAGACGTACCACGCTGCACCTTGGTCCGGTCATTCTGCCACTAACGACACTGCACCACGCTGCACCTTGGTCCGGTCATTCTACCACTAACGACACTGCACCACGCTGCACCTTGGTCCAGTCATTCTACCACTAACGACACTGCACCACGCTGCACCTTGGTCCGGTCATTCTACCACTAACGACAGACGTACCACACTGCACCTTGGTCCGGTCATTCTACCACTAACGACGCTGCACCACGCTGCACCTTGGTCCGGTCATTCTACCACTAACGACAGACGTACCACGCTGCACCTTGGTCCGGTCATTCTACCACTAACGAGGAGCGTACCACGCTGCACCTTGATCTGGTCATTCTGCCACTAGCGAGGAGCGTACCACGCTGCACCTTGATCCGGTCATTCTATCACTAACGACAGATGTACCACGCTGCACCTTGGTCCGGTCATTCTGCCACTAACGACAGATGTACCACGCTGCACCTTGGTCCGGTCATTCTACCACTAACGACAGACGTACCACGCTGCACCTTGGTCCGGTCATTCTGCCACTAACGACAGATGTACCACGCTGCACCTTGGTCCGGTCATTCTACCACTAACGACAGACGTACCACGCTGCACCTTGGTCCGGTCATTCTACCACTAACGACACTGCACAACGCTGCACCTTGGTCCAGTCATTCTACCACTAACGACACTGCACAACGCTGCACCTTGGTCCAGTCATTCTACCACTAACGAGGAGCGTACCACGCTGCACCTTGGTCTGGTCATTCTACCACTAACGACAGACGTACCACGCTGCACCTTGGTCCGGTCATTCTGCCACTAACGACACTGCACCACGCTGCACCTTGGTCCGGTCATTCTACCACTAACGACACTGCACCACGCTGCACCTTGGTCCAGTCATTCTACCACTAACGACACTGCACCACGCTGCACCTTGGTCCGGTCATTCTACCACTAACAACAGACGTACCACGCTGCACCTTGGTCCAGTCATTCTACCACTAACGACAGACGTACCACGCTGCACCTTGGTCCAGTCATTCTACCACTAACGACACTGCACCACGCTGCACCTTGGTCCAGTCATTCTACCACTAACGACAGACGTACCACGCTGCACCTTTGTCTGGTCATTCTACCACTAACGACACGGCACCACGCTGCACCTTGGTCCAGTCATTCTACCACTAACGACGCTGCACCGCGCTGCACCTTGGTCCAGTCATTCTACCACTAACGACGCTGCACCACGCTGCACCTTGGTCCAGTCATTCTACCACTAACGACGCTGCACCACGCTGCACCTTGGTCCGGTCATTCTACCACTAACGAGAAGCGTAACAATACTACAATATAACAAGGAGAGATGGCCAGTCCTATAGGAGATACTACACTATAACAAGGAGAGATGGCCAGTCCTATAGGAGATACTACTACACTATAACAAGGAGAGATGGCCAGTCCTATAGGAGATACTACACTATAACAAGGAGAGATGGCCAGTCCTATAGGAGATACTACTACACTATAACAAGGAGAGATGGCCAGTCCTATAGGAGATACTACACTATAACAAGGAGAGATGGCCAGTCCTATATGGGATACTACTACACTATAACAAGGAGAGATGGCCAGTCCTATAGGAGATACTACTTGGCGCTGGTCTCAATAAACACTAACCTGTTTGACGTTGTAGCCTGTCTTGGCGCTGGTCTCAATAAACATGACGCTGAGCTCCTTGGCCCGCTGTTCTCCTTCCTCTATGGTGATCTGCCTGTGAGGGAGAAATATTAGGTTCAGTTATCAAACATCCTTATGCCATTAAATGACATAAAAGTGAGCTGGGTAAGGAGGTTTTCTACAGTAGAGACTCCCTGGGTAAGGAGGTTTTCTACAGTAGAGACTCCCTGGGTAAGGAGGTTTTCTACAGTAGAGACCCACTGGGTAAGGAGGTTTTCTACAGTAGAGACCCACTGGGTAAGGAGGTTTTCTACAGTAGAGACCCACTGGGTAAGGAGGTTTTCTACAGTAGAGACCCACTGGGTAAGGAGGTTTTCTACAGTAGAGACCCACTGGGTCAGGAGGTTTTCTACAGTAGAGACCCACTCGGTAAAGAGGTTTTCTACAGTAGAGACCCACTGGGTAAGGAGGTTTTCTACAGTAGAGACCCACTGGGTAAGGAGGTTTTCTACAGTAGAGACCCACTGGGTAAAGAGGTTTTCTACAGTAGAGACTCACTGGGTAAGGAGGTTTTCTACAGTAGAGACCCACTGGGTAAGGAGGTTTTCTACAGTAGAGAACCACTGGGTAAGGAGGTTTTCTACAGTAGAGACCCACTGGGTAAGGAGGTTTTCTACAGTAGAGACCCACTGGGTAAGGAGGTTTTCTACAGTAGAGACCCACTGGGTAAGGAGGTTTTCTACAGTAGAGACCCACTGGGTAAAGAGGTTTTCTACAGTAGAGACCCACTGGGTAAGGAGGTTTTCTACAGTAGAGACCCACTGGGTAAAGAGGTTTTCTACAGTAGAGACTCACTGGGTAAGGAGGTTTTCTACAGTAGAGACCCACTGGGTAAGGAGGTTTTCTACAGTAGAGAACCACTGGGTAAGGAGGTTTTCTACAGTAGAGACCCACTGGGTAAGGAGGTTTTCTACAGTAGAGACCCACTGGGTAAGGAGGTTTTCTACAGTAGAGACCCACTGGGTAAGGAGGTTTTCTACAGTAGAGACCCACTGGGTAAGGAGGTTTTCTACAGTAGAGAACCACTGGGTAAGGAGGTTTTCTACAGTAGAGAACCACTGGGTAAGGAGGTTTTCTACAGTAGAGACCCACTGGGTAAGGAGGTTTTCTACCTACAGTAGAGACCCACTGGGTAAGGAGGTTTTCTACAGTAGAGACCCACTGGGTAAGGAGGTTTTCTACAGTAGAGACTCCCTGGGTAAGGAGGTTTTCTACAGTAGAGACTCCCTGGGTAAGGAGGTTTTCTACAGTAGAGACCCACTGGGTAAGGAGGTTTTCTACAGTAGAGACCCACTGGGTAAGGAGGTTTTCCACTGGGTAAGGAGGTTTTCTAGAGACCCACTGGGTAAGGAGGTTTTCTACAGTAGAGACCCACTGGGTCAGGAGGTTTTCTACAGTAGAGACCCACTCGGTAAAGAGGTTTTCTACAGTAGAGACCCACTGGGTAAGGAGGTTTTCTACAGTAGAGACCCACTGGGTAAGGAGGTTTTCTACAGTAGAGACCCACTGGGTAAAGAGGTTTTCTACAGTAGAGACTCACTGGGTAAGGAGGTTTTCTACAGTAGAGACCCACTGAGGTTTTCTACAGGAACCAGGTTTTCTACAGTAGAGACCCACTGGGTAAGGAGGTTTTCTACAGTAGAGACCCACTGGGTAAGGAGGTTTTCTACAGTAGAGACCCACTGGGTAAGGAGGTTTTCTACAGTAGAGACCCACTGGGTAAGGAGGTTTTCTACAGTAGAGAACCACTGGGTAAGGAGGTTTTCTACAGTAGAGAACCACTGGGTAAGGAGGTTTTCTACAGTAGAGACCCACTGGGTAAGGAGGTTTTCTACCTACAGTAGAGACCCACTGGGTAAGGAGGTTTTCTACAGTAGAGACCCACTGGGTAAGGAGGTTTTCTACAGTAGAGAACCACTGGCTAAGGAGGTTTTCTACAGTAGAGACCCACTGGGTAAGGAGGTTTTCTACAGTAGAGACCCACTGGGTAAGGAGGTTTTCTACAGTAGAGACCCACTGGGTAAGGAGGTTTTCTACAGTAGAGACCCACTGGGTCAGGAGGTTTTCTACAGTAGAGACTCCTGGGTAAGGAGGTTTTCTACAGTACAGACCCACTGGGTAAGGAGGTTTTCTACAGTAGAGACCCACTGTAAGGAGGTTTTCTACAGTAGAGACCCACTGGGTCAGGAGGTTTTCTGGGTAACAGTAGAGACCCACTGGGTAAGGAGGTTTTCTACAGTAGAGACCCACTGGGTAAGGAGGTTTTCTACAGTAGAGACCCACTGGGTAAGGAGGTTTTCTACAGTAGAGACCCACTGGGTAAGGAGGTTTTCTACAGTAGAGACCCACTGGGTAGAGAACCACTGGGTAAGGAGGTTTTCTACAGTAGAGAACCACTGGGTAAGGAGGTTTTCTACAGTAGAGACCCACTGGGTAAGGAGGTTTTCTACCTACAGTAGAGACCCACTGGGTAAGGAGGTTTTCTACAGTAGAGACCCACTGGGTAAGGAGGTTTTCTACAGTAGAGAACCACTGGCTAAGGAGGTTTTCTACAGTAGAGACCCACTGGGTAAGGAGGTTTTCTACAGTAGAGACCCACTGGGTAAGGAGGTTTTCTACAGTAGAGACCCACTGGGTAAGGAGGTTTTCTACAGTAGAGACCCACTGGGTCAGGAGGTTTTCTACAGTAGAGACTCCCTGGGTAAGGAGGTTTTCTACAGTAGAGACCCACTGGGTAAGGAGGTTTTCTACAGTAGAGACCCACTGGGTAAGGAGGTTTTCTACAGTAGAGACCCACTGGGTAAGGAGGTTTTCTACAGTAGAGAACCACTGGGTAAGGAGGTTTTCTACAGTAGAGAACCACTGTAAGGAGGTTTTCTACAGTAGAGACCCACTGGGTAAGGAGGTTTTCTACCTACAGTAGAGACCCACTGGGTAAGGAGGTTTTCTACAGTAGAGACCCACTGGGTAAGGAGGTTTTCTACAGTAGAGAACCACTGGCTAAGGAGGTTTTCTACAGTAGAGACCCACTGGGTAAGGAGGTTTTCTACAGTAGAGACCCACTGGGTAAGGAGGTTTTCTACAGTAGAGACCCACTGCAAGGAGGTTTTCTACAGTAGAGACCCACTGGGTCAGGAGGTTTTCTACAGTAGAGACTCCCTGGGTAAGGAGGTTTTCTACAGTACAGACCCACTGGGTAAGGAGGTTTTCTACAGTAGAGACCCACTGGGTAAGGAGGTTTTCTACAGTAGAGACCCACTGGGTCAGGAGGTTTTCTACAGTAGAGACTCCCTGGGTAAGGAGGTTTTCTACAGTAGAGACCCACTGGGTAAGGAGGTTTTCTACAGTAGAGACCCACTGGGTAAGGAGGTTTTCTACAGTAGAGACCCACTGGGTAAGGAGGTTTTCTACAGTAGAGACCCACTGGGTAAGGAGGTTTTCTACAGTAGAGAACCACTGGGTAAGGAGGTTTTCTACAGTAGAGAACCACTGGGTAAGGAGGTTTTCTACAGTAGAGACCCACTGGGTAAGGAGGTTTTCTACCTACAGTAGAGACCCACTGGGTAAGGAGGTTTTCTACAGTAGAGACCCACTGGGTAAGGAGGTTTTCTACAGTAGAGAACCACTGGCTAAGGAGGTTTTCTACAGTAGAGACCCACTGGGTAAGGAGGTTTTCTACAGTAGAGACCCACTGGGTAAGGAGGTTTTCTACAGTAGAGACCCACTGGGTAAGGAGGTTTTCTACAGTAGAGACCCACTGGGTCAGGAGGTTTTCTACAGTAGAGACTCCCTGGGTAAGGAGGTTTTCTACAGTACAGACCCACTGGGTAAGGAGGTTTTCTACAGTAGAGACCCACTGGGTAAGGAGGTTTTCTACAGTAGAGACCCACTGGGTAAGGAGGTTTTCCACAGTAGAGACCCACTGGGTAAGGAGGTTTTCTACAGTAGAGACCCACTGGGAACGGACGCCAGTATAATGTCTAGTCCCTGTCCTACAGCCTGATCTAGTCCCTGTCCTACAGCCTGATCTAGTCCCTGTCCTACAGCCTGATCTAAACCCTGTCCTACAGCCTGATCTAAACCCTGTCCTACAGCCTGATCTAATCCCTGTCCTACAGCCTGATCCCTGTCCTACAGCCTGATCTAAACCCAGTCCTACAGCCTGATCTAAACCCTGTCCTACAGCCTGATCCCTGTCCTACAGCCTGATCTAGTCCCTGTCCTACAGCCTGATCTAAACCCTGTCCTACAGCCTGATCCCTGTCCTACAGCCTGATCTAAACCCTGTCCTACAGCCTGATCTAAACCCTGTCCTATAGTCTTCTCTAATCCCTGTCCCATAGCTTTTATCTGCCATTATGGCTGCCTTCCTTGAATGTTAATTGACTGATCCAGTCAGTCTAACTCAGGAAACTGCCTTGCACAGCACTTTATCTGCCTTCCCTAGATCAATTAGACACTGGTGAGCTTTCCAAATGGGACCCTATTCCCTATCTAGTGCACTACTTTCGACCAGGGTTTTGGTCAAAAGTAGTGCACTGTGTAAGTAATAGGGTTCTATTTGGGATTTAGCCTCTGGCTCTGAGATGTGAAGCATGCCGGTGGGAATGTCGGCTACAGCAGAAGCAGAGGTGTATCCTAACCTATCCTCCGCCAGCTCTGCCTGTCATGTTAACGACCCTGTAAATGCTATTATTACCGCGCCTGGCTTAAAGGTGCTGACCATCACTGTGAAGTTGGGTTCTGTCCACGTCCCAAATAACACCTTATTCCCTTTATAGTGCTTTACCGTACCCATAGGCCTCTGGTCAAATGTAGTGCACTGTAAAGGGAATAGAAAGCCATTTGGTCTCGTGTGGCTCAGTTGGTAGAACACTGCGCTTGCAACGCCAAGGTTATGGGTTCGATTCCCACAGGGGGACCAGTACGGAAAGATAGAAGAAAATAAAATGCATTCACTACTGTAAATCACTCTGGATAAGTGCGTCTGATAAATGATTTAAATGTATATAAAATACAATTTAAAAAAAAATAGAGATGTAGGATTTGTTTGTGGTGGTTTAGCACGGCTGTGACAGCGCCTCTACCTGGCAGTGGTGTCATTGGGTTTGTTGGACGGGATGCTGAGGGCACATCGAAAGGCAGTGAGACGGACTAACCCGAGGCAATACTACTCTACGTCTCATGTTTTAATTAAATGTGGCTGAAGCATGAAACACACTAAGTAAAAAGCCTCGTTTCCGCCCTGGTCCATAAATAAGACCCCTGAGTTTCTGAACACAGCATGAAATGCAAAGAGGATCCTGATCACATGGCTCCTGGCTGCTCCAGAAATCATGACTGAACGGAAAACGCCACACACACACACACCTCTTATCTCCCAAGTCTGTTTTGTTGCCGACCAGCATGATAATGACATCACTTCCTCTCTCTGTTCTGACGTCGTCGATCCATTTGGACGTTTGCTGGAAGGAGTTCACATCTGCAGAAGTAAAATAGTATTTCAAGTTGTTTTAAATATCAGATATTGTTTAAACGTGCCTATTGACAAAGAATGGTTGTGCATACACTGTTTAACTTAAATATTCACTCGTTTAATTTGCATATTATTCTCAGATATAAGATGATCAAAATGTTAAGACAATTTCTATGTGGGTTTGGTAATATTCCTATCAATCCATTCCTTTTGACCTTGACCCCCATTCCAGTTCAGAACGCAGGACTGTGTGTTCCTGGGTTCAAAGGTCGTACCATATTAAAGGGACTTGACAATAAACACCCACTGCTCGTTCGCTTCAAGGTGAAAACTTAAAAACAGCCTTCAGGGATTTAAATGTAACCTTTATTTAACTAGGCCAGTCAGTTAAGAACAATTTCTTATTTACAACGACGGCCTACAGGGGAACAGTGGGTTAACTGCCTTGTTCAGGGGCAGAACGGCAGATTTTTACCTTCGTCAGCTCCGGGACTCGATCCAGCAACCTTTTGGTTACTGGTCTAACAAGGCTACCACAAGGCTACCTGCCACCATGTTACGGAACCATGTTAGGGAGCCAGGAAGGGAGACATGTTAGGGAGCCATGTTAGGGAGCCATGTTAGGGAGCCATGTTAGGGAGCCATGAAGGGAGCCATGTTAGGGAGCCATGTTAGGGAGCCATGTTAGGGAGCCAGGAAGGGAGCCATGTTAGGGAGCCATGTTACGGAACCATGTTAGGGAGCCATGTTAGGGAGCCAGGAAGGGAGCCATGTTAGGGAGCCATGTTAGGGAGCCAGGAAGGGAGCCATGTTAGGTAGCCATGTAAGGGAGCCATGAAGGGAGCCATGTTACGGAACCATGTTAGGGAGCCAGGAAGGGAGCCATGTTAGGGAGCCAGGAAGGGAGCCATGTTAGGGAGCCATGAAGGGAGCCATGTTAGGGAGCCATGAAGGGAGCCAGGAAGGGAGCCATGTTAGGGAGCCAGGAAGGGAGCCATGTTAAGGAGCCATGTTAGGGAGCCATGAAGGGAACCATGTTAGGGGGCCATGTTAGGGAGCCATGTTAGGGAGCCATGTTACGAAACCATGTTAGGGAGCCATGTTAGGGAGCCAGGAAGGGAGCCATGTTACGGAACCATGTTAGGGAGCCAGGAAGGGAGCCATATTAGGGAGCCAGGAAGGGAGCCATGTTAGGGAGCCATGTTAGGGAGCCATGTTAGGGAGCCATGTTAAGGAGCCATGTTAGGGAGCCATGAAGGGAGCCGTGTTAGGGAGCCATGAAGGGAGCCAGGAAGGGAGCCATGTTAGGGAGCCATGTTAGGGAGCCATGAAGGGAGCCAGGAAGGGAGCCATGTTAGGGAGCCAGGAAGGGAGCCATGTTAAGGAGCCATGTTAGGGAGCCATGTTAGGGAGCCATGAAGGGAGCCATGTTAGGGAGCCATGTTAGGGAGCCATGTTAGGGAGCCAGGAAGGGAGCCATGTTAGGGAGCCAGGAAGGGAGCCATGTTAAGGAGCCATGTTAGGGAGCCATGTTAGGGAGCCATGAAGGGAACCATGTTAGGGGGCCATGTTAGGGAGCCATGTTAGGGAGCCATGTTAGGGAGCCATGTTAAGGAGCCATGTTAGGGAGCCATGTTAAGGAGCCATGTTAGGGAGCCATGAAGGGAGCCATGAAGGGAGCCAGGAAGGGAACTATGTTAGGGAGCCATGTTAGGGAGCCATGTTAGGGAACCATGAAGGGAGCCATGTTAGGGAACCATGTTAGGGAGCCATGAAGGGAGCCATGTTAGGGAACCATGAAGGGAGCCATGTTAGGGAACCATGTTAGGGAGCCATGAAGGGAGCAATGTTAGGGAGCCATGAAGGGAGCCATGTTAGGGAGCCATGAAGGGAGCCATGTTAGGGAGCCATGTTAGGGAGCCATGTTAGGGAGCCATGAAGGGAGCCATGTTAGGGAACCATGTTAGGGAGCCATGAAGGGAGCCATGTTAGGGAGCCATGAAGGGAGTGTGTGTGTGCGTGCGAGTGATCCCCACTCACTTGTAATATCATAAACCACCACAGCCACAGTAGAATCTCGTATGTAGGAGGGTATGAGGCTCCTGAAGCGCTCCTGTCCTGCCGTGTCCCACAGCTGCAACCTCACCTGGGGATCAGAGAGACACACCTGGGGATCAGAGAGACACCTGGGGATCAGAGAGACACCTGGGGATCAGAGAGACACACCTGGGGATCAGAGAGACACCTGGGGATCAGAGACACACCTGGGGATCAGAGAGACACACATGGGGATCAGAGAGACACACCTGGGGATCAGAGAGACACCTGGGGATCAGAGACACACCTGGGGATCAGAGACACGCCTCGGGATCAGAGACACACACCTGGGGATCAGAGAGACAACTGGGGATCAGAGAGACACTTGGGGATCAGAGAGACACCTGGGGATCAGAGAGACACACCGGGGGATCAGAGACACACCTGGGGATCAGAGAGGTCCCTGGAGATCAGAAAGGCACACCTGGGGATCAGAGAGACACACCTGGGGATCAGAGACACACACCTGGGGATCAGAGAGACACCTGGGATCAGAGAGACGCCTGGGGATCAGAGACACGCCTGGGGATCAGAGAGACACCTGGGGATCAGAGAGACAACTGGGGATCAGAGAGACACTTGGGGATCAGAGATAAATCTGGGGATCAGAGAGACCCCTGGGGATCAGAGAGACACCTGGGGATCAGAGAGACAACTGGGGATCAGAGAGACACTTGGGGATCAGAGAGACACCTGGGGATCAGAGAGACACCTGGGGATCAGAGAGACGCCTGGGGATCAGAGAGACACTTGGGGATCAGAGAGAAATCTGGGGATCAGAGAGACCCCTGGGGATCAGAGAGACACCTGGGGATCAGAAGACACACCTGGGGATCAGAGAGACACACCAGGGGATCAGAGAGACACACCTGGGGATCAGAGAGACACACCTGGGGATCAGAAAGGCACACCTGGGGATCAGAGAGACACACCTGGGGATCAGAGACACACACCTGGGGATCAGAGAGACACCTGGGATCAGAGAGACGCCTGGGGATCAGAGACACGCCTGGGGATCAGAGAGACACCTGGGGATCAGAGAGACAACTGGGGATCAGAGAGACACACCAGGGGATCAGAGAGACACACCAGGGGATCAGAGAGACACACCTGGGGATCAGAGAGACACACCTGGGGATCAGAAAGGCACACCTGGGGATCAGAGAGACACACCTGGGGATCAGAGACACACACCTGGGGATCAGAGAGACACCTGGGATCAGAGAGACGCCTGGGGATCAGATCAGAGACACGCCTGGGGATCAGAGAGACACCTGGGGATCAGAGAGACAACTGGGGATCAGAGAGACACTTGGGGATCAGAGATAAATCTGGGGATCAGAGAGACCCCTGGGGATCAGAGAGACAACTGGGGATCAGAGAGACACTTGGGGATCAGAGAGACACCTGGGGATCAGAAGACACACCTGGGGATCAGAAGACACACCTGGGGATCAGAAGACACACCAGGGGATCAGAGAGACACACCTGGGCATCAGAGAGACACACCTGGGCATCAGAGAGACACACCTGGGGATCAGAAAGGCACACCTGGGGATCAGAGAGACACACTTGGGGATCAGAAAGTCACACCTGGGGATCAGAGAGACACACCTGGGGATCAGAGACACACACCTGGGGATCAGAGACACACACCTGGGGATCAGAGAGACACCTGGGATCAGAGAGACGCCTGGGGATCAGAGAGACACACCTGGGGATCAGAGAGACACACCTGGGGATCAGAGAGACACACCTGGGGATCAGAGACACGCCTGGGGATCAGAGACACACCTGGGGATCAGAGAGACACAGCTGAACACTGTCAGATTACTCACCATGTCCACACTGGCGTATTGTACATCACTGGAACGCATATAGTGTACACACCCACCCACCCACACACACACACACACATACACACACACAAAGTAGTACCAACACAAAGTATATTAACATAGACTCACGCCCCTGTATCCCCATTGACACCTTCTCAATGTCAGGGTATGTAAAATACGTGCCAAGATTCAGCGCAGACAGACACACGTTACATTGAATACATTTACATTTCTTATACCGTGGAACATGACATCAATGTCAGGCCTACTTCAATTGATGTGTGTGTGTGTGTGTGTGTGTGTGTGTGTGTGTGTGTGTGTGTGTGTGAGGACCAATCGCTGTATAACATCCTATTCCCTATGTAGTGCACTACCGAGCCTTATGGGGAATAGGGTGCCATTTGGGACACCTAAACTCATCAACAAAAAAAGAAGACGTCCCTTCTTCAGTTCCCAGTCTTTCAAAGATAATTCGTAAAAATCCAAATAACTTCACAGATCTTCATTGTAAAGGGTTTAAATACTGTTTCCTATGCTTGTTCAATGAACCATAAACAATTAATGAACATGCACCTGTGGAACGGTCATAAAGACACTAACAGCTTACAGACGGTAGGCAATTAAGGTCACAGTTATGAAAACTTAGGACACTAAAGAGGCCTTTCTACTGACTCTGAAAAACACCAAAAGAAAGATGCCCAGGGTCCCTGCTCATCTGCGTGAACGTGCCTTAGGCATGCTGCAAGGAGGCATGAGGACTGCAGATGTGGCCAGGGCAATAAATTGAAATGTCCGTACTGTGAGACGCCTAAGACAGCGCTACAGAGAGACAGGACGGACAGCTGATCGTCCTCGCAGTGGCAGACCACGTGTAACAACACCTGCACAGGATTAGTACATTCGAACATCACACCTGCGGGACAGGTACAGGATGGCAACAACAACTGACCCGAGTTACACCAGGAACACACAATCCCTCCATCAGTGCTCAGACTGTCCACAATAGTCTGGGAGAGGCTGAACTGAGGGCTTGTAGGTCTGTTGTAAGGCAGGTCCTCACCAGACATCTCTGGCAACAACGTCACCTATGGGCACAAAGTCAATGTCGCTGGACCAGACAGGACTGGCAAAACGTGCTCTTCTCTGACGAGTCGCGGGTTTTGTCTCACCAGGGGTGATGGTCAGATTCACGTTTATTGTGGAAGGAATGAGCGTTACACAAGAGGCCTGTACTCTGGAGCGGGATCGATTTGGAGGTAGAGGGTCCGTCATGGTCTGGGGCGGTGTGTCACAGCATCATCGGACTGAGCTTGTTGTCATTGCAGGCAATCTCAACGCAGTGCGTTACAGGGAAGACATCCTCCTCTCTCATGTGGTACCCTTCCTGCAGGCTCATCCTGACATGACCCTCCAGCATGACAATGCCACCAGCCATACTGCTCGTTATGTGTGTGATTTCCTGCAAGACAGGAATGTCAGTGTTCTGCCATGGCCAGTGAAGAGCCAGGATCTCAATCCCATTGAGCACGTCTGGGACCTGTTGAATTGGAGGGTGAGGGCTAGGGCCATTCCCCCCCAGAAATGTCTGGGAACTTGCAGGTGCCTTGGTGGAAGAGTGGAGTAACATTTCACAGCAATAACTGGCAAATCTGGTGCAGCCCATGAGGAGGAGATGCACTGCAGTACTTAATGCAGCTGGTGGCCACACCAGATACTGACTGTTACTTTTGATTTTGTCCACTTTGTTCTGGGACACATTATTCCATTTCATGTCTGTGGAACTTGTTAAGTTTATGTCTAAGTTGATGAATCTTGTTATGTTCATACAAATATTTACACATGTTAAATTTGCTGAAAATAAACACACCTGTATATCTAACACACCTGAATATCTAACACACCTGTATATCTAACACACCTGTATATGTAGCACACCTGAATATCTAACACACCTGTATATCTAACACACCTGTATATCTAACACACCTGTATATCTAACACACCTGTATATCTAACACACCTGTATATCTAACACACCTGTATATCTAACACACCTGTATATCTAGCACACATGTATATCTAACACACCTGTATATCTAACACACCTGTATATCTAACACACCTGTATATCTAACACACACCTGTATATCTAACACACCTGTATATCTAACACACCTGTATATCTAACACACCTGTATATCTAACACACCTTTAAATCTAACACACCTGCATATCTAACACACCTGTATATCTAACACACCTGAAGATCTAACACACCTGTATATCTAACACACCTGTATATCTAACACACCTGTATATCTAACACACCTGTATATCTAACACACCTGTATATCTAACACACCTGTATATCTAACACACCTGTATATCTAACACACCTGTATATCTAACACACCTGTATATCTAACACACCTGTATATCTAACACACCTTTAAATCTAACACACCTTTAAATCTAACACACCTGCATATCTAACACACCTGTATATCTAACACACCTGTATATCTAACACACCTGAATATCTAACACACCTGAATATCTAACACACCTGTATATCTAACACACCTGTATATCTAACACACCTGTATATCTAACACACCTGTATATCTAACACACCTTTAAATCTAACACACCTTTAAATCTAACACACCTGCATATCTAACACACCTGTATATCTAACACACCTGTATATCTAACACACCTGTATATCTAACACACCTGAATATCTAACACACCTGAATATCTAACACACCTGTAAATCTTAACACACCTGTATATCTAACACACCTGTATATCTAACACACCTGTAAATCTAACACACCTGTATATCTAACACACCTGTATATCTAACACACCTGTATATCTAACACACCTGTATATCTAACACACCTGTATATCTAACACACCTGTATATCTAACACACCTGTATATCTAACAACCTGTATATCTAACACACCTGTATATCTAACACACCTGTATATCTAACACACCTGTATATCTAACACACCTATATATCTAACACACCTGTATATCTAACACACCTGTATATCTAACACACCTGTATATGTAGCACACCTGAATATCTAACACACCTGTATATCTAACACACCTGTATATCTAACACACCTGTATATGTAGCACACCTGAATATCTAACACACCTGTATATCTAACACACCTGTATATGTAGCACACCTGTATATGTAGCACACCTGTATATCTAACACACCTGTATATGTAGCACACCTGTATATCTAACACACCTGTATATGTAGCACACCTGTATATGTAGCACACCTGTATATGTAGCACACCTGTATATGTAGCACACCTGTATATCTAACACACCTGTATATGTAGCACACCTGAATATCTAACACACCTGTATATCTAACACACCTGTATATCTAACACACCTGTATATGTAGCACACCTGTATATCTAACACACCTGTATATCTAACACACCTGTATATCTAACACACCTGCATATCTAACACACCTGTATATCTAACACACCTGTATATCTAACACACCTGTATATCTAACACACCTGTATATGTAGCACACCTGTATATCTAACACACCTGTATATCTAACACACCTGTATATCTAACACACCTGCATATCTAACACACCTGCATATCTAACACACCTGTATATCTAACACACCTGTATATCTAACAACCTGTATATCTAACACACCTGTATATCTAACACACCTGTATATCTAACAACCTGTATATCTAACACACCTGTATATCTAACACACCTGTATATCTAACACACCTGTATATCTAACACACCTGTATATCTATCACACCTGTATATCTAACAACCTGTATATCTAACACACCTGTATATCTAACACACCTGTATATCTAACACACCTGTATATCTAACACACCTGTATATCTAACACACCTGTATATCTAACACACCTGTATATCTAACACACCTGTATATCTAACACACCTGTATATCTAACACACCTGTATATGTAGCACACCTGTATATCTAACACACCTGTATATCTAACACACCTGTATATCTAACACAGCTGTATATCTAACACACCTGTATATCTAACACACCTGTATATCTAACACACCTGTATATCTAACACACCTGTATATGTAGCACACCTGAATATCTAACACACCTGTATATCTAACAAACCTGTATATCTAACACACCTGTATATGTAGCACACCTGAATATCTAACACACCTGTATATCTAACACACCTGTATATGTAGCACACCTGAATATCTAACACACCTGTATATCTAAGACACCTGTATATCTAACACACCTGTATATCTAACACACCTGTATATCTAACACACCTGTATATCTAACACGCCTGTATATCTAACACACCTGTATATCTAACACACCTGTATATCTAACACACCTGTATATCTAACACACCTGTATATCTAACACACCTTTAAATCTAACACACCTGTATATGTAGCACACCTGAATATCTAACACACCTGAATATCTAACACACCTGTATATGTAGCACACCTGAATATCTAACACACCTGTATATCTAACACACCTGTATATGTAGCACACCTGAATATCTAACACACCTGTATATCTAACACACCTGTATATCTAACAACCTGTATATCTAGCACACCTGTATATCTAACACACCTGTATATCTAACACACCTTTAAATCTAACACACCTTTAAATCTAACACACCTGTATATCTAACACACCTGTATATGTAGCACACCTGAATATCTAACACACCTGTATATCTAACACACCTGTATATCTAACACACCTGTATATCTAACACACCTGTATATCTAACACACCTGAATATCTAACAACCTGTATATCTAACACACCTGTATATGTAGCACACCTGTATATGTAGCACACCTGTATATCTAACACACCTGTATATGTAGCACACCTGTATATGTAGCACACCTGTATATCTAACACACCTGTATATCTAACACACCTGTATATGTAGCACACCTGAATATCTAACACACCTGTATATCTAACACACCTGTATATCTAACACACCTGAATATCTAACACACCTGTATATCTAACACACCTGTATATCTAACACACCTGTATATGTAGCACACCTGTATATGTAGCACACCTGAATATCTAACACACCTGTATATCTAACACACCTGTATATGTAGCACACCTGTATATGTAGCACACCTGTATATCTAACACACCTGTATATGTAGCACACCTGTATATCTAACACACCTGTATATGTAGCACACCTGTATATGTAGCACACCTGTATATGTAGCACACCTGTATATCTAACACACCTGTATATGTAGCACACCTGTATATCTAACACACCTGTATATGTAGCACACCTGTATATCTAACACACCTGTATATGTAGCACACCTGAATATCTAACACACCTGTATATCTAACACACCTTTATATGTAACACACCTGTATATGTAGCACACCTGAATATCTAACACACCTGTATATCTAACACACCTGTATATCTAACACACCTGTATATGTAGCACACCTGTATATCTAACACACCTGTATATCTAACACACCTGTATATCTATCACACCTGTATATCTAACAACCTGTATATCTAACACACCTGTATATCTAACACACCTGTATATCTAACACACCTGTATATCTAACACACCTGTATATCTAACACACCTGTATATGTAGCACACCTGTATATCTAACACACCTGTATATCTAACACACCTGTATATCTAACACACCTGTATATCTAACACACCTGTATATCTAACACACCTGTATATCTAACACACCTGTATATCTAACACACTTGTATATGTAGCACACCTGAATATCTAACACACCTGTATATCTAACACACCTGTATATCTAACACACCTGTATATCTAACACACCTGTATATCTAACACACCTGTATATGTAGCACACCTGTATATCTAACACACCTGTATATCTAACACACCTGTATATCTAACACACCTGTATATCTAACACACCTGTATATGTAGCACACCTGAATATCTAACACACCTGTATATCTAACACACCTGTATATCTAACACACCTGTATATGTAGCACACCTGAATATCTAACACACCTGTATATCTAACACAACTGTATATGTAGCACACCTGAATATCTAACACACCTGTATATCTAACACACCTGTATATCTAACACACCTGTATATCTAACACGCCTGTATATCTAACACACCTGTATATCTAACACACCTGTATATCTAACACACCTGTATATCTAACACACCTGTATATCTAACACACCTTTAAATCTAACACACCTTTAAATCTAACACACCTGTATATCTAACACACCTGTATATCTATCACACCTCTATATCTCACACCTTTAAATCTAACACACCTGTAAATCTAACACACCTGTATATCTAACACACCTGTATATCTAACACACCTGTATATCTAACACACCTGTATATCTATCACACCTCTATATCTCACACCTTTAAATCTAACACACCTGTAAATCTAACACACCTGTATATCTAACACACCTGTATATCTAACACACCTGTATATGTAGCACACCTGTATATCTAACACACCTGTATATGTAACACACCTGTATATGTAGCACACCTGTATATGTAGCACACCTGTATATCTAACACACCTGTATATGTAGCACACCTGTATATCTAACACACCTGTATATGTAGCACACCTGTATATCTAACACACCTGTATATGTAGCACACCTGAATATCTAACACACCTGTATATCTAACACACCTGTATATCTAACACACCTGTATATGTAGCACACCTGAATATCTAACACACCTGTATATCTAACACACCTGTATATCTAACACACCTGTATATGTAGCACACCTGTATATCTAACACACCTGTATATCTAACACACCTGTATATCTATCACACCTGTATATCTAACAACCTGTATATCTAACACACCTGTATATCTAACACACCTGTATATCTAACACACCTGTATATGTAGCACACCTGTATATCTAACACACCTGTATATCTAACACACCTGTATATCTAACACACCTGTATATCTAACACACCTGTATATCTAACACACCTGTATATGTAGCACACCTGAATATCTAACACACCTGTATATCTAACACACCTGTATATCTAACACACCTGTATATCTAACACACCTGTATTTGTAGCACACCTGTATATCTAACACACCTGTATATCTAACACACCTGTATATCTAACACACCTGTATATCTAACACACCTGTATATCTAACACACCTGTATATCTAACACACCTGTATATGTAGCACACCTGAATATCTAACACACCTGTATATCTAACACACCTGTATATCTAACACACCTGTATATGTAGCACACCTGAATATCTAACACACCTGTATATCTAACACACCTGTATATGTAGCACACCTGAATATCTAACACACCTGTATATCTAACACACCTGTATATCTAACACACCTGTATATCTAACACACCTGTATATCTAACACGCCTGTATATCTAACACACCTGTATATCTAACACACCTGTATATCTAACACACCTGTATATCTAACACACCTTTAAATCTAACACACCTTTAAATCTAACACACCTGTATATCTAACACACCTGTATATCTATCACACCTCTATATCTCACACCTTTAAATCTAACACACCTGTAAATCTAACACACCTGTATATCTAACACACCTGTATATCTAACACACCTGTATATCTAACACACCTGTATATCTATCACACCTCTATATCTCACACCTTTAAATCTAACACACCTGTAAATCTAACACACCTGTATATCTAACACACCTGTATATCTAACACACCTTTAAATCTAACACACATCTTTATATCTAACACACCTGTATATCTATCACACCTCTATATCTAACACCCCTTTAAATCTAACACACCTGTAAATCTAACACACCTGCATATCTAACACACCTGTATATCTAACACACCTGTATATCTAACACACCTGTAAATCTAACACACCTTTAAATCTAACACACCTGTATATCTAACACACCTGTATATCTAACACACCTGTAAATCTAACACACCTGTATATCTAACACACCTGTAAATCTAACACACCTTTAAATCTAACACACCTGTATATCTAACACACCTGTAAATATAACACACCTGTATATCTAACACACCTGTATATCTAACACACCTGTATATCTAACACACCTTGTAAATATAACACACCTTTAAATCTAACACACCTGTAAATCTAACACACCTTTATATCTAACACACCTGTAAATCTAACACACCTTTAAATATAACACACCTTTAAATATAACACACCTTTAAATCTAACACACCTGTATATCTAACACACCTGTATATCTAGCACACCTATAAATATAACACACCTTTAAATCTAACACACCTGTATATCTAACACACCTGTATATCTAGCACACCTATAAATATAACACACCTTTAAATCTAACACACCTGTATATCTAACACACCTGTATATCTAACACACCTGTATATCTAACACACCTGTATATCTAACACTGGGGTGCCGTTTGACACACCTGTATATCTAACACACCTGTATATCTAACACACCTTTAAATCTAACACACCTGTACATCTAACACACCTGTACATCTAACACACCTGTATATCTAACACACCTGTATATCTAACACACCTGTATATCTAACACACCTGAATATCTAACACACCTGTATATCTAACACACCTGTATATCTAACACACCTGTATATCTAACACACCTTTAAATCTAACACACCTGTATATCTAACACACCTTTAAATCTAACACACCTGTATATCTAACACACCTTTAAATCTAACACACCTGTATATCTAACACACCTGTATATCTAACACACCTGTATATCTAACACACCTTTAAATCTAACACACCTGTAAATCTAACACACCTTTATATCTAACACACCTGTAAATCTAACACACCTTTAAATATAACACACCTTTAAATATAACACACCTTTAAATCTAACACACCTGTATATCTAACACACCTGTATATCTAGCACACCTATAAATATAACACACCTTTAAATCTAACACACCTGTATATCTAACACACCTGTATATCTAGCACACCTATAAATATAACACACCTTTAAATCTAACACACCTGTATATCTAACACACCTGTATATCTAACACACCTGTATATCTAACACACCTGTATATCTAACACTGGGGTGACGTTTGACACACCTGTATATCTAACACACCTGTATATCTAACACACCTTTAAATCTAACACACCTGTACATCTAACACACCTGTATATCTAACACACCTGTATATCTAACACACCTGTATATCTAACACACCTGAATATCTAACACACCTGTATATCTAACACACCTGTATATCTAACACACCTGTATATCTAACACACCTTTAAATCTAACACACCTGTATATCTAACACACCTTTAAATCTAACACACCTGTATATCTAACACACCTTTAAATCTAACACACCTGTATATCTAACACACCTGTATATCTAACACACCTGTATATCTAACACACCTTTAAATCTAACACACCTGTACATCTAACACACCTGTATATCTAACACACCTGTATATCTAACAACCTGTATATCTAACACACCTGTATATCTAACACTGGGGTGACGTTTGACACACCTGTATATCTAACACACCTGTATATCTAACACTGGGGTGACGTTTGACACACCTGTATATCTAACACTGAGGTGACGATATTGCACAGGGACAAGGTGTGGACCTGGTGTTGACTTTGAAATGGCAGTAAAGAGCTACTTACCGTTCGGTCTTCCAAGTACATCGTTTTTGATAGGAAGTCTATTCCGATTGTGGCCTGAAATGAGAAGAAAATGGTATCAACGGCCTTGAGGACTGTAGAGTGTAACGGCCTTGAGGACTGTGGAGTGTTAAGGGCCTTGAGGACCGTGGAGAGTTAACGGCCTTGAGGACCGTGGAGAGTTAACGGCCTTGAGGACTGTGGAGAGTTAACGGCCTTGAGGACTGTGGAGAGTTAACGGCCTTGAGGACTGTGGAGTGTTAACGGCCTTGAGGACTGTGGAGAGTTAACGGCCTTGAGGACTGTGGAGTGTTAATGGTACAGTAGATATCTGACTGAGCCCAGTACAGTACAGTATATTACAGTAGATATCTGACTGAACCCAGTACAGAAGATATCTGACTGAACCCAGTACATTACAGTAGATATCTGACTGAACCCAGTACAGTACAGTAGATATCTGACTGAACCCAGTACATTACAGTAGATATCTGACTGAACCCAGTACAGTACAGTAGATATCTGACTGAACCCAGTACAGTACAGTAGATATCTGACTGAACCCAGTACAGTACAGTAGATATCTGACTGAACCCAGTACAGTATAATAATAATATCTGATAGGAAGCTACACATGATATCAAGAAGCTGCTTCTTATGAATAGCTAACAAATCTATCATCTTTACGCATTATCGTTAGCTAATGCCAGCAGAGTGGTAGATTAACGTCTACGCAAAACATTAAGAACACCTTTCTAATATTGAGTTGGATTCTACAAGGTGTCGAAAGCATTCCACAGGGATGCTGGTCCATGTTGACTCCAATGCTGCCTACAGTTGGGTTAAGTTGGCTGTATGTCCTTTGGGTGGTGGACCGTTCTTGATACACACAGGAAACTGTTGAGCGTGAAAAACCCAGCAGCGTTGCAGTTCTTGACACCAACCGGTGCGCCTGGCACCTACTAACATACCCCCGTTCAAAGGCACTTCAATCTTCTTTCCTGCCCATTCACCCTCTGAATGCCACACATACACAATCCATGTCTCAATTGTCCCGAGGCTTTAAAATCCTTCTTTAACCCGTCTCCTCCCCTTCACCTCCACTGATTGAAGTGGATTTAGGTGACATCAATAAGGGATCATCTGGATTTACCTGGTCGGTCGATGTCATGGGAAGAACAGAGTGTTCATAATGTTTTTTTTAACAGCAAACACTGGAAAACGATGCCTACTGGCAGTGTAATGTATTGAACATGGGGAATGGGATAGTCCAGAATAATAATTAACAGTAATCCACTAGTCTTATATTGTTCCCTAATCACTAAACCTGCAGTGTGGAGCCTCGAAGACAGGGGAGACTGTGCTATTAGAGCCTGCAGTATTAGAGCCTGCAGTATTAGAGCCTTCACTATTAGAGTCTGCCGTATAAGAGCCTGCCGTATTGGAGCCTGCAGTATTAGAGCCTGCAGTATTAGAGCCTTCACTATTAGAGTCTGCCGTATAAGAGCCTGTCGTATTGGAGCCTGCAGTATTGGAGCCTGCAGTATTGGAGCCTGCAGTATTAGAGCCTGCAGTATTGGAGCCTACACTATTAGAGCCTTCACTATTAGAGCCTTCACTATTAGAGCCTGCAGTATTAGAGCCTGCGGTATTAGAGCCTTCACTATTAGAGCCTGCAGTATTAGAGCCTGCAGTATTAGAGCCTGCAGTATTAGAGCCTGCAGTATTAGAGCCTTCACTATTAGAGCCTGCAGTATTAGAGCCTTCACTATTAGAGCCTGCAGTATTAGAGCCTGCAGTATTGGAGCCTGCAGTATTGGAGACTGCGGTATTAGAGCCTGCAGTATTAGAGCCTGTAGTATTAGAGCCTGCAATATTAGAGCCTGCAGTATTGGAGCCTGAAGTATTGGAGCCTGCAGTATTGGAGCCTGCAGTATTAGAGCCTGCAGTATCGGAGCTGAGGCTTGGAGCCAGTTGAGTTTGCAGTGTTGGAACCCTGCAGCATTGGGGCCTTGGAGACGGGGGAGCTCTGCAGCATTGGGGCCTTGGAGACGGGGGAGCTCTGCAGCATTGGGGCCTTGGAGACGGGGGAGCTCTGCAGCATTGGGGCCTTGGAGACGGGGGAGCTCTGCAGCATTGGGGCCTTGGAGACGGGGGAGCTCTGCAGCATTGGGGCCTTGGAGACGGGGGAGCTCTGCAGCATTGGGGCCTTGGAGACGGGGGAGCTCTGCAGCATTGGACACAGTGCTGCTGCCCAGCGGGGTGCCCCCTGCCTGGTCTGCCCACTCTGACAGAACTGGCCACCAGCAGCTTGATCACGATCCCATTACCCTGTCGATGCCAGCCACTGCGGAGGGCAGTAATACTCACACAGGCTCCTCTGGCATTAGGAGCATTACTTAATATATGTATCCTTCTTCTCTATTCTCCCACAGCCAGATCATCTAGACTCTCACTGTAACCTAATTGTCTCTAGTTCACATAAAAAGATAAAGAAATATCTAAAACATAGTGCAAGGACGATGGTCATCTATCAGGAAAGCTCTTTAGTCAGATTGGTTTGAAAACCCTGAAGGAGATGTGTTACAAAGTCTATTAATTAAATAGCGTGATGAAATTAAGGGATCAAACAGTTGGCATTCCTCAATATTAGATAAAGTCATGTTGAAAGCAAAGCCACAGAGGTGTTTGTTGTTTTAATGTTGAACGGCAGAGCCAGGCATCCTCTCTGGGTTATATATAGAATGCCACACACAGAGAGAAGCACTGTGCTGCGCTGCACAAACAGACTCCCATGCAGACTAAATAATTCAGTAACTCTTTCATTATTAACCAATCACACATCATCGTTAAAGAAAGCCCCAGCTTCCGGATCCTGCATGGCCTCTCAACCAATGACTGATGGAGGAAGAGATAATCAACCAATGATCGCTGGGAGAAGAGGGATTTAACCAATGATCGCTGGGAGAAGAGGGATTGGACCAATGACTGCTGGGAGAAGAGGGATTTAACCAATGATCGCTGGGAGAAGAGGGATTGGACCAATGACTGCTGGGAGAAGAGGGATTTAACCAATGATCGCTGGGAGAAGAGGGATTGGACCAATGACTGCTGGGAGAAGAGGGAATTAACCAATGATCGCTGGGAGAAGAGGGATTTAACCAATGATCGCTGGGAGAAGAGGGATTGGACCAATGACTGCTGGGAGAAGAGGGATTTAACCAATGATCGCTGGGAGAAGAGGGAATTAACCAATGATCGCTGGGAGAAGAGGGATTTAACCAATGATCGCTGGGAGAAGAGGGATTTAACCAATGATCGCTGGGAGAAGAGGGGGAACAGAACGGTTCTAATATCAGGAAAGAGATTTGTTCTGAATTAGAACCCCAGGCACCATCAGCCAGAAAGTGAAATGTGTGTTTTTTTGTATTTGGGTATAAGGGTTGTATGAAATAGAGAACTGCATTCCAGTCAGCATTTGTCATGCTGCGGGCAGTCAGACAGACGACTTTGGAATGGAAATATTGTTGTTTTCCCACAGGTTAGTTGGAAACGGTCATCTTTTTGCTTTGTATGCATTAGCCTACCTATTGTATTAAAATGACATTTTTTTTGTTTGTATCATTATTCAGACAGAATTCGCTGCGTCAACTTCTCCTCTCCTAGTTTGGGGTGGTAGTTCAAGTGTGTCTAGTATGTCTGGTCTCATCGAAATACTGTAGAGTAGGGTGTCTAGTATGTCTGGGTCTCATCGAAATACTGTAGAGTAGTGTGTCTAGTATATCTGGGTCTCATCGAAATACTGTAGAGTAGGGTGTCTAGTATGTCTGGGTCTCATCGAAATACTGTAGAGTAGTGTGTCTAGTATGTCTGGGTCTCATCGAAATACTGTAGAGTAGGGTGTCTAGTATGTCTGGGTCTCATCGAAATACTGTAGAGTAGTGTGTCTAGTATGTCTGGGTCTCATCGAAATACTGTAGAGTAGGGTGTCTAGTATGTCTGGGTCTCATCGAAATACTGTAGAGAAGGGTGTCTAGTATGTCTGGGTCTCATCGAAATACTGTAGAGAAGGGTGTCTAGTATGTCTGGGTCTCATCGAAATACTGTAGAGTAGGGTGTCTACATGGGGTGGAGAATCACGTGACAGTAAATTTAAATATGACATTAACTTAAATATGATGCAACTGTAATTTACGACAGTGTCTGTCAATACATTTTTTGATAATGGAAAGAAGTGGAAGGTCCTCAAACCAATAGCAATCAGAAAATGGTATCATCATTGAAAAGGAAAATGGTGAATGTTGCGTCCTGGTATTAATGACCCATTTAGTTGTCTCCTAAAAGGTACGTATGCTTTATCCTCTATGCAAAACATAGCAAGTGTCGCTGTTATCATTCTTGTTGCTTCCAGTTCAGTAGACATACAGTGGCTTGCGAAAGTATTCAACCCCCCCCCCTTGGCATTTCTTCTATTTTGTTGGGGGGGGTATCGTTTAATTTACACAACATGCCTATCACTTTGAAAATGCAAAAATATTTTTTAAATTGTGAAACAAACAAGAAATAAGGCAAAAGAAATCTGAAAACGTGCATAACTATTCACCCCCCCCAAAGTCAATACTTTGTAGAGACACCTTGTACAGCAATTACAGCTGCAGGTCTCTTGGGGTTTGTCTCTATAAACTTGGCATATCTAGCCACTGGGATTTTTGCCCATTCTTCAAGGCAAATCTGCTCCAGCTCCTTCAAGTTGGATGGGTTCCTGCTGGTGTACAGCAATCTTTAAGTCAAACCACAGATTCTCAATTGGATTGAGGTCTGGGCTTTGACTAGGCCATTCCAGGTCATTTACATGTTTCCCCTTGAACCACTCGAGTGTTGCTTTAGCAGTATGCTTAGGGACCAGTCTCAAATCTCTGGAAGACTGAAACAGGTTTCCCTCAAAAATATCCCTGTATTTAGCACCATCAATCATTCCTTCAAATCTGACCAGTTTCCCTGCCGATGAAAAACATTGTTGTTCTCGGGGTGATGAGAGCTGTTGGGTTTGCCCAAGACAGCGTTTTCCTTGATGGCAAAAAGCTACATTTTAGTCTCATCTGACCAGAGTACCTTCTTCCATATGTTTGGGGAGACTCCCACATGCCTTTATGGCGAACACCAAACGTGTTTTCTTTTTATTTTATTTAAGCAAATGCTTTTTTCTGGCCACTCCTCCATAAAGCCCAGCTCTGTGGAGTGTACGGCTTAAAGTGGTCCTATGGACAGATACTCCAATCTCCGCTGTGGAGCTTTGCAGCTCCTTCAGGGTTATCTTTGGACTCTTTGTTGCCTCTCTGATTAACGCCCTCCTTGCCTGGTGTTTGGGTGGGCGGCCATCTCTTGGCAGGTTTGTGGTGCCATATTCGTTCCATTTTTAATAATGGATTTAATGGTGCTCCGTGGGATGTTCAAAGTTTCATATACTTTTTTATAACCCAACCCTGATCTCTACTTCTACACAACTTTGTCCCTGACCTGTTTGGAGAGCTCCTTGGTCTTCATGGTGCTGCTTGCTTGGTGGTGCCCTTTGCTTAGTGGTGTTGCAGACTCTGGGGCCTTTCAGAACAGGTGTATATATACTGAGATCATTTGACAGATCATGTGACACTTAGATTGCACACAGGTGGACTTTATTTAACTAATTATGTGACTTCTGAAGGTAATTGGTTGCACCAGATCTTATTTAGGGGCTTCATAGCAAAGGGGGTGAATAAACACACACACCACTTTACACTTTTAATTTTCTTGAAACAAATCATTTTTTTTTCACTTCACCAATTGGGACTATTTTGTGTATGTTCATTATATGAAATAAAAATAAAAATCCATTTAAATTACAGGTTGTAATGCAACAAAATAGGAAAAACGGCAAGGGGGGATGAATACTTATGCAAGGCCTGCGAGGTGCACGTGCTGTCTCAATTAAATACAGCAGGCTATAGCCTATGTATGGGCAGTTATCTGGGCAGTTCTAAGGAAATATGTTTAGGCTATAGTTTACTACATCGCCTAGAAATAAATATTGATCACCCATATTTCTCAGTCTGAAAATCGTCTCACTCCTAAAAAAAAAAAAGTAGGCTATAAAAAAATATATCTCAAGAGAAATCAATGTTATCTCTAGAATGAAGAATAGCTAGAATATGTCTCTGTTTACCCACCAGGGATCTCAGCTACAGTAACCATGTTATCTAACTTCCTCTGTTAAGGCTATCAAAATGGGGAGGTGGACTTAGATGGAAACATCAATGTCAGGTCTATCCATAGTGGCATCTTTCATGCTGTATCTACCAGTGTTAATGTATCTACCATGTATCTACCAGTGTTAATGTATCTACCAGTGTTAATGTATCTACCATGTATCTACCAGTGTTAATGTATCTACCATGTATCTACCAGTGTTAATGTATCTACCATGTATCTACCAGTGTTAATGTATCTACCAGTGTTAATGTATCTACCCGTGTTAATGTATCTACCATGTATCTACCAGTGTTAATGTATCTACCAGTGTTAATGTATCTACCATGTATCTACCAGTGTTAATGTATCTACCAGTGTTAATGTATCTACCATGTATCTACCAGTGTTAATGTATCTACCATGTATCTACCAGTGTTAATGTATCTACCAGTGTTAATGTATCTACCAGTGTTAATGTATCTACCAGTGTTCATGTATCTACCAGTGTTAATGTATCTACCAGTGTTAATGTATCTACCAGTGTTAATGTATCTACCAGTGTTAATGTATCTACCATGTATCTACCAGTGTTAATGTATCTACCATGTATCTACCAGTGTTAATGTATCTACCATGTATCTACCAGTGTTAATGTATCTACCATGTATCTACCAGTGTTAATGTATCTACCAGTGTTAATGTATCTACCAGTGTTAATGTATCTACCAGTGTTCATGTATCTACCAGTGTTCATGTATCTACCATGTATCTACCAGTGTTAATGTATCTACCAGTGTTAATGTATCTACCAGTGTTAATGTATCTACCAGTGTTAATGTATCTACCAGTGTTAATGTATCTACCAGTGTTAATGTATCTACCAGTGTTCATGTATCTACCATGTATCTACCAGTGTTAATGTATCTACCAGTGTTAATGTATCTACCCGTGTTCATGTATCTACCCGTGTTAATGTATCTACCATGTATCTACCATGTATCTACCAGTGTTAATGTATCTACCAGTGTTCATGTATCTACCATGTATCTACCAGTGTTAATGTATCTACCATGTATCTACCAGTGTTAATGTATCTACCAGTGTTAATGTATCTACCAGTGTTAATGTATCTACCAGTGTTCATGTATCTACCAGTGTTAATGTATCTACCAGTGTTAATGTATCTACCATGTATCTACCAGTGTTAATGTATCTACCAGTGTTAATGTATCTACCAGTGTTAATGTATCTACCATGTATCTACCAGTGTTAATGTATCTACCAGTGTTAATGTATCTACCATGTATCTACCAGTGTTAATGTATCTACCATGTATCTACCAGTGTTAATGTATCTACCAGTGTTAATGTATCTACCAGTGTTAATGTATCTACCATGTATCTACCATGTATCTACCAGTGTTAATGTATCTACCATGTATCTACCAGTGTTAATGTATCTACCAGTGTTAATGTATCTACCATGTATCTACCAGTGTTAATGTATCTACCATGTATCTACCAGTGTTAATGTATCTACCAGTGTTAATGTATCTACCAGTGTTAATGTATCTACCAGTGTTAATGTATCTACCATGTATCTACCAGTGTTAATGTATCTACCAGTGTTAATGTATCTACCATGTATCTACAAGTGTTAATGTATCTACCATGTATCTACCAGTGTTAATGTATCTACCAGTGTTAATGTATCTACCATGTATCTACCAGTGTTAATGTATCTACCAGTGTTAATGTATCTACCAGTGTTCATGTATCTACCACGTGTTAATGTATCTACCATGTATCTACCATGTATCTACCAGTGTTAATGTATCTACCAGTGTTAATGTATCTACCATGTATCTACCAGTGTTAATGTATCTACCATGTATCTACCAGTGTTAATGTATCTACCAGTGTTAATGTATCTACCAGTGTTAATGTATCTACCAGTGTTCATGTATCTACCATGTATCTACCAGTGTTAATGTATCTACCAGTGTTAATGTATCTACCAGTGTTAATGTATCTACCAGTGTTAATGTATCTACCAGTGTTAATGTATCTACCCGTGTTAATGTATCTACCAGTGTTAATGTATCTACCAGTGTTAATGTATCTACCATGTATCTACCAGTGTTAATGTATCTACCATGTATCTACCAGTGTTAATGTATCTACCAGTGTTAATGTATCTACCAGTGTTAATGTATCTACCAGTGTTAATGTATCTACCATGTATCTACCAGTGTTAATGTATCTACCAGTGTTCATGTATCTACCAGTGTTAATGTATCTACCAGTGTTAATGTATCTACCATGTATCTACCAGTGTTAATGTATCTACCATGTATCTACCAGTGTTAATGTATCTACCATGTATCTACCAGTGTTCATGTATCTACCAGTGTTAATGTATCTACCAGTGTTAATGTATGTTAATGTATCTACCATGTATCTACCAGTGTTAATGTATCTACCATGTATCTACCAGTGTTAATGTATCTACCAGTGTTAATGTATCTACCAGTGTACCAGTGTTAATGTATCTACCAGTGTTAATATATCTACCAGTGTTCATGTATCTACCAGTGTTAATGTATCTACCAGTGTTAATGTATCTACCAGTGTTAATGTATCTACCAGTGTTAATGTATCTACCAGTGTTAATGTATCTACCAGTGTTAATGTATCTACCAGTGTTCATGTATCTACCAGTGTTAATGTATCTACCAGTGTTAATGTATCTACCAGTGTTCATGTATCTACCAGTGTTAATGTATCTACCAGTGTTCATGTATCTACCATGTATCTACCAGTGTTAATGTATCTACCAGTGTTCATGTATCTACCAGTGTTAATGTATCTACCAGTGTTAATGTATCTACCAGTGTTAATGTATCTACCATGTATCTACCAGTGTTAATGTATCTACCATGTTCATGTATCTACCAGTGTTAATGTATCTACCATGTATCTACCAGTGTTAATGTATCTACCATGTATCTACCAGTGTTAATGTATCTACCATGTATTACCATGTATCTACCAGTGTTAATGTATCTACCAGTGTTAATGTATCTACCATGTATCTACCAGTGTTCATGTATCTACCAGTGTTAATGTATCTACCAGTGTTAATGTATCTACCAGTGTTAATGTATCTACCAGTGTTCATGTATCTACCAGTGTTCTACCATGTATCTACCAGTGTATCTACCAGTGTTAATGTATCTACCCATGTATCTACCAGTGTTAATGTATCTACCAGTGTTAATGTATCATGTATCTACCAGTGTTAATGTATCTACCAGTGTTAATGTATCTACCAGTGTTAATGTATCTACCAGTGTTAATGTATCTACCATGTATCTACCAGTGTTAATGTATCTACCATGTTACCATGTATCTACCAGTGTTCATGTATCTACCAGTGTTAATGTATCTACCAGTGTTAATGTATCTACCAGTGTTAATGTGTTATCTACCATGTATCTACCAGTGTATCTACCATGTATCTACCAGTGTTAATGTATCTCGTGTTAATGTATCTACCAGTGTTAATGTATCTGTATCTACCAGTGTTAATGTATCTACCCAGTGTTAATGTATCTACCATGTATCTACCAGTGTTAATGTATCTACCAGTGTTAATATCTACCATGTATCTACCAGTGTTAATGTATCTACCAGTGTTCATGTATCTACCAGTGTTCATGTATCTACCATGTATCTACCAGTGTTAATGTATCTACCAGTGTTAATGTATCTACCAGTGTTAATGTATCTACCATGTATCTACCAGTGTTAATGTATCTACCAGTGTTCATGTATCTACCAGTGTTAATGTATCTACCATGTATCTACCAGTGTTAATGTATCTACCAGTGTTAATGTATCTACCAGTGTTAATGTATCTACCAGTGTTCATGTATCTACCAGTGTTAATGTATCTACCAGTGTTAATGTATCTACCAGTGTTAATGTATCTACAAGTGTTAATGTATCTACCATGTATCTACCAGTGTTAATGTATCTACAAGTGTTAATGTATCTACCATGTATCTACCAGTGTTAATGTATCTACCAGTGTTAATGTATCTACCAGTGTTAATGTATCTACCATGTATCTACCAGTGTTACTACCAGTGTTAATGTATCTACCATGTATCTACCAGTGTTAATGTATCTACCAGTGTTAATGTATCTACCAGTGTTAATGTATCTACCAGTGTTACCATGTAATCTACCCATGTATCATGTATCTACCAGTGTTAATGTATCTACCATGTATCTACCAGTGTTAATGTATCTACCATGTATCTACCAGTGTTAATGTATCTACCAGTGTTAATGTATCTACCAGTGTTAATGTATCTACCATGTATAATGTATCTACCAGTGTTCATGTATCTACCAGTGTTAATGTATCTACCCATGTATTACCAGTGTTATGTATACCAGTGTTCTACCAGTGTTAATGTATCTACCAGTGTTAATGTATCTACCATGTATCTACCAGTGTTAATGTATCTACCAGTGTTAATGTATCTACCAGTGTTAATGTATCTACCAGTGTTAATGTATCTACCATGTGTTAATGTATCTACCATGTATCTACCAGTGTTAATGTATCTACCAGTGTTAATGTATCTACCACCATGTATCTACCAGTGTTAATGTATCTACCAGTGTATCTACCAGTGTTAATGTATCTACCATGTATCTACCAGTGTTAATGTATCTACCATGTGTTAATGTATCTACCAGTGTTCATGTATCTACCAGTGTTAATGTATCTACCAGTGTTAATGTATCTAATGTATCTACCATGTATCTACCAGTGTTAATGTATCTACCAGTGTTAATGTATAATGTACCAGTGTTAATGTATCTACCAGTGTTAATGTATCTACCAGTATTAATGTATCTACCATGTATCTACCAGTGTTATCTACCAGTGTTAATGTATCTACCAGTGTTAATGTATCTATCTACCAGTGTTAATGTATCTACCAGTGTTAATGTATCTACCAGTGTTAATGTATCTACCATGTATCTACCAGTGTTAATGTATCTACCATGTGTTAATGTATCTACCAGTGTTAATGTATCTACCAGTGTTAATGTATCTACCATGTATCTGTATCCAGTGTTAATGTATCTACCAGTGTTAATGTATCTACCAGTGTTAATGTATCTACCATGTATCTACCAGTGTTAATGTATCTACCATGTATCTACCCAGTGTTAATGTATCTACCAGTGTACCAGTGTTAATGTATCTACCAGTGTTAATGTATCTACCAGTGTTAATGTATCTACCAGTGTTAATGTATCTACCCATGTATCTACCAGTGTTAATGTATCTACCAGTGTTAATGTATCTACCATGTATCTACCAGTGTTAATGTATCTACCAGTGTTCATGTATCTACCATGTATCTACCAGTGTTAATGTATCTACCAGTGTTAATGTATCTACCAGTGTTAATGTATCTACCATGTATCTACCAGTGTTAATGTATCTACCATGTATCTACCAGTGTTAATGTATCTACCAGTGTTCATGTATCTACCAGTGTTAATGTATCTACCAGTGTTAATGTATCTACCAGTGTTAATGTATCTACCAGTGTTCATGTATCTACCAGTGTTAATGTATCTACCAGTGTTAATGTATCTACCAGTGTTCATGTATCTACCATGTATCTACCAGTGTTAATGTATCTACCAGTGTTAATGTATCTACCAGTGTTAATGTATCTACCATGTATCTACCAGTGTTAATGTATCTACCAGTGTTAATGTATCTACCAGTGTTCATGTATCTACCATGTATCTACCAGTGTTAATGTATCTACCAGTGTTAATGTATCTACCATGTATCTACCAGTGTTAATGTATCTACCATGTATCTACCAGTGTTAATGTATCTACCATGTATCTACCAGTGTTAATGTATCTACCATGTATCTACCAGTGTTAATGTATCTACCAGTGTTAATGTATCTACCCGTGTTAATGTATCTACCAGTGTTAATGTATCTACCATGTATCTACCAGTGTTAATGTATCTACCATGTATCTACCAGTGTTCATGTATCTACCATGTATCTACCAGTGTTAATGTATCTACCAGTGTTAATGTATCTACCAGTGTTAATGTATCTACCAGTGTTAATGTATCTACCATGTATCTACCAGTGTTAATGTATCTACCCGTGTTAATGTATCTACCATGTATCTACCCGTGTTAATGTATCTACCAGTGTTAATGTATCTACCAGTGTTAATGTATCTACCAGTGTTAATGTATCTACCAGTGTTCATGTATCTACCATGTATCTACCATGTATCTACCAGTGTTCATGTATCTACCATGTATCTACCAGTGTTAATGTATCTACCATGTATCTACCATGTATCTACCAGTGTTAATGTATCTACCAGTGTTCATGTATCTACCATGTATCTACCATGTATCTACCAGTGTTAATGTATCTACCAGTGTTAATGTATCTACCAGTGTTAATGTATCTACCAGTGTTCATGTATCTACCAGTGTTCATGTATCTACCATGTATCTACCATGTATCTACCAGTGTTCATGTATCTACCAGTGTTAATGTATCTACCAGTGTTCATGTATCTACCAGTGTTCATGTATCTACCAGTGTTCATGTATCTACCATGTATCTACCATGTATCTACCAGTGTTAATGTATCTACCAGTGTTAATGTATCTACCAGTGTTAATGTATCTACCAGTGTTCATGTATCTACCATGTATCTACCATGTATCTACCATGTATCTACCAGTGTTCATGTGTCTACCAGTGTTAATGTATCTATCATGTATCTACAAGTGTTAATGTATCTACCATGTATCTACCAGTGTTAATGTATCTACCAGTGTTAATGTATCTACCAGTGTTAATGTATCTACCATGTATCTACCAGTGTTAATGTATCTACCCGTGTTAATGTATCTACCATGTATCTACCAGTGTTAATGTATCTACCATGTATCTACCAGTGTTCATGTATCTACCAGTGTTCATGTATCTACTAGTGTTAATGTATCTACCAGTGTTAATGTATCTACCAGTGTTAATGTATCTACCATGTATCTACCAGTGTTAATGTATCTACCAGTGTTAATGTATCTACCAGTGTTAATGTATCTACCATGTATCTACCAGTGTTAATGTATCTACCAGTGTTAATGTATCTACCATGTATCTACCAGTGTTAATGTATCTACCATGTATCTACCAGTGTTAATGTATCTACCATGTATCTACCAGTGTTCATGTATCTACCCGTGTTAATGTATCTACCATGTATCTACCCGTGTTAATGTATCTACCAGTGTTCATGTATCTACCAGTGTTAATGTATCTACCATGTATCTACCAGTGTTAATGTATCTACCATGTATCTACCCGTGTTAATGTATCTACCAGTGTTCATGTATCTACCAGTGTTAATGTATCTACCAGTGTTAATGTATCTACCAGTGTTAATGTATCTACCAGTGTTCATGTATCTACCATGTATCTACCATGTATCTACCAGTGTTAATGTATCTACCAGTGTTAATGTATCTACCAGTGTTAATGTATCTACCATGTATCTACCAGTGTTAATGTATCTACCAGTGTTCATGTATCTACCATGTATCTACCAGAGTTAATCTATCTACCAGTGTTAATGTATCTACCAGTGTTAATGTATCTACCATGTATCTACCAGTATTAATGTATCTACCATGTATCTACCAGTGTTAATTTATCTACCAGTGTTCATGTATCTACCAGTGTTACTGTATCTACCAGTGTTCATGTATCTACCATGTATCTACCATGTATCTACCAGTGTTCATGTATCTACCAGTGTTCATGTATCTACCAGTGTTCATGTATCTACCATGTATCTACCAGTGTTAATGTATCTACCAGTGTTAATGTATCTACCAGTGTTAATGTATCTACCATGTATCTACCAGTGTTAATGTATCTACCATGTATCTACCAGTGTTAATGTATCTACCATGTATCTACCAGTGTTAATGTATCTACCATGTATCTACCAGTGTTAATGTATCTACCATGTATCTACCAGTGTTAATGTATCTACCATGTATCTACCAGTGTTAATGTATCTACCAGTGTTCATGTATCTACCATGTATCTACCAGTGTTAATGTATCTACCAGTGTTAATGTATCTACCAGTGTTAATTTATCTACCAGTGTTAATGTATCTACCATGTATCTACCAGTGTTAATGTATCTACCATGTATCTACCAGTGTTAATGTATCTACCATGTATCTACCAGTGTTAATGTATCTACCAGTGTTCATGTATCTACCATGTATCTACCAGTGTTAATGTATCTACCAGTGTTAATGTATCTACCAGTGTTCATGTATCTACCAGTGTTCATGTATCTACCATGTATCTACCAGTGTTAATGTATCTACCATGTATCTACCAGTGTTAATGTATCTACCATGTATCTACCAGTGTTAATGTATCTACCAGTGTTAATGTATCTACCCGTGTTAATGTATCTACCAGTGTTAATGTATCTACCAGTATTGGTGGAGCCAGATAAGTCAGACAACCAGGAATCAATAGGACCATTTCTCTGATAACAACCAAAGGCATTGGCCTTGGAATGTTCCAGCCAACAACTTTGTTTTTCTCAATCATTGATTACCTTAAAAAAAAAGGAAAAAGGAAATGTAGCTTCAGAGCAGAAGGCCGGGATGACATCGGTTGATAAATAAAAGGCGTGTTTATACTAACGTCTAACGACGTGTCTGTAGACAAATGAGAATTCAACAAGTGTCGCTGGTCAAAATAACATTACATTTATACTCTGTCTGTTAGATCGTCAATGTGAGTTTCTGTTTTCTTGTCGCACAGACATGAAACAGTTTCAACGTTGCCTCTGTCGTTGCGACGGCGTCAATAAATTCTACATTTCTCAGACAGAATGTTCTGCTTTTTTGTGTTGTCACATTCACAACTGTAAATTAGCCTTTTTTTTGCTTGTCATTACCTTGTAAATAATGATCTTGTAATTCATTATTGTTATAGATATGTTGTGCTCATAATTTTTGAACAGGCTAGCCAGCTAGCTAGCTAACAAGCTAGCAATGAACCAAAACATTGTTTCAAAAGTTGCTGTTAGTTGCCTGGCTTGCTAGATGAACATATTGTAGTTACATTTTCAACAGGTTTGTTTATTTTGTGTTCAAATAGAGCAGGTATGCTATTTGAACAGCCAGTTTGCCGATGTCGTGCAAACTGTCGTTTTGGTGTTTAGAATTTTGACGACAATAGAATGTCCATGATGTCACTGCAAACTGTCGTTTTGGTGTTTAGAATTTTGACGACAATAGAATGTCCATGATGTCACTGCAAACTGTCGTTTTGGTGTTTAGAATTTTGTTTCTAATGACGACGACAATTTTGATGTCGGACTGCAATAGAATGTCCATGATGTCACTGCAAACTGTAGTTTTGGTGTTTAGAATTTTGACGACAATAGAATGTCCATGATGTCACTGCAAACTGTCGTTTTGGTGTTTAGAATTTTGACGACAACAAGTTTGGACGACAATAGAATTTCCATGATGTCACTGGGACAACTGTCAACAGACATGTGGACTGACGGACTATAAACCAACCTTCTGATGTACATTTAAAGGCATGTACGGTAAACCACAGTATAGTCAGTACAGTCGACAGTTGGGAGTCTAATCAAGACGCTTCTGAGTCCACCCTGCAAGGTCTTAACAAAGTGATATATTGACGTGTGATAGACAGATATGAATGCAACACATCCTGTTGTATCGACCGGTGCGGAACTACGGTTGCATGTCAAACAAACCCAGACACAGGCAGAACTAGTTGTCTGGCCGAGCAGAGAATACAGTTGTCTGTTTGATAGAAGAGGATAGGCAGCACTCTGTGCCTCCAGCAGCAGACAGGATCAATGGACCTATTGGAGATCACTACCCTGACCAATAGGGTGTGTCTGAAATGACACCCTATATCCCCTACGTAAGTGCACTACGTTTTTACCAAAGCCCTAATAGAGACCCTGTTCAAATGCAGTGCGCTATATAGGGACTAATGTGCCATTAAGTCAACACCCATAGACTACCCTACTGTCTAATAGGTCTCCTGTCCCGACCCATTTTCTAAATGGCCCCGGTATCCAGGACGATCCTGTAGTAACCAATCAGACTCAGCACTTCAAGAGCCTGAACGACTTCTACTAGAGAGCACGGTTCAGTTTACACCTGCTGCCTAAATTTCCTCCGTTGTAGAAGCTCTGAGTCGTCACGACGACGCAAAGAGACTGTGATGTCACAGCACCACTACACACACGGGAGTTAGATACACAGAGTTTCTTATGGAACTAAAACAACAACTAAACAGAAGGGCTTTAGGTGGTGGGCGTGGCAGGAGCCGTGGTATGGGGTGGTATGTAGTGGTATGGGGGGGTGGTATGTAGTGGTATGTACTGGTATGTAGTGGTATGGGGTGGTATGTAGGGCGGCAGGGTAGCCTAGTGGTTAGAGCAGGTAGCCTAGTGGTTAGAGCGTTGGACTAGTAACCGGAAGGTTGCCAGTTCAAAAACCCCCGAGCTGACAAGGTACAAATCTGTCGTTCTGCCCCCTGAACAGGCAGTTAAACCCACTGTTCCTAGGCCGTCATTGTAAATAAGAATTTGTTCTTAACTGACTTGCCTGGTTAAATAAAGGTACAATCAAATAAATAACACACACACACTAACACACTGTAACACAGACAATAAATAAATGTTTAAAAATGTAGTGGTATGTAGTGGTATGTAGTGGTATGTACTGGTATGCAGCAGTACGGGCAGGGAAAAGGCCATTTATTTATTTATTTCACCTTTATTTAACCAGGTAGGCTAGTTGAGAACAAGTTCTCATTTGCAACTGCGACCTGGCCAAGATAAAGCATAGCAGTGTGAACAGACAACACAGAGTTACACATGGAGTAAACAATTAACAAGTCAATAACACAGTAGAAAAAAAGAGAGAATCTATATACAATGTGTGCAAAAGGCAGGAGGAGGTAGACGAATAATTATAATTTTGCAGATTAACACTGGAGTGATAAATGATCAGATGGTCATGTACAGGTAGAGATATTGGTGTGCAAAAGAGCAGAAAAGTAAATAAATATAAACAGTATGGGGATGAGGTAGGTAAAATTGGGTGGGCTATTTACCGATAGACTATGTACAGCAGGTACACAAAAGGTGTCGTTAGTGAGGCAGGCAAAAACTATCATACACAGGAGGACTAAATTACGGGAAAACCATGAGCACCAACTAGGAGTCACAAAACAAAACAATACCTCACAATGATGGGGTGCAAAGAACTGAACTAAATAGTGTGTGATAATGATATACAGGTGTGTGAACAGGTGATCAGTATTCAGATGATTGGGATCTGGAGAATGAGCTGAGTTCAGGGGATCTATGTGTTCGAGAGTGGGATCTGGAGAGTGAGCTGAGTTCAGGGGATCTGGAGAGTGAGCTGAGTTCAGGGGATCTGTGTGTTTGAGAGTGGGATCTGGAGAGTGAGCTGAGTTCAGGGGATCTGTGTGTTTGAGAGTGGGATCTGGAGAGTGAGCTGAGTTCAGGGGATCTGTGTGTTTGAGAGTGGGATCTGGAGAGTGAGCTGAGTTCAGGGGATCTGTGTGTTTGAGAGTGGGATCTGGAGAGTGAGCTGAGTTCAGGGGATCTGTGTGTTTGAGAGTGGGATCTGGAGAGTGAGCTGAGTTCAGGGGATCTGTGTGTTTGAGAGTGGGATCTGGAGAGTGAGCTGAGTTCAGGGGATCTGTGTGTTTGAGAGTGGGATCTGGAGAGTGAGCTGAGTTCAGGGGATCTGTGTGTTTGAGAGTGGGATCTGGAGAGTGAGCTGAGTTCAGGGGATCTATGTGTTTGAGAGTGGGATCTGGAGAGTGAGCTGAGTTCAGGGGATCTGTGTGTTTGAGAGTGGGATCTGGAGAGTGAGCTGAGTTCAGGGGATCTGTGTGTTTGAGAGTGGGATCTGGAGAGTGAGCTGAGTTCAGGGGATCTATGTGTTTGAGAGTGGGATCTGGAGAGTGAGCTGAGTTCAGGGGATCTATGTGTTTGAGAGTGTGAGTTAGAAGCAGACATTACCGTTTTAGTCATTTTAGTTAACATTGAAAGCAGTTTACTATATCCAGAAAATTCATATACAAAAATATATCTATACAATATATATATATATATATATAGAGAGATTTTTATATTTTTTTCGTTATTTTTTTCCCCACTGTTTGGACAAAAAAACGCTCAAAGACTTCAATGGCAGAGAAATCCCTGCATACAGGGAGTCTGAATGATATAGCTCTACATCATGTCTCCCCACGGCCAACTCCCAAACACACACACAGTTCAAGACAAGGTATTCCGTATTTAGAGCCATGATTTCAGATTGCTCAAGTGAACAGAAAACCTGTTTTTCTTTTCTTTGAAAACCAGATAACGCAACACCTCACGGGCACAACGCCTCTCCCCTATTTAAACCTAGATGTTTTGTGTGTATGTATTGATACGTGATGCTGCAGCATGTGTACCATTTTAAATGTATGTATTTCTGTCTTTGAGCTGTTCTTGTCTATTATTGTTCTGTATTATGTTATGTTCTGTGTGGACCCCAGGAAGAGTAGCTGCTGCTTTCACTACAGCTAATGGGGATCCTAATAACATACAACATGCACGCACACACCGGCAAACTCTCTCTCTCTCTCTCTTTCTACTCTCTCTCTGTCTCTCTCTCTTTCTACTCTCTCTCTCTCCCTCTCTCTGTCTCTCTCTCTTTCTACTCTCTCTCTCTCTCTCCCTCTCTCTACTCTCTCCCTCTCTCTTTCTACTCTCTCTCTCTGTCTCTCTCTCTCCTCTTTCTACTCTCTCTCTTTCTACTCTCTCTCTCTCTCTCTCTCTCCCTCTCTCTTTCTACTCTCTCTCTGTCTCTCTCTCTTTCTACTCTATCTCTCTCTGTCTCTCTCTCTCTCCCTCTCTCTTTCTACTCTCTCTCTCTCCCTCTTTCTACTCTCTCTCTGTCTCCCTTTCTACTCTCTCTCTCTCCTCTCTCTCTCTTTCTACTCTCTCTGTCTCTCTCTCTTTCTACTCTCTCTCTCTGTCTCTCTCCCTCTCTCTTTCTACTCTCTCTCTCCCTCTCTCTTTCTACTCTCTCTCTGTCTCTCTCTCTTTCTCTCTCTCTCTCTCTCTCTCTCTCTCTCTTTCTACTCTCTCTCTGTCTCTCTCTCTTTCTACTCTCTCTGTCTCTGTCTCTCTCTCCCTCTCTCTTTCTACTCTCTCTCTCTCCCTCTCTCTTTCTACTCTCTCTCTCTCTCTCTATCTATCTAGCTGCTGTGATGTCACACTGTGGAATTTCACCCAGTAGATATGGGAGTTTATCAAAATTGGGTTTGTTTTTTAATTCTTGGTGGATCTGTGTAATCTGAGGGAAATATGTGTCTCTAATATGGTCATACATTGGGCAGGAGGTTAGGAAGAGCAGCTCAGTTTCCACCTCATTTTGTGGGCAGTGAGCACATAGCCTGTCTTCTCTTGAGAGTCATGTCTGCTTACGGCGGCCTTTCTCAATAGCAAGGCTATGCTCACTGAGTCTGTACATAGTCAAAGCTTTCCTTAAGTTTGGGTCAGTCACAGTGGTCAGGTATTCTGCCACTGTGTACTCTCTGTTTAGGGCCAAATAGCATTCTAGTTTGCTCTGTTTTTTTGTTAATTCTTTCCAATGTGTCAAGTAATTATCTTTTTGTTTTCTCATGATTTGGTTGTGTCTAATTGTGCTGCTGTCCTGGGGCTCTGTAGGGTGTGCTTGTGTTTGTGAACAGAGCCCCAGGACCAGCTTGCTTAGGGGACTCTTCTCCAGGTTCATACAATATATATTCTTCTCTTCTCTGTAGGTGATGGCTTTGTTATGGAAGGTTTGGGAATCGCTTCCTTTTAGGTGGTTGTAGAATTTAACGGCTCTTTTCTGGATTTTGATAATTAGTGGGTATCGGCCTAATTCTGCCCTGCATGCATTATTTGGTGTTCTACGTTGTACACAGAGGATATTTTTGCAGAATTCTGCATGTCTCTCTCTTTCTACTCTCTCTCTCTGTCTTACTCTCTCTCTCTTTCTACTCTCTCTCTGTCTCTCTCTCTTTCTACTCTCTCTCTCTCTCTTTCTACTCTCTCTCTGTCTCTGTCTGTCTCTCTCTCTCTGTCTCTCTCTCTCTCTCAATACACCAGACACTTTCAGACCTCCAAAGGTCCAGAGCGTCTGTCTTGTCACAGGCCAGTGCCCAGCTCTGTATGTCTGAGTGACAGCTCAGTCAGTTGGGAGAGCAGCTCCAAGCCTCCGGAGGATCCCTGAGCCTTTTAGTGTGTTCTGCCAGGCAGAGAGACTTCCTGCCTGGATCTCCGAGCCTTGTAGTGTGTTCTGCCAGGCAGAGAGACTTCCTGCCTGGATCTCCGAGCCTTTTAGTGTGTTCTGCCAGGCAGAGAGACTTCCTGCCAGGTGCTGACGCCTGCCTCTCTCTCTCTCTCTCTGTCTGTCTGTCTGTCTGTCTGTCTGTCTGTCTGTCTGTCTGTCTGTCTGTCTGTCTGTCTCTCTACTCTGTGTCTGTCTGTCTGTCTGTCTCTCTACTCTGTGTCTGTCTGTCTGTCTGTCTGTCTGTCTGTCTGTCTGTCTGTCTGTCTCTCTACTCTGTGCCTGTCTGTCTGTCTGTCTGTCTGTCTGTCTGTCTGTCTGTCTGTCTGTCTGTCTCTCTACTCTGTGTCTGTCTGTCTGTCTGTCTGTCTGTCTGTCTCTCTCTCTCTACTCTGTGTCTGTCTGTCTGTCTGTCTCTCTCTACTCTGTGCCTCTGTCTGTCTGTCTGTCTGTCTGTCTGTCTGTCTGTCTCTCTCTCTCTCTCTCTCTCTCTATCTGGTGCCAGCCCCTCCAATTTAAGGGACTGTATTGTCAGGGGAAACATATGTTTACATTGCCAAAGCAGGTTAAACAGATACTAAACAAAAGTGAAATAAACAATAAAAATGAACAGTAAACAAAAGTTCCAAATGAATAAAGACATTTCAAATGTCATATTATGTCTATATACACACACATATATACAGTGTTGTAACAATGTACAAATGGTTAATGGTACACAAGGGAAAATAAATTAGCATAAATATGGGTTGTATTTACAATGGTGTTTGATCTTCACTGGTTGACCTTTTCTTGTGACAACAGGTCAGACATCTTGCTGCTGTGATGGCACACTGTGGTATTTCACCCAGTAGATATGGGAGTTCATTAAAATTGGGTTTGTTTTTGAATTCTTTGTGGATCTGTATAATCTGAGTACCAGGCAGTGATGTAACCTGTCAGGATGCTCTCGATGGTGCAGCTGAAAAACCTTTTGAGGACCTGAGACCCCTTTACAAATCTTTTCAGTCTCCTGAGGGGGAATAGGCTTTGTCGTGCCCTCTTCACGAATGTCTTGGTGTGTTTGGACCATGTTAGTTTGTTGGTGATGTGGACACCAAGGAACTTGAAGCTCTCAACCTGCTCCACTGCAGCCCCGTCGATGAGAATGGGGGCGTGCTCAGTCCTCCATTTCCTGTTGTCCACAATCATCTCCTTTGTCTTGATCACGTTGAGGGAGAGGTGCTACATTAAGATCTGCTACACCAAGAGCTGCGACATTTAGAGCTGCGACATTTAGAGCTGCGACATTTAGAGCTGCTACACTAAGAGCTGCTACATTTAGAGCTGCTACATTAAGAGCTGCTACACTAAGAGCTGCTACAATAAGAGCTGCTATACTAAGAGCTGCTACATTTAGAGCTGCTATACTAAGAGCTGCTATACTAAGAGCTGATACATTTAGAGCTGCTACATTAAGAGCTGCTACATTAAGAGCTGCTACATTAAGAGCTGCTACACTAAGAGCTGCTACATTTAGAGCTGCTATACTAAGAGCTGATACATTTAGAGCTGCTATACTAAGAGCTGATACATTTAGAGCTGCTACATTAAGAGCTCCTACATTTAGAGATGCTACATTTACAGCTGCTACATTAAGAGCTGCTACACTAAGAGCTGCTATACTAAGAGCTGATACACTAAGAGCTGCTACACTAAGAGCTGCTATACTAAGAGCTGCTACATTAAGATCTGCTACATTAAGAGCTGCTACATTTAGAGCTGCTACATTAAGAGCTGCTACATTAAGAGCTGCTACATTAAGAGCTGCTATACTAAGAGCTGCTACATTAAGATCTGCTACATTAAGAGCTGCTACACTAAGAGCTGCTACATTTAGAGCTGCTAAATTAATAGCTGCTATACTAAGAGCTGTTACATTAAGAGCTGCTAAATTAATAGCTGCTATACTAAGAGCTGTTACATTAAGAGCTGCTACACTAAGAGCTGCTCCATTAAGAGCTGCTACATTTAGAGCTGCTACATTAAGAGCTGCTCCATTAAGAGCTGCTACATTTAGAGCTGCTACATTTAGAGCTGCTATACTAAGAGCTGCTACATTAAGAGCTGCTACATTTAGAGCTGCTATACTAAGAGCTGCTACATTAAGAGCTGCTACATTTAGAGCTGCTACATTTAGAGCTGCTATACTAAGAGCTGCTACATTAAGAGCTGCTACATTAAGAGCTGCTACACTAAGAGCTGCTACATTAAGACCTGCTAAACTAAGAGCTGCTACATTAAGAGCTGCTACACTAAGAGCTGATACACTAAGATCTGCTACATTAAGAGCTGCTATACTAAGAGCTGATACATTAAGAGCTTCTACATTTAGAGCTGCTATACTAAGAGCTGCTACATTAAGAGCTGCTACATTAAGAGCTGCTACATTAAGAGCTGCTACATTTAGAGCTGCTACATTAATTAAGAGCTGCTACATTAAGAGCTGCTACATTAAGAGATGCTACATTAAGAGCTGCTACACTAAGAGCTGCTACATTAAGAGCTGCTACATTAATTAAGAGCTGATACACTAAGAGCTGCTACATTAAGAGCTGCTACATTAAGAGCTGCTACATTAAGAGCTGCTACATTAATTAAGAGCTGTTACATTAAGAGCTGCTACATTAAGAGCTGCTACATTAAGAGCTGCTACATTAATTAAGAGCTGATACACTAAGAGCTGCTACATTAAGAGCTGCTATACAAAGAGCTGCTACATTAAGAGCTGCTACATTAAGAGCTGCTATACTAAGAGCTGCTACATTAAGAGCTGCTACATTAAGAGCTGCTACACTAAGAGCTGCTACATTAAGAGCTGCTACATTAAGAGCTGCTACATTAATTAAGAGCTGCTACATTAAGAGCTGCTACATTAAGAGCTGATACACTAAGAGCTGCTACATTAAGAGCTGCTATACTAAGAGCTGCTACATTAAGATCTGAAACATTAAGAGCTGCTACATTAAGAGCTGCTACATTAAGAGCTGCTACATTAAGAGCTGCTACATTAAGAGCTGCTATACTAAGAGCTGCTACATTAAGAGCTGCTACATTAAGAGCTGCTACATTAAGAGCTGCTACATTAAGAGCTGCTATACTAAGAGCTGCTACATTTAGAGCTGCTATACTAAGAGCTGCTACACTAAGAGCTGCTACACTTGTGCTTTTACACCTGCATTGTTTGCTGTTTGGGGTTTTAGGCTGGGTTTCTGTACAGCACTTTGAGATATCAGCTGATGTACGAAGGGCTATATAAATAAATTTGATTTGATTTGATTTGATTACATTAAGAGCTGCTACATTAAGAGCTGCTACATTAAGAGCTGCTACATTAATTAAGAGCTGATACACTAAGAGCTGCTATACTAAGAGCTGCTACATTTAGAGCTGCTACATTAAGAGCTGCTACATTAAGAGCTGCTACATTAAGAGCTGCTATACTAAGAGCTGCTACATTTAGAGCTGCTATACTAAGAGCTGCTACACTAAGAGCTGCTACACTAAGAGCTGCTACATTTAGAGCTGCTATACTAAGAGCTGCTATACTAAGAGCTGATACATTAAGAGCTGTTACATTAAGAGCTGCTACACTAAGAGCTGCTATACTAAGATCTGCTAAAATAAGATCTGCTACATTAAGAGCTGCTACATTAAGAGCTGCTACATTAAGATCTGCTACATTAAGAGCTGCTATACTAAGAGCTGCTACATTTAGAGCTGCTATACTAAGAGCTGCTACATTAAGATCTGCTACATTAAGAGGTGCTACACTAAGAGCTGCTACATTTAGAGCTGCTATACTAAGAGCTGCTACATTAAGAGCTGCTACATTAAGAGCTGCTACATTAAGAGCTGCTACATTTAGAGCTGCTACATTAATTAAGAGCTGCTACATTAAGAGCTGCTACATTAATTAAGAACTGCTACATTAATTAAGAGCTGCTACATTAAGAGTTGCTACATTAAGAGCTGCTACACTAAGAGCTGCTACATTAAGAGCTGCTACATTAATTAAGAGCTGATACACTAAGAGCTGCTACATTAAGAGCTGCTACATTAAGAGCTGCTACATTAAGAGCTGCTATACAAAGAGCTGCTACATTAAGAATTAAGAGCTGCTACATTAAGAGCTGCTACATTTAGAGCTGCTACATTAAGAGCTGCTACATTAAGAGCTGCTACATTAATAGCTGCTATACTAAGAGCTGCTACATTAAGAGCTGCTACATTAAGAGCTGCTACATTTAGAGCTAATATACTAAGAGCTGCTACATTTAGAGCTGCTACACTAAGAGCTGCTATACTAAGAGCTGCTACATTTAGAGCTGCTATACTAAGAGCTGCTACATTTAGAGCTGCTATACTAAGAGCTGCTACACTAAGAGCTGCTACACTAAGAGCTGCTACATTTAGAGCTGCTATACTAAGAGCTGCTACATTTAGAGCTGCTATACTAAGAGCTGCTACACTAAGAGCTGCTACACTAAGAGCTGCTACATTTAGAGCTGCTATACTAAGAGCTGCTATACTAAGAGCTGCTACACTAAGAGCTGCTACACTAAGAGCTGCTACATTTAGAGCTGCTATACTAAGAGCTGCTATACTAAGAGCTGCTACATTAAGAGCTGCTACATTTAGAGCTGCTACATTTAGAGCTGCTATACTAAGAGCTGCTACATTTAGAGCTGCTACATTAAGAGCTGCTACACTAAGAGCTGCTACATTAAGAGCTGCTATACTAAGAGCTGCTACATTAAGAGCTGCTACACTAAGAGCTGATACACTAAGAGCTGCTACACTAACAGCTGCTATACTAAGAGCTGCTAAAATAAGATCTGCTACATTAAGAGCTGATACATTTAGAGCTGCTACATTAAGAGCTTCTACATTTAGAGCTGCTATACTAAGAGCTGCTACATTTAGAGCTGCTATACTAAGAGCTGCTACATTAAGAGCTGCTATACTAAGAGCTGCTACACTAAGAGCTGCTATACTAAGAGCTGCTACATTAAGAGCTGCTACATTAAGAGCTGCTATACTAAGAGCTGCTACATTTAGAGCTGCTATACTAAGAGCTGCTACATTAAGATCTGCTACATTAAGAGGTGCTACACTAAGAGCTGCTACATTTAGAGCTGCTATACTAAGAGCTGCTACATTAAGAGCTGCTACATTTAGAGCTGCTACATTAAGAGCTGCTACATTAAGAGCTGCTACATTTAGAGCTGCTACATTAATTAAGAGCTGCTACATTAAGAGCTGCTACATTAATTAAGAACTGCTACATTAATTAAGAGCTGCTACATTAAGAGATGCTACATTAAGAGCTGCTACACTAAGAGCTGCTACATTAAGAGCTGCTACATTAATTAAGAGCTGATACACTAAGAGCTGCTACATTAAGAGCTGCTACATTAAGAGCTGCTACATTAAGAGCTGCTACATTAATTAAGAGCTGTTACATTAAGAGCTGCTACATTAAGAGCTGCTACATTAAGAGCTGCTACATTAATTAAGAGCTGATACACTAAGAGCTGCTACATTAAGAGCTGCTATACTAAGAGCTGCTACATTAAGAGCTGCTATACTAAGAGCTGCTATACAAAGAGCTGCTACATTAAGAGCTGCTACATTAAGAGCTGCTATACTAAGAGCTGCTACATTAAGAGCTGCTATACTAAGAGCTGCTACATTAAGAGCTGCTACATTAAGAGCTGCTATACTAAGAGCTGCTACATTAAGAGCTGCTACATTTAGAGCTGCTACATTTAGAGCTGCTATACTAAGAGCTGCTACATTTAGAGCTGCTACATTAAGAGCTGCTACACTAAGAGCTGCTACATTAAGAGCTGCTATACTAAGAGCTGCTACATTAAGAGCTGCTACACTAAGAGCTGATACACTAAGAGCTGCTACACTAACAGCTGCTATACTAAGAGCTGCTAAAATAAGATCTGCTACATTAAGAGCTGCTACATTAAGAGCTGCTACATTAAGAGCTTCTACATTTAGAGCTGCTATACTAAGAGCTGCTACATTTAGAGCTGCTATACTAAGAGCTGCTACATTAAGATCTGCTACATTAAGAGGTGCTACACTAAGAGCTGCTACATTTAGAGCTGCTATACTAAGAGCTGCTACATTAAGAGCTGCTACATTAAGAGCTGCTACATTTAGAGCTGCTACATTAATTAAGAGCTGCTACATTAAGAGCTGCTACATTAATTAAGAACTGCTACATTAATTAAGAGCTGCTACATTAAGAGATGCTACATTAAGAGCTGCTACACTAAGAGCTGCTACATTAAGAGCTGCTACATTAATTAAGAGCTGATACACTAAGAGCTGCTACATTAAGAGCTGCTACATTAAGAGCTGCTACATTAAGAGCTGCTACATTAATTAAGAGCTGTTACATTAAGAGCTGCTACATTAAGAGCTGCTACATTAAGAGCTGCTACATTAATTAAGAGCTGATACACTAAGAGCTGCTACATTAAGAGCTGCTATACTAAGAGCTGCTACATTAAGAGCTGCTATACTAAGAGCTGCTATACAAAGAGCTGCTACATTAAGAGCTGCTACATTAAGAGCTGCTACATTAAGAGCTGCTATACTAAGAGCTGCTACATTAAGAGCTGCTATACTAAGAGCTGCTACATTTAGAGCTGCTATACTAAGAGCTGCTACATTTAGAGCTGCTATACTAAGAGCTGCTACACTAAGAGCTGCTACACTAAGAGCTGCTACATTTAGAGCTGCTATACTAAGAGCTGCTATACTAAGAGCTGTTACATTAAGAGCTGCTACAATAAGAGCTGCTACATTAAGAGCTGCTACATTTAGAGCTGATACACTAAGAGCTGCTACATTTAGAGCTGCTATACTAAGAGCTGCTACATTTAGAGCTGCTATACTAAGAGCTGCTACATTTAGAGCTGCTATACTAAGAGCTGCTACATTTAGAGCTGCTATACTAAGAGCTGCTACATTAAGAGCTGCTACATTAAGAGCTGCTACATTTAGAGCTGCTACATTAATTAAGAGCTGCTACATTAAGAGCTGCTACATTAATTAAGAACTGCTACATTAATTAAGAGCTGCTACATTAAGAGATGCTACATTAAGAGCTGCTACACTAAGAGCTGCTACATTAAGAGCTGCTACATTAATTAAGAGCTGATACACTAAGAGCTGCTACATTAAGAGCTGCTACATTAAGAGCTGCTACATTAAGAGCTGCTACATTAATTAAGAGCTGATACACTAAGAGCTGCTACATTAAGAGCTGCTATACTAAGAGCTGCTACATTAAGAGCTGCTATACTAAGAGCTGCTATACAAAGAGCTGCTACATTAAGAGCTGCTACATTAAGAGCTGCTACATTAAGAGCTGCTATACTAAGAGCTGCTACATTAAGAGCTGCTACATTAAGAGCTGCTATACTAAGAGCTGCTACATTAAGAGCTGCTACATTAAGAGCTGCTACATTAATTAAGAGCTGCTACATTAAGAGCTGCTACATTAATTAAGAGCTGCTACATTAAGAGCTGCTACATTAATTAAGAGCTGCTACATTAAGAGCTGCTACATTAAGAGCTGCTACATTAATTAAGAGCTGATACACTAAGAGCTGCTGCATTAAGAGCTGCTACATTAAGAGCTGCTACATTAAGAGCTGCTACATTAAGAGCTGCTACATTAATTAAGAGCTGATACACTAAGAGCTGCTACATTAAGAGCTGCTAAATTAATTAAGAGCTGATACACTAAGAGCTGCTACATTAAGAGCTGCTACATTAAGAGCTGCTACATTAATTAAGAGCTGATACACTAAGAGCTGCTACATTAAGAGCTGCTAAATTAATTAAGAGCTGATACACTAAGAGCTGCTACATTAAGAGCTGCTACATTAAGAGCTGCTACATTAATTAAGAGCTGCTACATTAAGAGCTGCTACATTAAGAGCTGATACACTAAGAGCTGCTACATTAAGAGCTGCTATACTAAGAGCTGCTACATTAAGATCTGAAACATTAAGAGCTGCTACATTAAGAGCTGCTACATTAAGAGCTGCTACATTAAGAGCTGCTACATTTAGAGCTGCTACATTTAGAGTTGCCACATTAAGAGCTGCTACATTAAGAGCTGCTATACTAAGGGCTGCTATACAAAGAGCTGCTACATTAAGAGCTGCTACATTAAGAGCTGCTATACTAAGAGCTGCTACATTAAGAGCTGCTACATTAAGAGCTGCTATACTAAGAGCTGCTACATTAAGAGCTGCTATACTAAGAGCTGCTACATTAGAGCGCTGCTACATTAAGAGCTGCTACATTAAGAGCTGCTACATTAAGAGCTGCTACATTAAGAGCTGCTATACAAAGAGCTGCTACATTAAGAGCTGCTATACTAAGAGCTGCTACATTAAGAGCTGCTATACTAAGAGCTGCTATACAAAGAGCTGCTACATTAAGAGCTGCTACATTTAGAGCTGCTACATTAAGAGTTGCTATACAAAGAGCTGCTACATTAAGAGCTGCTACATTAAGAACTGCTACATTAAGAGCTGCTATACTAAGAGCTGCTATACTAAGAGCTGCTACATTAAGAGCTGCTATACTAAGAGCTGCTACATTAAGAGCTGATACATTAAGAGCTGCTATACAAAGAGCTGCTACATTAAGAATTAAGAGCTGCTACATTAAGAGCTGCTACATTTAGAGCTGCTACATTAAGAGCTGCTACATTAAGAGCTGCTACATTAATAGCTGCTATACTAAGAGCTGCTACATTAAGAGCTGCTACATTAAGAGCTGCTACATTTAGAGCTAATATACTAAGAGCTGCTACATTTAGAGCTGCTATACTAAGAGCTGCTATACTAAGAGCTGTTACATTAAGAGCTGTTACATTAAGAGCTGCTACACTTAGAGCTGTTACATTAAGAGCTGCTACATTTAGAGCTGCTACATTTAGAGCTGCTATACTAAGAGCTGCTACATTTAGAGCTGCTACACTAAGAGCTGCTACATTAAGAGCTGCTATACTAAGAGCTGCTACATTAAGAGCTGCTACACTAAGAGCTGATACACTAAGAGCTGCTACACTAAGAGCTGCTATACTAAGAGCTGCTAAAATAAGATCTGCTACATTAAGAGCTGCTACATTAAGAGCTTCTACATTTAGAGCTGCTATACTAAGAGCTGCTACATTTAGAGCTGCTATACTAAGAGCTGCTACATTAAGATCTGCTACATTAAGAGGTGCTACACTAAGAGCTGCTACATTTAGAGCTGCTATACTAAGAGCTGCTACATTAAGAGCTGCTACATTAAGAGCTGCTACATTAAGAGCTGCTACATTTAGAGCTGCTACATTAATTAAGAGCTGCTACATTAAGAGCTGCTACATTAATTAAGAACTGCTACATTAATTAAGAGCTGCTACATTAAGAGATGCTACATTAAGAGCTGCTACACTAAGAGCTGCTACATTAAGAGCTGCTACATTAATTAAGAGCTGATACACTAAGAGCTGCTACATTAAGAGCTGCTACATTAAGAGCTGCTACATTAAGAGCTGCTACATTAATTAAGAGCTGTTACATTAAGAGCTGCTACATTAAGAGCTGCTACATTAAGAGCTGCTACATTAATTAAGAGCTGATACACTAAGAGCTGCTACATTAAGAGCTGCTATACTAAGAGCTGCTACATTAAGAGCTGCTATACTAAGAGCTGCTATACAAAGAGCTGCTACATTAAGAGCTGCTACATTAAGAGCTGCTACATTAAGAGCTGCTATACTAAGAGCTGCTACATTAAGAGCTGCTACATTAAGAGCTGCTATACTAAGAGCTGCTACATTAAGAGCTGCTACACTAAGAGCTGCTACATTAAGAGCTGCTACACTAAGAGCTGCTACATTAAGCGCTGCTACATTAAGAGCTGCTACATTAAGAGCTGCTACATTAAGAGCTGCTACATTAAGAGCTGCTACATTAATTAAGAGCTGCTACATTAAGAGCTGCTACATTAATTAAGAGCTGCTACATTAAGAGATGCTACATTAAGAGCTGCTACACTAAGAGCTGCTACATTAAGAGCTGCTACATTAATTAAGAGCTGATACACTAAGAGCTGCTACATTAAGAGCTGCTACATTAAGAGCTGCTACATTAAGAGCTGCTACATTAAGAGCTGCTACATTAATTAAGAGCTGTTACATTAAGAGCTGCTACATTAAGAGCTGCTACATTAAGAGCTGCTACATTAATTAAGAGCTGATACACTAAGAGCTGCTACATTAAGAGCTGCTATACTAAGAGCTGCTACATTAAGAGCTGCTATACTAAGAGCTGCTATACAAAGAGCTGCTACATTAAGAGCTGCTACATTAAGAGCTGCTACATTAAGAGCTGCTACATTAATTAAGAGCTGATACACTAAGAGCTGCTACATTAAGAGCTGCTACATTAATTAAGAGCTGATACACTAAGAGCTGCTACATTAAGAGCTGCTACATTAATTAAGAGCTGCTACATTAAGAGCTGCTACATTAAGAGCTGCTACATTAATTAAGAGCTGCTACATTAATTAAGAGCTGATACACTAAGAGCTGCTACATTAAGAGCTGCTATACTAAGAGCTGCTACATTAAGATCTGAAACATTAAGAGCTGCTACATTAAGAGCTGCTACATTAAGAGCTGCTACATTAAGAGCTGCTACATTAATTAAGAGCTGATACACTAAGAGCTGCTACATTAAGAGCTGCTACATTAATTAAGAGCTGATACACTAAGAGCTGCTACATTAAGAGCTGCTACATTAATTAAGAGCTGCTACATTAAGAGCTGCTACATTAAGAGCTGCTACATTAATTAAGAGCTGCTACATTAATTAAGAGCTGATACACTAAGAGCTGCTACATTAAGAGCTGCTATACTAAGAGCTGCTACATTAAGATCTGAAACATTAAGAGCTGCTACATTAAGAGCTGCTACATTAAGAGCTGCTACATTTAGAGTTGCCACATTAAGAGCTGCTACATTAAGAGCTGCTATACTAAGGGCTGCTATACAAAGAGCTGCTACATTAAGAGCTGCTACATTAAGAGCTGCTATACTAAGAGCTGCTACATTAAGAGCTGCTACATTAAGAGCTGCTATACTAAGAGCTGCTACATTAAGAGCTGCTATACTAAGAGCTGCTACATTAAGCGCTGCTACATTAAGAGCTGCTACATTAAGAGCTGCTACATTAAGAGCTGCTACATTAAGAGCTGATACATTAATTAAGAGCTGCTACATTAAGAGCTGCTACATTAAGAGCTGCTACATTAAGAGCTGCTACATTAAGAGCTGCTACATTAATTAAGAGCTGATACATTAATTAAGAGCTGATACACTAAGAGCTGCTGCATTAAGAGCTGCTACATTAAGAGCTGCTACATTAAGAGCTGCTACATTAAGAGCTGCTACATTAAGAGCTGCTACATTAAGAGCTGTTACATTAAGAGATGCTACATTAAGAGCTGCTACATTAAGAGCTGCTACATTTAGAGTTGCCACATTAAGAGCTGCTACATTAAGAGCTGCTATACTAAGGGCTGCTATACAAAGAGCTGCTACATTAAGAGCTGCTACATTAAGAGCTGCTACATTAAGAGCTGCTACATTAAGAGCAGCTATACTAAGAGCTGCTACATTAAGAGCTGCTATACTAAGAGCTGCTACATTAAGAGCTGCTACATTAAGAGCTGCTACATTAATTAAGAGCTGCTACATTAAGAGCTGCTACATTAAGAGCTGCTACATTAAGAGCTGCTACATTAAGAGCTGCTACATTAATTAAGAGCTGATACACTAAGAGCTGCTGCATTAAGAGCTGCTACATTAAGAGCTGCTACATTAAGAGCTGCTACATTAAGAGCTGCTACATTAAGAGCTGCTACATTAAGAGCTGTTACATTAAGAGATGCTACATTAAGAGCTGCTACATTAAGATCTGCTACATTAAGAGCTGCTACATTAAGAGCTGCTACATTAAGATCTGAAACATTAAGAGCTGCTACATTAAGAGCTGCTACACTAAGAGCTGCTACATTAAGAGCTGCTACATTAAGAGCTGCTACATTAATTAAGAGCTGCTACATTAATTAAGAGCTGCTACATTAAGAGCTGCTACATTAAGATCTGCTACATTAAGATCTGCTACATTAAGAGCTGCTACATTAAGAGCTGCTATACCAAGAGCTGCTACATTAAGATCTGCTACATTAAGAGCTGCTACATTAAGAGCTGCTACATTAAGAGCTGCTACATTAAGATCTGCTACATTAAGATCTGCTACATTAAGAGCTGCTACATTAAGAGCTGCTACACTAAGAGCTGCTACATTAAGAGCTGCTACATTAAGAGCTGCTACATTAATTAAGAGCTGCTACATTAAGATCTGCTACATTAAGAGCTGCTACATTAAGAGCTGCTACATTAAGAGCTGTTACATTTAGAGCTGCTACATTAAGAGCTGCTACATTAAGAGCTGCTACATTAATTAAGAGCTGCTACATTAATTAAGAGCTGCTACATTAAGATCTGCTACATTAAGAGCTGCTACATTAAGAGCTGCTACATTAAGAGCTGCTACATTAAGAGCTGTTACATTAAGAGCTGCTACATTAAGATCTGCTACATTAAGAGCTGCTACATTAAGAGTGTATAAATGAGCAGACTGTAATCAGGCTGAGTTACATTTGTGGCCTTGTGACAGGGCAAGGTAGAGAAGGACACACACACACACACACACACACACAAACACACAAACAACACACACACACTCTCTCTTTTTTTTGTCTCTCTCTCTCTGATAAAAACGAGACATTATAATTCCTTGTTAACAGTTCTCCTGGAGCGACCATGCTGCTCCTCCTCTCCCCGACTGTTAAGAGACCTGGATCAAGCTCTCCCTAAAATAAGCCCTAGTCAAGAGAGGGTTTCACAGAGAAAGCACTGGTTTCAAAGAGCCATAGTACTGCTTTAATGCGAATTCAGCCCTCACACACACACACACACACACACACACACACACACACACACACACACACACAGAAGAAGAAAAAAAGACAACCAACTTTGAACAGTTGTTCTGGAGCGAGTCTGTGTGTGAGTTCCAAATGGCACCCTATCCCCTATATAGCGCTTTACTTTTAACGATAAGAGCCCTGGGCCCTGGTACGCTACGAAGGGGATAGGTTTCCATTTGAGACATCTCTGTCTTCATTCAGGACTCCCGAATCCAGGGATAGAAGGGGATACAGTGTGCATTGTTAGAGCTACAGCCGCTCTAAGCTACCAGAAAAGCATCTCATCCACTCACAATACATCATCCAAATCTCATTACAACATAGCATTGGATTTACACTGAACTGCTATGAACGGGGAGTCTTCCACATCTTCTCCTCATGGGGGAAGTGGTGAGATAGTGAGGGAGCGCTTTGTTGGTTACAAAAAACATTCTCTAAATCAAGTCCATATGGCACCCTATCGCCTATTTATAGTGTACGACTAGCCTATGGGGCTCTGGTCAAAAGTATTGCACTATATAGGCGATAGGGTGCCATTTGGGATCGATCTCAAATCAAGTCCCAGATGAGATGCTGCTGGGTGTTTCACTCAGTGAGATTCGCTGAAGAATTATCAGACTGGGTTGTCTGTTTGATGGTGTGCTGTCTGTCTGATGGTGTGTGCTGTCTGTCTGATGGTATGTGTCTGTCTGATGGTATGTGTCTGTCTGATGGTATGTGTCTGTCTGATGGTATATGGTATGTGTCTGTCTGATGGTATGTGTCTGTCTGATGGTATGTGTCTGTCTGATGGTATGTGTCTGTCTGATGGTGTATGTCTATCTGATGGTGTGTGTCTATCTGATGGTGTGTGTCTATCTGATGGTGTGTAATCCCTTGTTATCATCACTGACTGAATGTAAACATTGACTGTCATGAGAAGTAGAGAGTAATGGTTCTAGACTCAATTCCCTTCCTACGGCACCAACTCTGTCACTCTGACGTGAGGAGAGGAGAGGAGAGGAGAGGTGGAGAGGAGAGGAGAGGAGAGGAGAGGAAAGAAGATGGAGGGGAGAGGAGAGAGAAGAAGATGGAGGGGAGAGGAGAAGAGGAGGGGAGAGATAAGATGAGAGGAGAAGATGGGGAGGAGTTGATGAGGTGGGGGAAGAGAGGATGAGGTGGGGGAGGAGGAGAAGAGGATGAGGTGGGGGAGGAAGAGAAGAGGATGAGGTGGGGGGAGGAGAAGAGGATGAGGTGGGGGAGGAAGAGAAGAGGTTGAGGTGGGGGGAGAAGAGGATGAGGTGGGGGAGGAGAAGAGGATGAGGTGGGGAGGAGAAGAGGATGAGGTGGGGGAGGAGAAGAGGATGAGGTGGGGGAGGAGAAGAGAACGAGGTGGGGGGGAGGAGAAGAGGATGAGGTGGGGGAGGAGGAGAAGAGGATGAGGTTGGGGAGGAGAAGAGGATGAGGTTGGGGAGGAGAAGAGGATGAGGTGGGGGAGGAGAAGAGGATGAGGTGGGGGGGAGGAGGAGAAGAGGATGAGGTGGGGGAGGAGAAGAGGATGAGGTGGGGGAGGAGGAGAAGAGGATGAGGTTGGGGAGGAGAAGAGGATGAGGTTGGGGAGGAGAAGAGGATGAGGTGGGGGGAGGAGGAGAAGAGGATGAGGTAGGGGAGGAGAAGGGGATGAGGTGGTGGAGGAGGAGAAGAGGATGAGGTGGGGGAGGAGGAGAAGAGGATGAGGTGGGGGAGGAGGAGGTGAAGAAGATGAGGTGGGGGAGGAGAAGAGGATGAGAGGAGTAGGGAGAGAACAGTGGTAGGAATCTTCCTAGGCCTGTCAACGTTTCAGAGGTGTCTTCTTTGAACACCATGTCAGCTAAAGCCCCAAAGGCAGAACCAGGGCACACGGAGGCTCAACTGAACCGGTATGAACAGGTAACACATGCATGAATAAAAACACGTGTTTGCACATGGCAGACACAGAGAAGGATGATCCACCTACACGTCAGTAACTCCAAATGATAACCTGAAATGCTTCCAGAACAGAGCAGCTTGTGTCATCACATTATGAGTAGAGGTCGACCGATTAATTAATCGGAACGGCCGATTAATTCGGGCCGATTTCAAGTTTTCAAAACAATCAGAAATCGGTATTTTTGGACACCGGTTTTGACCATTTATTTATTTATATTTTTACAACTTTATTTAATCTTTATTTAACTAGGCAAGTCAGTTAAGAACACATTCTTATTTTCAATGACGGCCTAGGAACGGTAGGTTAACTGCCTTGTTCAGGGGCAGAACGACAGATTTTCACCTTGTCAGCTCGGGGGATCCAATCTTGCAACCTTACAGTCAACTAGTCCAACGCAATAACGACCTGCCTCTCTCTCGTTGCACTCCACAAGAGACTGACTGCCTGTTACGCGAATGCAGTAAGCCAAGGTAAGTTGCTAGCTAGCATTAAACTTACCTTATAAAAAGCAATCAATCATAATCACTAGTTAACTACACATGGTTGATGATATTACTAGATATTATCTAGCGTGTCATGCTTTGCTTATAATCTGACTGAGTGGTGGTGCGTAAACATTCATTCAAACTTTCGTGCGTTTTGCCAGCAGCTCTTCGTTGCGCTGTTTATGACTTCAAGCATCTCAACTCCTGAGATGAGGCTGGTGTAACCGAAGTGAAATGGCTGGCTAGTTAGCACGCGCTAATAGTGTTTCAAACGTCACTCACTCTTGGAGGCTTGGAGTAGTTGTTCCCCTTGCTCTGCATGGGTAACTCTGCTTCTAGGGTGGCTGTTGTCATTGTGTTCCTGGTTCGACCCCAGGGAGGAGAGGGACGGAGGCTATACTGTTACACTGGCAATACTAAAGTGCCTATAAGAACATCCAATAGTCAAAGGTTAATGAAATACAAATGGTATAGAGGGAAATAGTCCTATAATTCCTATAACAACTACAACCTAAAACTTCTTACCTGGGAATATTGAAGACTCATGTTAAAAGGAACCACCAGCTTTCATATGTTCTCATGTTCTGAGCAAGGAACTGAAATGTTATCTTTCTTACATGGCACATATTGCACTTTTACTTTCTTCTCCAACACTTTGTTTTTGCATTATTTAAACCAAATTGAACATGTTTCATTATTTATTTGAGGCTAAATTGATTTTATTGATGTATTATATTAAGTTAAAATAAGTGTTCATTCAGTATTGTTGTAATTGTCATTATTACTAATAAAATAAAATAAAATAGGCCAATTAATCGGTATCAGCCGACCTCTAGTTATATCGGTATCAGCCGACCTCTAGTTATGTCGGTATCAGCCGACCTCTAGTTATGACGGTATCAGCCGACCTCTAGTTATATCGGTATCAGCCGACCTCTAGTTATATCGGTATCAGCCGACCTCTAGTTATATCGGTATCAGCCGACCTCTAGTTATATCGGTATCAGCCGACCTCTAGTTATATCGGTATCAGCCGACCTCTAGTTATATCGGTATCAGCCGACCTCTAGTTATATCGGTATCAGCCGACCTCTAGTTATATCGGTATCAGCCGACCTCTAGTTATATCGGTATCAGCCGACCTCTAGTTATATCGGTATCAGCCGACCTCTAGTTATATCGGTATCAGCCGACCTCTAGTTATATCGGTATCAGCCGACCTCTAGTTATATCGGTATCAGCCGACCTCTAGTTATATCGGTATCAGCCGACCTCTAGTTATATCGGTATCAGCCGACCTCTAGTTATATCGGTATCAGCCGACCCTCTAGTTATATCTCAGCCGACCTCTAGTTATATCGGTATCAGCCGACCTCTAGTTATATCGGTATCAGCCGACCTCTAGTTATATCGGTATCAGCCGACCTCTAGTTATATCGGTATCAGCCGACCTCTAGTTATATCGGTATCAGCCGACCTCTAGTTATGTCGGTATCAGCCGACCTCTAGTTATGTCGGTATCAGCCGACCTCTAGTTATGTCGGTATCAGCCGACCTCTAGTTATGTCGGTATCAGCCGACCTCTAGTTATATCGGTATCAGCCGACCTCTAGTTATGTCGGTATCAGCCGACCTCTAGTTATGAGACCACAAGTCAAACAGAACCGTGTCACCGCGTAATGAGACCACAAGTCAAACAGAACCGTGTCACCGCGTAATGAGACCACAAGTCAAACAGAACCGTGTCACCGCGTAATGAGACCACAAGTCAAACAGAACCAGGTCACCGCGTAATGAGACCACAAGTCAAACAGAACCAGGTCACCGCGTAATGAGACCACAAGTCAAACAGAACCAGGTCACCGCGTAATGAGACCACAAGTCAAACAGAACCGTATCACCACGTAATGAGACCACAATCCAACAGAACCAGGTCACCACGTAATGAGACCACAAGTCAAACAGAACCAGGTCACCACGTAATGAGACCACAATCCAACAGAACCAGGTCACTGCGTAATGAGACCACAAGTCAAACAAGAACCAGGTCACCGCGTAATGAGACCACAAGTCAAACAGAACCAGGTCACCACGTAATGAGACCACAAGTCAAACAGAACCAGGTCACCCCACGTAATGAGACCACAAGTCAAACAGAACCAGGTCACCACGTAATGAGACCACAAGTCAAACAGAACCAGGTCACCGCGTAATGAGACCACAAGTCAAACAGAACCAGGTCACCGCGTAATGAGACCACAATCCAACAGAACCAGGTCACTGCGTAATGAGACCACAATCCAACAGAACCAGGTCACTGCGTAATGAGACCACAAGTCAAACAGAACCAGGTCACCGCGTAATGAGACCACAATCCAACAGAACCAGGTCACTGCGTAATGAGACCACAATCCAACAGAACCAGGTCACTGCGTAATGAGACCACAAGTCAAACAGAACCAGGTCACCGCGTAATGAGACCACAATCCAACAGAACCAGGTCACTGCGTAATGAGACCACAATCCAACAGAACCAGGTCACCACGTAATGAGACCACAAGTCAAACAGAACCAGGTCACCACGTAATGAGACCACAAGTCAAACAGAACCAGGTCACCGCGTAATGAGACCACAATCCAACAGAACCAGGTCACCGCGTAATGAGACCACAATCCAACAGAACCAGGTCACCGCGTAATGAGACCACAATCCAACAGAACCAGGTCACCGCGTAATGAGACCACAATCAAACAGAACCAGGTCACCGCGTAATGAGACCACAATCAAACAGAACCAGGTCACTGCGTAATGAGACCACAATCCAACAGAACCAGGTCACTGCGTAATGAGACCACAATCCAACAGAACCAGGTCACCACGTAATGAGACCACAAGTCAAACAGAACCAGGTCACCACGTAATGAGACCACAATCCAACAGAACCAGGTCACTGCGTAATGAGACCACAATCCAACAGAACCAGGTCACTGCGTAATGAGACCACAATCAAACAGAACCAGGTCACCGCGTAATGAGACCACAAGTCAAACAGAACCAGGTCACCGCGTAATGAGACCACAAGTCAAACAGAACCAGGTCACCACGTAATGAGACCACAATCCAACAGAACCAGGTCACCACGTAATGAGACCACAATCCAACAGAACCGTATCACCACGTAATGAGACCACAAGTCAAACAGAACCAGGTCACCACGTAATGAGACCACAATCCAACAGAACCAGGTCACTGCGTAATGAGACCACAAGTCAAACAAGAACCAGGTCACCGCGTAATGAGACCACAAGTCAAACAGAACCAGGTCACCACGTAATGAGACCACAAGTCAAACAGAACCAGGTCACCCCACGTAATGAGACCACAAGTCAAACAGAACCAGGTCACCACGTAATGAGACCAGAATCCAACAGAACCAGGTGGTTATTGCACATCAGGTGATGCAGGAAACCCATTTGAACATCTCAGGGGTGGGTGGGAAGGTACTCCGTCTGCTCACTGTGATTGATGGAGTGACAGAGACTAAATGTAGCGAGTCAGTGACTGCTTGACGGTGGAGCAGTAGTGTGATGCCTCCGATACCTACCTGATAGGTGTTGTCAAAGCTGTCATACATGAACCTCGTGATCAGAGACGTCTTGCCAACTACAAGAGGAGAGAGAGAGAGAGAGAGAGAGAGAGAGAGAGAGAGAGAGAGAGAGAGAGAGAGAGGCAGGAGAGAGAGGCAGAGAGAGAGAGAGAGAGAGAGAGAGAGAGAGGCAGGAGAGAGAGAGAGAGAGACAATGTGTTAGCTTCTGTAACAGAGAGAGAGAGAGAAAGAAATAGAGTAGTCTACTATATAGGGAATAGGGCTCCGTTTGGGATTCAGATATCTTCATCTGTGTAGGGAAGTTAACATGGTACACGTGGTTAGAGAGGATGAGATGCATAGAAACGGTCAATTATAAGTCATAAAGAGCTTGAGGACTTTTTAAAATTTCATATAATTATCTTCTTTCAGCATTTCCCCACACAAAAAAAGTCGGTTTTTATAGGTTTGCAATTAAACATGTTCATAGAGCTATTAGAAGCCCCTCCCCCTCCCCCCCCCTCCTTACTCTGCCCGAGTGTCAGAGGCTGTTCTCGTGCAACAGTCCAAACAAGCTGCTCTCCGAGTTCTCCAACGGTCCCCACTCAGTACTAAAAGGTCATCAGTGGTTCAAGGGTACTCGAGGAACGAACACATCCTCCAAAAGTATTCCTCCAGTGCACGCACGCACACGCACACGCACACACACACACACACACACACACGAAAGCACGCACCCTGGGGTGTTGGCGGCAGCTCAGATGTAAACAGAGAGGAAAAAGCCTGGTTTTGCTCCAGTTGAGGGAGCCGGCATAACGAGGAAAAGCTCTTGTCCAGAAGTCATTTAAATGCTAATTTCCCCAAAGACACAAGAGCGTTTGATTCCACAACGAAAGGGATTTAAATGAATGGGGCTCATAAGGCCTGGTAGACAGCTTCTGTGTGAATACAGAGTATTCCCTACTGACCTACAGAGAGCCCTGTGGGCCAGAGTATTCCCTATTGACCTACAGAGAGCCCTGTGGGCCAGAGTATTCCCTATTGACCTACAGAGAGCCCTGTGGGCCAGAGTATTCCCTATTCACCTACAGAGAGCCCTGTGGGCCAGAGTATTCCCTATTGACCTACAGAGAGCCCTGTGGGCCAGAGTATTCCCTATTGACCTACAGAGAGCCCTGTGGGCCAGAGTATTCCCTATTGACCTACAGAGAGCCCTGTGGGCCAGAGTATTCCCTATTGACCTACAGAGAGCCCCTGTGGGCCCCAGAGTATTCCCTATTGACCTACAGAGAGCCCTGTGGGCCAGAGTATTCCCTATTGAGAGCCCTACAGAGAGCCCTGTACAGGGCCAGAGTATTCCCTATTGACCTACAGAGAGCCCTGTGGGCCAGAGTATTCCCTATTGACCTACAGAGAGCCCTGTGGGCCAGAGTATTCCCTATTGACCTACAGAGAGCCCCCTCCTATTGACCTACAGAGAGCCCAGAGTATTCCCTATTGACCTACAGAGAGCCCTGTGGGCCAGAGTATTCCCTATTGACCATTAGAGAGCCCTGCGGGCCAGAGTATTCCCTATTGACCTACAGAGAGCCCTGTGGGCCAGAGTATTCCCTATTGACCTACAGAGAGCCCTGCGGGCCAGAGTATTCCCTATTGACCTACAGAGAGCCCTGTGGGCCAGAGTATTCCCTATTGACCTACAGAGAGCCCTGCGGGCCAGAGTATTCCCTATTGACCTACAGAGAGCCCTGTGGGCCAGAGTATTCCCTATTGACCTACAGAGATCCAATGTAGAATTTTGGGGGGTCACTGGCCTACACAAAATACAATATAATATCAAAGTGTTTTTTACAAATTAATACAAAAAAATGAAAAGCTGAAATGTCTTGAGTCCATAAGTATTTATCCCCCTTTGTTATGAAAGGCTTAAACAAGTTCAGGAATTAAACATGTGCTTAAACAAGTCAAATCAAATCAAATCAAACACAATAAGTTGCAATAATTGTGTTTAACATGATTTTTAAATGACTACCTCATATCTGTGTACCCTACACATACAATTATCAGTAAGCTCCCACAATTACGCAGTGAATTTCAAACACAGATTCAACAACAAAGGCAAGAACTGAAAATGGTTCTCTAACAATGATCAACAACCAATTTGACAGAGATTGAAGAATGTTGAAAAGAATCATGAGCAAATGTTCTACAATCCAAGTGTGGAAAGATCTTAGATACTTACCCAGAAAGCCTCACAGCTGTAATCGTTGCCAAATGTGCTTCTACAAAGTATTGACTCAGGGATCTGAATACGAACAGTTGAAGTCGGAAGTTTACATACACTTAAGTTGGAGTCATTAAAACTCGTTTTTCAACCACTCCACCAATGTCTTGTTAACAAACTATAGTTTTGGTAAGTGGGTTAGGACATCTTCTTTGTGTATGACACAAGTCATTTTTCCAACAATTGTTTACAGACAGATTATTTCACTTATAATTCACTGTATCACAATTCCAGTGGGTCAGACGTTTACATACACTAAGTTGACTGTGCCTTTAAACAGCTTGGAAAATTCCAGGAAATGATGTCATGACTTTAGAAGCTTCTGATCGACTAATTGACACCATGGATGTATTTCAAGGCCTACCTGCAAACTCAGTGCCTCTTTGCTTGACATCAAGGAAAATCTAAAGAAATCAGCCAAGACCTCAGAAAATAAATTATAGACCTCCACAAGTCTGGTACATTCTTGGGAGCAATTTCCAAACACCTGAAGGTACCACGTTCATCTGTACAAACAATAGTACGCAAGTATAAACACCATGGGACCATGCAGCCATCATACCGCTCAGGAAGGAGACGCGTTCTGTCTCCTAGAGATGAACGTACTTTGGTGCGAAAAGTGCAAATCAATCCCAGAACAACAGCAAAGGACCTTGTGAAGATACTGGAGGAAACAGGTAAAATAATATCTATATACACAGTAAAACAAGTCCTATATCGACATAACCTGAAAGGCCGCTCAACAAGGAAGAAGCCACTGCTCCAAAACCGCCATAAAAAAGCCAGACTACGGTTTGCAACTGCACAAAATCAAATCAAATTGTATTTGTCACATACACATGGTTAGTAGATGTTCATGCAAGCGTAGCGAAATGCTTGTGCTTCTAGTTCCGCCAATAAGTAGTAACAAACGAGTAATCTAACCTAACAATTCCACAACTACTACCTTACACACACAAGTGTAAAGGGATGGAGAATATGTACATAAAGATATATGAATGAGTGATGGTACAGAACGGCATAGGCAAGATACAGTAGATGGTATCGAGTACAGTTTATATACAGTGGGGCAAAAAAGTATTTAGTCAGCCACCAATTGTGCAAGTTCTCCCACTTAAAAAGATGAGAGAGGCCTGTAATTTTCATCATAGGTACCCAAAACATCACTGCTCTAGAGGAGATCTGCATGGAGGAATGGGCCAAAATACCAGCAACAGTGTGTGAAAACCTTGTGAAGACTTACAGAAAACGTTTGACCTCTGTCATTGCCAACAAAGGGTATATAACAAAGTATTGAGATAAACTTTTGTTATTGACCAAATACTTATTTTCCACCATAATTTGCATATAAATTCATTAAAAATCCTACAATGTGATTTTCTGGATGTTTTTTTTCTCATTTTGTCTGTCATAGTTGAAGTGTACCTATGATGAAAATTACAGGCCTCTCTAGGAGTGATATCACTAGGGCTGGGTTGGGAGTGATATCACTAGGGCTGGGAGTGATATCAATGGGGCTGTGTTGGGAGTGATATCACTGGGGCTGTGTTGGGAGTGATATCACTAGGGCTGGGAGTGATATCAATGGGGCTGTGTTGGGAGTGATATCACTAGGGCTGGGAGTGATATCAATGGGGCTGTGTTGGGAGTGATATCACTAGGGCTGGGAGTGATATCAATGGGGCTGTGTTGGGAGTGATATCACTGGGGCTGGGAGTGATATCAATGGGGCTGTGTTGGGAGTGATATCACTAGGGTTGGGAGTGATATCAATGGGGCTGGGTTGGGAGTGATATCACTGGGGCTGGGTTGGGAGTGATATCACTAGGGTTGGGAGTGATATCAATGGGGCTGTGTTGGGAGTGATATCACTAGGGCTGGGATTGATATCAATGGGGCTGGGAGTGATATCACTGGGGCTGGGTCGGGAGTGATATCAATGGGGTTGGGAGTGATATCACTAGGGCTGGGAGTGATATCACTAGGGCTGGGAGTGATATCAATGGGGCTGGGTTGGGAGTGATATCAATGGGGCTGGGAGTGATATCACTAGGGCTGGGTTGGGAGTGATATCAATGGGGCTGGGAGTGATATCACTAGGGCTGGGTTGGGAGTGATATCAATGGGGCTGGGTTGGGAGTGATATCAATGGGGCTGGGCTGGGAGTGATATCAATGGGGCTGGGTTGGGAGTGATATCACTGGGGCTGGGAGTGATATCAGTAGGGCTGGGAGTGATATCACTAGGGCTGGGTTGGGAGTGATATCAGTAGGGCTGGGAGTGATATCACTAGGGCTGGGTTGGGAGTGATATCACTGGGGTTGGGAGTGATATCACTAGGGCTGGGTTGGGAGTGATATCACTGGGGCTGTGAGTGATATCAATGGGGCTGGGTTGGGAGTGATATCACTGGGGCTGGGTTGGGAGTGATATCACTGGGGCTGGGTTGGGAGTGATATCAATGGGGCTGGGTTGGGAGTGATATCAATGGGGCTGGGCTGGGAGTGATATCAATGGGGCTGGGTTGGGAGTGATATCAATGGGGCTGGGAGTGATATCAGTGGGGCTGGGTTGGGAGTGATATCAATGGGGCTGGGTTGGGAGTGATATCAATGGGGCTGTGTTGGGAGTGATATCAATGGGGCTGGATTGGGAGTGATATCACTGGGGCTGGGAGTGATATCAGTAGGGCTGGGAGTGATATCACTGGGGCTGGGAGTGATATCAGTAGGGTTGGGAGTGATATCAATGGGGCTGGGTTGGGAGTGATATCAATGGGGCTGGGCTGGGAGTGATATCAATGGGGCTGGGCTGGGAGTGATATCAATGGGGCTGGGAGTGATATCAATGGGGCTGGGCTGGGAGTGATATCACTGGGGCTGGGAGTGATATCAATGGGGCTGTGTTGGGAGTGATATCAATGGGGCTGGGTTGCCGTGATTGACGGCAGAACAACGACTAACGTCCTAATTTTATACCTCTTAAATATTTCATATATTATTTACGGAGCCTGTGGACCGAATGGCTTATGACATTATTCAGTTAATCACCTGTATCAGGGGAGTTGTCTGGACATGAATATGGAGCCCAGTTCAGTTCACTATCACACTACGATTGCAGCACAAATGGCACCCTATTCTCTATGTAGTATTCTACTTCTGACCAGAGCTTTATGGGTCCTGTGTCAAAAAGTAGTGCACTATATAGGGAATAGGCTGTTCAACTGTGGATACTTCTGAATGAATTGTACACGATGTTCAAAAGCATTCTCCTCCTCTATACAGCCTGACTCAGTCATTATGCAAAACATTCTCCTCCTCTATACAGCCTGACTCAGTCATTATGCAAAACATTCTCCTCCTCTATACAGCCTGACTCAGTCATTATGCAAAACACTCTATACAGCCTGACTCAGTCATTATGCAAAACATTCTCCTCCTCTATACAGCCTGACTCAGTCATTATGCAAAACATTCTCCTCCTCTATACAGCCTGACTCAGTCATTATGCAAAACATTCTCCTCCTCTATACAGCCTGACTCAGTCATTATGCAAAACATTCTCCTCCTCTATACAGCCTGACTCAGTCATTATGCAAAACATTCTCCTCCTCTATACAGCCTGACTCAGTCATTATGCAAAACATTCTCCTCCTCTATACAGCCTGACTCAGTCATTATGCAAAACATTCTCCTCCTCTATACAGCCTGACTCAGTCATTATGCAAAACATTCTCCTCCTCTATACAAGTCATTATGCAAAACATTCTACAGCCTCCTCTATACAGCCTGACTCAGTCATTATGCAAAACATTCTCCTCCTCTATACAGCCTGACTCAGTCATTATGCAAAACATTCTCCTCCTCTATACAGCCTACAGCCTGACTCAGTCATTATGCAAAACATTCTCCTCCTCTATACAGCCTGACTCAGTCATTATGCAAAACATTCTCCTCCTCTATACAGCCTGACTCAGTCATTATGCAAAACATTCTCCTCCTCTATACAGCCTGACTCAGTCATTATGCAAAACATTCTCCTCCTCTATACAGCCTGACTCAGTCATTATGCAAAACATTCTCCTCCTCTATACAGCCTGACTCAGTCATTATGCAAAACATTCTCCTCCTCTATACAGCCTGACTCAGTCATTATGCAAAACATTCTCCTCCTCTATACAGCCTGACTCAGTCATTATGCAAAACATTCTCCTCCTCTATACAGCCTGACTCAATCATTATGCAAAACATTCTCCTCCTCTATACAGCCTGACTCAGTCATTATGCAAAACATTCTCCTCCTCTATACAGCCTGACTCAGTCATTATGCAAAACATTCTCCTCCTCTATACAGCCTGACTCAGTCATTATGCAAAACATTCTCCTCCTCTATACAGCCTGACTCAGTCATTATGCAAAACATTCTCCTCCTCTATACAGCCTGACTCAGTCATTATGCAAAACATTCTCCTCCTCTATACAGCCTGACTCAGTCATTATGCAAAACATTCTCCTCCTCTATACAGCCTGACTCAGTCACTATGCATATTACACTAGGCTAATTTATCTCTATCATGTTCAAGTAGAACCTAAACACACACAAAAAAAAAATGTTTAAAAAAACAAGCTGGCTTGAATCTGTTTCTCTGTTATTAGTGTATTATTCAGAGTACAGAATAAACAAAGCTCAACAGAATAAATACAAAATAAAGGCATTAACATGTTTAAAGGTCTAATGCAGCTGTTTTTACGTCAATATCAAATCATTTCTGTGTAATAATGAAGTATCTTACTGTGATTATTTTCAATTAAAATGGTCAAAAAGAAACAAAAATATCTTCTTAGCAAAGCGCAATTTCTCAAGCAATATTTTTTTTTTTAGGACTATCCGGGAGTGGTCTGAGTGGGGAAGGGAACATGGAAAATGAGCTGCTATTGGCAGAGAGGTTGGGAACTATCTTTCTCATCGGTCTACTTAATAATTTACCGCCTGGTGATGTCACCGCGGAAGGCCAAATCTCCATCCCGATAAAAACAGGCGGACATTTAATCTGGTCTTTTCAAACAGCTCTCACACTACAAGGATCTGGTCTTTTCAAACAGCTCTTACACTACAAGGATCTGGTCTTTTCAAACAGCTCTTACACTACAAGGATCTGGTCTTTTCACACAGCTCTTATACTACAAGGATCTGGTCTTTTCACACAGCTCTTATACTACAAGGATCTGGTCTTTTCACACAGCTCTTATACTACAAGGATCTGGTCTTTTCAAACAGCTCTTACACTACAAGGATCTGGTCTTTTCAAACAGCTCTTACACTACAAGGATCTGGTCTTTTCACAACAGCTCTTACACTACAAGGCCTTCCTCATCCTTCTCAACATTTCACTGAATTATTCCTCATACAGTGCCTTGCGAAAGTATTCGGCCCCCTTGAACTCTGCGACCTTTTGCCACATTTCAGGCTTCAAACATAAAGATATAAAACTGTATTTTTTGTGAAGAATCAACAACAAGTGGGACACGATCATGAAGTGGAACGACATTTATTGGATATTTCAAACTTTTTTAACAAAGCTTTTGCTGCGATTACAGCTGTAAGTCGCTTGGGGTATGTCTCTATCAGTTTTGCACATCGAGAGACTGACATTTTTTCCCATTTCTTCTTGCAAAACAGCTCAAGCTCAGTGAGGTTGGATGGAGAGCATTTGTGAACAGCAGTTTTCAGTTCTTTCCACAGATTCTCGATTGGATTCAGGTCTGGACTTTGACTTGGCCATTCTAACTCCTGGATATGTTTATTTTTGAACCATTCCATTGTAGATTTTGCTTTATGTTTTGGATCATTGTCTTGTTGGAAGACAAATCTCCGTCCCAGTCTCAGGTCTTTTGCAGACTCCATCAGGTTTTCTTCCAGAATGGTCCTGTATTTGGCTCCATCCATCTTCCCATCAATTTTAACCATCTTCCCTGTCCCTGCTGAAGAAAAGCAGGCCCAAACCATGATGCTGCCACCACCATGTTTGACAGTGGGGATAGGGTGTTCAGGGTGATGAGCTGTGTTGCTTTTACGCCAAACATAACGTTTTGCATTGTTGCCAAAAAGTTCAATTTTGGTTTCATCTGACCAGAGCACCTTCTTCCACATGTTTGGTGTGTCTCCCAGGTGGCTTGTGGCAAACTTTAAATTACACTTTTTATGGATATTTTCTTGCCACTTCTTGCCACTCTTCCACAAAGGCCAGATTTGTCTAATATACGACTGATTGTTGTCCTATGGACAGAGTCTCCCACCTCAGCTGTAGATCTCTGCAGTTCATCCAGAGTGATCATGGGCCTCTTGGCTGTATCTCTGATCAGTCTTCTCCTTGTATGAGCTGAAAGTTTAGAGGGACGGCCAGGTCTTGGTATATTTGCAGTGGTCTGATACTCCTTCCATTTCAATATTATCGCTTGCACAGTGCTCCTTGGGATGTATAAAGCTTGGGAAATCTTTTTGTATCCAAATCCGGCTTTAAACTTCTTCACAACAGTATCTCGGACCTGCCTGGTGTGTTCCTTGTTCTTCATGATGCTCTCTGCGCTTTTAACGGACCTCTGAGACTATCACAGTGCAGGTGCATTTATACGGAGACTTGATTACACACAGGTGGATTGTATTTATCATCATTAGTCATTTAGGTCAACATTGGATCATTCAGAGATCCTCACTGAACTTCTGGAGAGAGTTTGCTGCACTGAAAGTAAAGGGGCTGAATAATTTTGCACGCCCAATTTTTCAGTTTTTGATTTGTTAAATAAGTTTGAAATATCCAATAAATGTTGTTCCACTTCATGATTGTGTCCCACATGTTGTTGATTCTTCACAAAAAAATACAGTTTTATATCTTTATGTTTGAAGCCTGAAATGTGGCAAAAGGTCGCAAAGTTCAAGGGGGCCGAATACTTTCGCAAGGCACTGTAGTGTGGAGATATAGATTAAACACAGTTCAACCTCATAGTGTGGAGATATAGATAAAACACAGTTAATATATATAGATAAAACACAGTTAATATATATAGATGAAACACAGTTAATGTATATAGATGAAACACAGTTAATATATATATATAAAACACAGTTAAACCTCATAGTGTGGAGATATAGATAAAACACAGTTAATATATATAGATAAAACACAGTTAATATATATAGATAAAACACAGTTAATATATATAGATGAAACACAGTTAATATATATAGATAAAACACAGTTAATATATATAGATTAAACACAGTTCATATATATATATAGATAAAACACAGTTAATATATATAGATGAAACACAGTTAATATATATAGATAAAACACAGTTAATATATATATAGATAAAACACAGTTAAACCTCATAGTGTGGGGATATAGATAAAACACAGTTAATATATATAGATAAAACACAGTTAATATATATAGATAAAACACAGTTAAATCATGTTTTTGACTGAACTGGACCTTTAATTGAAACTGATAAAAACCCATCTAGGAGAATATGCTAGCTACAGTATCTGGATTCACCTACACAGTTAATATATATATAGATAAAACACAGTTAATGTATATAGATAAAACACAGTTAATATATATAGATAAAACACTATAGATAAAACACAGTTAATATATATAGATAAAACACAGTTAATATATATAGATAAAACACAGTTAATATATATAGATAAAACACAGTTAATATATATAGATAAAACACAGTTAATATATATATAGATAAAACACTATAGATAAAACACAGTTAATATATATGGATAAAACACAGTTAATATATATGGATAAAACACAGTTAATATATATGGATAAAACACAGTTAATATATATGGATAAAACACAGTTAATATATATGGATAAAACACAGTTAATATATATAGATAAAACACAGTTAAACCTCATAGTGTGGAGATATAGATAAAACACAGTTAATATATATAGATAAAACACAGTTAAATCATGTTTTTGACTGAACTGGACCTTTAATTGAAACTGATAAAAACCCATCTAGAAGAATAGGCTAGCTACAGTATCTGAATTCACCTACACAGTTAGCTAAAGGTCAGGTGGAAAGGGCCAGAACGTATAGCTGTTGCTAGAAGATACTCACTGCTTTAGCACACTCTGCTAACCCTGATGTCCTTGCCGTGTCTGAATCCTGGCTCAGAAAGGCCACCAAAAATTCAGAGATTTCCATACCCAACTATAACATCTTCCGTCAAGATAGAACTGCCAAAGGGGGCGGAGTTGCAGTCTACTGCAGAGATAGCCTGCAAAGTAATGTCATACTTTCCAGGTCCATACCCAAACAGTTCGAACTACTAATTTTGAAAATAACTCTCTCCAGAAATAAGTCTCTCACTGTTGCCGCCTGCTACCGACCACCCTCAGCTCCCAGCTGTGCCCTGGACACCATTTGTGAATTGATCGCCCCCCATCTAGCTTCAGAGTTTGTTCTGTTAGGTGACCTAAACTGGGATATGCTTAACACCCCGGCGGTCCTACAATGTAAGCTAGATGCCCTCAATCTCACTCAAATCATCAAGGAACCCACCAAGTACAACCCTAACTCTGTAAACAAGGGCACCCTCATAGACGTCATCCTGACCAACTGGCCCTCCAAATACACCTCCGCTGTCTTCAACCAGGATCTCAGCGATCACTGCCTCATTGCCTGTATCCGCCACGGAGCCGCAGTCAAACGACTACCCCTCATCACTGTCAAACGCTCCCTAAAACACTTCTGTGAGCAGGCCTTTCTAATCAACCTGGCCCGGGTATCCTGGAAGGAAATTGACCTCATCCCGTCAGTTGAGGATGCCTGGTCATTCTTTAAAAGTAACTTCCTCACCATTTTAGATAAGCATGCTCCGTTCAAAAAATGCAGAACCAAGAACAGATACAGCCCTTGGTTCACTCCAGACCTGACTGCCCTCGACCAGCACAAAAACATCCTGTGGCGGCCTGCATTAGCATCGAATAGCCCCCGTGATATGCAACTGTTCAGGGAAGTCAGGAACCAATACACGCAGTCAGTCAGGAAAGCTAAGGCCAGCTTCTTCAGGCAGAAGTTTGCATCCTGTAGCTCCAACTCCAAAAAGTTCTGGGACACTGTGAAGTCCATGAAGAACAAGAGCACCTCCTCCCAGCTGCCCACTGCACTGAGGCTAGGTAACACGGTCTCCACCGATAAATCCATGATTATCGAAAACTTCAATAAGCACTTCTCAACGGCTGGCCATGCCTTCCGCCTGGCTACTCCAACCTCGGCCAACAGCTCCGCCCCCCCCGCAGCTCCTCGCCCAAGCCTCTACAGGTTCTCCTTTACCCAAATCCAGATAGCAGATGTTCTGAAAGAGCTGCAAAACCTGGACCCGTACAAATCAGCTGGGCTTGACAATCTGGACCCTCTATTTCTGAAACTATCTGCCGCCATTGTCGCAACCCCTATTACCAGCCTGTTCAACCTCTCTTTCATATCGTCTGAGATCCCAAAGGATTGGAAAGCTGCCGCAGTCATCCCCCTCTTCAAAGGGGGAGACACCCTGGACCCAAACTGCTATAGACCTATATCCATCCTGCCCTGCCTATCTAAGGTCTTCGAAAGCCAAGTCAACAAACAGGTCACTGACCATCTCGAATCCCACCGTACCTTCTCCGCTGTGCAATCTGGTTTCCGAGCCGGTCACGGGTGCACCTCAGCCACACTCAAGGTACTAAACGATATCATAACCGCCATCGATAAAAGACAGTACTGTGCAGCCGTCTTCATCGACCTCGCCAAGGCTTTCGACTCTGTCAATCACCATATTCTTATCGGCAGACTCAATAGCCTCGGTTTTCGGATGACTGCCTTGCCTGGTTCACCAATTACTTTGCAGACAGAGTTCAGTGTGTCAAATCGGAGGGCATGCTGTCCGGTCCTCTGGCAGTCTCTATGGGGGGTGCCACAGGGTTCAATTCTCGGGCCGACTCTTTTCTCTGTATATATCAATGATGTTGCTCTTGCTGCGGGCGATTCCCTGATCCACCTCTACGCAGACGACACCATTCTATATACTTTCGGCCCGTCATTGGACACTGTGCTATCTAACCTCCAAACGAGCTTCAATGCCATACAGCACTCCTTCCGTGGCCTCCAACTGCTCTTAAACGCGAGTAAAACCAAATGCATGCTTTTCAACCGATCGCTGCCTGCACCCGCATGCCCGACTAGCATCACCACCCTGGATGGTTCCGACCTTGAATATGTGGACACCTATAAGTACCTAGGTGTCTGGCTAGACTGCAAACTCTCCTTCCAGACTCACATCAAACATCTCCAATCGAAAATCAAATCAAGAGTCGGCTTTCTATTCCGCAACAAAGCCTCCTTCACTCACGCCGCCAAGCTTACCCTAGTAAAACTGACTATCCTACCGATCCTCGACTTCGGCGATGTCATCTACAAAATGGCTTCCAACACTCTACTCAGCAAACTGGATGCAGTCTATCACAGTGCCATCCGTTTTGTCACCAAAGCACCTTATACCACCCACCACTGCGACTTGTATGCTCTAGTCGGCTGGCCCTCGCTACATATTCGTCGCCAGACCCACTGGCTCCAGGTCATCTACAAGTCCATGCTAGGTAAAGCTCCGCCATATCTCAGTTCACTGGTCACGATGGCAACACCCATCCGTAGCACGCGCTCCAGCAGGTGTATCTCACTGATCATCCCTAAAGCCAACACCTCATTTGGCCGCCTTTCGTTCCAGTACTCTGCTGCCTGTGACTGGAACGAACTGCAAAAATCGCTGAAGTTGGAGACTTTTATCTCCCTCACCAACTTCAAACATCAGCTATCCGAGCAGCTAACCGATCGCTGCAGCTGTACATAGTCTATTGGTAAATAGCCCACCCATTTTCACCTACCTCATCCCCATACTGTTTTTATACTGTTTTTTTATTTATTTATTTACTTTTCTGCTCTTTTGCACACCAATATCTCTACCTGTACATGACCATCTGATTATTTATCACTCCAGTGTTAATCTGCAAAATTGTATTATTCGCCTACCTCCTCATGCCTTTTGCACACATTGTATATAGACTGCCCATTTTTTTCTACTGTGTTATTGACTTGTTAATTGTTTACTCCATGTGTAACTCTGTGTTGTCTGTTCACACTGCTATGCTTTATCTATGCTTTATCAGGTCGCAGTTGCAAATGAGAACTTGTTCTCAACTAGCCTACCTGGTTAAATAAAGGTGAAATAAAAAAATTTAAAAAATAGCTATAGTCTGCATCCCTGACAACATTGTGTAACATCTTTTTTTTTAAATGAATACTATCAAGTGGTATCCTCTGGGTCCACATTGTACATTTAGTTGTATATGTCTCTGTTACCCCAAAAATGGATTCAATTCAACGTGTTCTATAACAACAGCTGTGGAAATGTCCAAGAATGTCTCTGCAGATTAAAGTTACCATGGTGACAGCTAGCAGCACAAATACCCTGTCCTTCTCTCCACAGCTCTGTTATGTACTGTCTCTACTCTGCTATATTCCTCCATATCATCCGCCTAACCTTATGAGGCATATTGATTGGCTAGCAGAGGGTGGTCGTAGAGAGGAAGATGTGTGAGTGTATGAGTGAGTGTGTGTGAGAGGGAGACATGAGAGAGAGAGAGAGAGAGAGAGAGAGAGAGAGAGAGAGAGAGAGAGAGAGAGAGAGAGGGAACTATTTGCTCATAATATGATATTTGTAATGTCTTTTATTATTTTGGAACTGTAATGTTTACTGTTCATTTTAATTGTTGATTTCACTTTTGATTATTATCTATTTCACTTGCTTTGGCAATGTTAACATTTGTTTCCCATGCCAATAAAGTCCTTAAATTCTCTCTATATATATATTCAGAGAGAGAGAGAGAGAGAGAGAGAGAGAGAGACTGCATCCCATCCAGTGCTATTTTGGTAGGTTTGTAGATGTAGTCTATATGACACCCTATCATTCTAGAATACAAAATGCATTATCCAATTCCAACGTCTACCTAGGCCCACACACAGTCGTAATAAGAGTTTTTATTTTGAATACCCTCAACTGTCAAGTAAGGCAGAAAAGGGGAGGGAGGAAGAAAGAGAGAGAGAGAGAGGAAGAAAGAGCAAGAGAGAGAGAGACAGACAGAGAGCGAGAGAAAAAAGAGAGAGCCTGACAACAACCTGACACCCACTGAGGAATTACACAAGCTACAGATTTAACCGTTTCCTTATGGTCTCAAATGGAATATACAGTGGCATAGGGTGTCATATAGACTACATCTATAAATATATATTTATATTTATATATATATATATATATATATATATATATATATATATATGTCTATACTCTTTGGAAATACCTGGGTTTCTGCATAAATTAGTCATAACATTTGATCTGATCTTCCTCTAGGTCAAAACACAGTCTGCTTAAACTAATAACACACAAACAATTATACGTTTTCGTGTCTTTATTAAACACACTGTGTAAACATTCACAGTGCAGGGAGGGAAAAGTAGGTGAACCCTTGGATTTAATAACTGGTTGACCCTCCGTTGGCACCAATAACCTCAACCAGTATGTGAACCCTTGGATTTAATAACTGGTTGACCCTCCTTTGGCAGCAATAACCTCAACCAAACGTTTTCTGTAGTTGTGGAACAGACCTGCACAACGGTCAGGAGGAATTTTGGACCATTCCTCTTTACAAAACTGTTTCAGTTCAGCAATATTCTTGGGATGTCTGGTGTGAACTGCTCTCTTGAGGTCATTCCACAGCATCTCAATCGGGTTGAGGTCAGGACTCTGACTGGGCCACTCCAGAAGGTGTTTTTTCTTCTGTTGAAGCCATTATGTTGTTGATTTACTTCTGTGTTTTGGGTCGTTACCCTGTTGCATCACTTAACTTATGTTGAGCTTCAATTGGAGGACAGATGTCAAGACATTTTGCAGGAGAATGTTAGGCTAAACTTGGGAATGCATTTTTCTGTCCACGCACTGAGGCACTAAAGCAGCCCTAAACCATGATGCTCCCTCCACCAGACTTTACAGTTGGGATGAGGATTTGATGTTGGTGTGCAGTGCCTTTTTTCCTCCACACATAGTGTTGTGTTCCTTCCAAACAACTCAACTGTAGTTTCATCTGTCCACAGAATATTTTGCCAGTAGCGCTGTGGAACATCCAGTTGCTCTTTTGCAGACTTCATACGTACAGCAATGTTTTTTTTCGGGCAGCAGTGGCTTCTTCCGTGGTGTCCTCCCATGAACACCATTCTTGTTTAGTGTTTTACGTATCGTAGACTCGTCAACAGAGACGTTAGCATGTTCCAGAGATTTCTGTAAGTCTTTAGCTGACACTCTAGGATTCTTCTTAACCTCATTGAACATTCTACGCTGTGCTCTTGCAATCATCTTTGCAGGGAGAGTAGCAACAGTGCTGAACTTTCTCCATTTATAGACAATTTGTCTTACCGTGGACTGATGAACATCATGGCTTTTAGTGATACATCTGTGAACCACCTACCACTTGGTGGCTGAGCCGTTGTTGCTCCTAGACATTTCCACTTCACAATAACAGCACTTACAGTTGACCGGGGCAGCTCTAGCAGGGTATAAATTTGACAGATTGACTTGTTGGAAAGGTGGCATCCTATGACGGTGCCACGTTGAAAGGCACTGAGCTCTTCAGTAAGGCAATTCTGTTGCCAATGTTTGTCTATGGAGACTGTATGGCTGGTGTGCTTGACTTTATACACCTGTCAGCAATGGGTGTGGCTGAAATAGCCAAATCCACTCATTTGAAGTGGTGTCCACATACTTTTTGTGTATATAGTGTATCAATGCCAAACTTAAGACGTTTCGTCACGGTAATGTCTTTGATGATCCTAAAATATTACAAGTTGATAGGCCATTGTGAAGTGGATTTTTCAAAGGATTTTAAAGGTACACGTGAAATCGCATTTCCTGATTTATCGATAACTCAGCCATCTCCTAATCGATCCCTTAGCTTTTCTCACAACTAAGTTATGAGATGTACCATGGGCCTTATTTGGAGATATTTTTTCAAAGGTTTGCAGGAAAATCTATCCTGACAGGCACATGTGTTCTTCATGAGGAAAGACACAGTGGATATGAAGGTTTAAGTGACACTGCTTATAATAGCGCCACCTATAGACCAATCTGTGATATTACTCGTGGCCTCTAGTTTCTGTGTGCCATTATTGGGGGGGAAAAAGGGTTGCTTCAGTTATTTGACCGTGTCAACGATAAAATAAAATAAATGTATCTAAGAATAACAATAGGATTCACAGCTTTGCTGTTGTCACATCGTGCATTAGTGTTCAGTGCTGCCTGTCTGTAATTATGTGATACAGAGATAATTAGCTACTGTGAGGGAATGAGGGACAGGTGGACTGGAGAGTGGCAAGACTAGATTTGATATTAAATATACTGTAGAATAAGGATTATTAGGTTCTCCCAGAGCGATGGCCAGGGACATTTGTTTTGAAATCTGATTATGGATGTGAATGAAAAAAGGAACAAACTAAACCCATCCTAACACAAAAGGATTTAAATCAAGGTTCATTCTTAACCTAGATCATTACAAATACAGTCTTGTTACAGAAGCAGATGTGTCAGCAGGCAGCTCGGTCATTATCCGCCTTACTTAAGAGTACCCGACAAAACAATGCCCAGTTTAGACAGACGTTATAAGCTACCACAGGGGAGACTCGTTAGCATACATGCAGATTACCTTCCTGCTTTCAGGCCAATCAGCATTCTGCTTCAGATCCCCAAGTCAGCTGGTTGGAACCGAGGTCGTGTGCCTCACAACTGAATGTGACGACACTGCATAGAAAAGGGGCCTCAGTCAGATGGAGAAAAAATCACGTCTCCACATGAATTAGACATTAATGTGGATCAATATGTTTCAGGCCCTGAAGAAGAAGTTGTATTGATCTGAACCAAATGTCAAGATGAAACAGTTTTACACAGCGAGAGCCCTGTAGGTGTTGGAACGATGTAGGCGAGTGCAATCAGCAGGCTTTCATTACACGGGCACTGAGTCAAACACAGATTCACACACACTGAGTCAAACACACAGATTCACACACTGAGTCAAACACATAGATTCACACGCACTGAGTCAAACACATAGATTCACACACTGAGTCAAACACACAGATTCACACACACTGAGTCAAACACAGATTCACACGCACTGAGTCAAACACATAGATTCACACACACTGAGTCAAACACATAGATTCACACGCACTGAGTCAAACACACAGATTCACACGCACTGAGTCAAACACACAGATTCACACACTGAGTCAAACACACAGATTTACACACAGACAGTTGAAGTCAGAAGTTTACATACACCTTAGCCAAATACATTCAAACTCAGTTTTTCACAATTCCTGACATTTAAACCTAGTAAAGATTCCCTGTCTTAGGTCAGTTAGGATCACCACTTTATTTTAAGAATGTGAAATGTCAGAATAATCATGGAGAGAATGAGCTTTTTTTTCAGCTTTTATTTCTTTCATCACATTCCCAGTGGGTCAGAAGTTTATATATACTCAATTAGTATTTGGGAGCATTACCTTTAAATTGTTTAACTTGGGTCAAACGTTTCAGGTAGCCTTCCACAAGCTTCCCACAATAAGTTGGGTGAATTTTGGCCCAGTCCTCCTGACAGAGCTGGTGTAACTGAGTCAGGCGTACCTTCAGGTGTTTGGAAATTGCTCCCAAGGATGAACCAGACTTATGGAGGTCTACAATTTTTTGTCTGAGGTCTTGGCTGATTTCTTTAGATTTTCCCATGATGTCAAGCAAAGAGGCACTGAGTTTGAAGGTAGGCCTTGAAATACATCCACAGGTACACCTCCAAATGACTCAAATGATGTCAATTAGCCTATCAGAAGCTTCTAAAGGCATGACATCATTTTCTGGAATTTTCCAAGCTGTTTAAAGGCACAGTAAACTTAGTGTATGTAAACTTCTGATCCACTGGAAATCTGATACAGTAAATGATAAGTGAAATAATCTGTCTGTAAACAATTGTTGGAAAAATGACTTGTGTCGTGGACAAAGTAGATGTCCTAACCGACTTGCCAAAACTATAGTTTGTTATCAAGAAATGTATGGAGTGGTTGAAAAACGAGTTTTAATGACTCCAAACTAAATCTATGTAAACTTCTGACTTCAACTCTATGTATTATCCTGATAGCAGATGCCGTAGCATTGTAATGCTAACCCCTGCCGTAGCATTGTAATGCTAGCCCCTGCCGTAGCATTGTAATGCTAACCCCTGCCGTAGCATTGTAATGCTAACCCCTGCCGTAGCATTGTAATGCTAACCCCTGCCGTAGCATTGTAATGCTAACCCCTGCCGTAGCATTGTAATGCTAACCCCTGCCGTAGCATTGTAATGCTAGCCCCCCGCAGAACACCTCCTCAGCCTGTTTGAAGTGCCACAGAAAGAAAGGCAACGACTTCATTAACGTATACATACACCTGTCTCTGTGTGTGTCCCTATCTGGTCAACGGCAGAACACACTATAGAGAATAGGGTGCCATTTGGGACACAGCCTCTCTGTGCCTCTGATTAAGCTGCATGTGTATAATAGGACTAAAATATATGCTGTGAGGAGCAATGAACGGGGTTCACAGGATGATAGAAAAGACACAAGATCAGTTAGATAATAAAGCAAGCACTCTATCATGTAGGAACTATCTTCATGTGCAATTAGTTGGAATACAAAATCTGGAGTGAATCTGACATATGGTTCGTGAGGACAAGATAAAATAAGTAGTTGTTAATAGTTTGAGGAGAAGATGAAAGAATGAGTTGTTAACGGTTTCGTAGTTTTTTTAAATATCAATACCACATTCAATGAGGTTCATCTAAGGCAGGGGTCCCCAAACTTTTTCCTGTGAGGGCCACATAACTTTTCCCTTCTCTGATGGGGGGCCGGTGTCAGTTTGTAACAGAAAAAGTGTGACGATCGTAGGGGAGCTTAAAAAATTTATTGTTTTCCAGAAAGCCACACATAACCAAATAACCCTTTCCAGGTTCTTTACAGAAAAAAAGTCAGGAAACAAATAATAACACTATTAATGAAATAAATAATAACTAAATAACCCTCTCTGAGTTCTTCACAGAAAAAACAGGAAATAAATAATAACTAAATAACTCTCTCTGGGTTCTTCATAGAAAAAAAAGCCATGGAACATTAACTTTCTGTCGTGCCATGCACAATCTTAACAGATAAAAGTTCAGCTCAGTTGTCAGAGCAGAATCTCTCTGACACATATGAGCAGTCTCTTAAAGTTCTTGTGTTCCTTCCTTATAATCCTTTTGTAGGTTCCAGTAGGCTTGTAGACACCGCTGTTTGCAGCTCTCTCTCATCAACTTCCCTGTGAAAACCACAAAAGAAGCAGGTTGAGAAACTGAACTAAGTGATACAGCACCTACACAGCACAATACATTTCACTACCAGTATGGTTGTAAAGATGGATTTTATCCCAGTAGATTTTATTATGATTATATTTGTTTATGCTCAGAATGACTCATTCAAGTCAGAAAAGTGAGCTTACCTATGTATGTTCATCAGTGTGAACTGTGGGCCTGCATCTGGCTGGTGAGAAGTTGAATATCAGGTTCCATTCAGTCTCAAGCACTGATGCAAATGTTCATCTGTCAATCTTGATCTCATCGGGGTTTTCAGCAGTTTCATGCGAGAAAAGGTTTTCTCGCAGATATACGTGCTGCCAAAAACTGTGGACATTTTCATTGCGTGTTTTTTGATGTTTGGATATGTGTCGTTTGGGAGGGCGGCATAGAAGTCAATGAGACTGTTGGGCTTGAATGCGTCTTTCAGAACATCACAGTTCTGTAACTCAGCCAACTCAAACTGATATGAAGGCTGGGCTTCATCAATGTCGGCAACAAAGGGGTTCTGAAAAAGACGGATTTCTTTTGCATGAACATGTAGTTCACTGAATCGCACACCAAACTCCGCCTTCAGCATTTCCAGTGCTTCCACGCACTTTTCAGTTGGGAACGGGACCGCTGGGTTCTCTGTCGACAGGTTTTGGGTAGCAGGAAGATGGACGAAGTTGCGCTTTTTCACTTGTTCCAAAAGCAGCGCTAATTTCACCTCAAATGCTTTTATGTGTGAATACATGTCGCAAATGAGTTTCCCCTCGCCTTGTAGCTGCAAGTTAAGGCTGTTAAGTATTTCTGTCACGTCTGTTAAGTCGATCAGCTCTAGGACCGTTTTGTCTTTTAAATGAAGAAATGCGTTAATTTCGGGTAGGAGTTCATAAAAACGCCTCAAAACTCTGCCCGGGCTCAGCCATCGGACCTCTGTGTAGTACAGCACATCTCCGTGCGTAGACTCCAGTTCAGACAGGAATTCTTGGAACTGCCTGTGTTTAAGTCCCTTTGCTCTGATGAAGTTTATGCACGACACCACAACCTTCATTACAGAATCCCACTTCAACACTTTGCAGCACAGTGCTTGCTGGTGAATTAGGCAGTGGACTCGTAGCGGGGCGGTGAGACCCCTTTTTTCCAACTCCCGGTTCATGCGTCCTATTAGACCGCGAGTTTCGCCCACCATGCTAGGAGCCCCGTCAGTCGTGATGCTAGCTAGCTTTGACCAGTCCAGGTCCAACTTCTCCATGGTTTGGCACACTTTGTCAAAAATATCCTCTCCCGTTGTAGTCCCTTTGAGACTTTGGAGGGCTGCCAGCTCTCGCATATCTCAAAGTTTGCGCTAACTCCACGAATAAAAATGAGCAGTTGCGCTGTGTCTTGCACGTCCGTGCTCTCATCCAGTGCTAATGAAAAAAGTCCAATTCTTTCGTCTTCTGCTGCAGCTGGGCATATACATTACTCCCGATTTCTTCAACGCGTCTGGTGATTGTACTCGCCGACAGACTTACGGCATTAAATGCATCTTTCTTCTCGGGACACACCTCCTCCGCGACAGCATCCATACATTTCTTAACAAACTCTCCGTCAGTGAAAGGCTTACCGCTTCTTGCTATCAGTTTAGCAACCCGAAAGCTGGCCCGAACGGATGCCTGGTTCAGCTGAGCTTGGCGTACAAATGTATTCTGCTGAGATAGTAGTCCACTTTTTAGCTTTGAGAGTTTGTCTGCTCGTATTTGGCCTTGCAAGCTATCGTACTTGTCTTTGTGACGGGATTCATAGTGTCGGCGAAGATTGTATTCTTTGAATACCGCCACCGTCTCTTGACAGATGAGACAAACAGCCTTTTCTTTGCATTGAACAAAAAAAAAATTGTTTGTCCACTGCAGGTTAAATACCCTGCATTCTGAATCAATTTTTCTCTTACCTAACCTTTTCGCCATTATTCCGTTCTCTCTTTGACAGGGCCGGGCCTAGGATTTTTTTTCTGGAGGCCAAATAGGAAAAAAATTCGATAGCGTCTCTGGTATTGTTCAGAGGGCCGGGCCAAATGTGCTGACGGGCCGTATCCGGCCCGCGGGCCGTAGTTTGGTGACCACTGATCTAAGGGATGTCCATGATAGAGATGAGTTTCAAGTTGATAGGCCACTGTTGAATGGATTTACAGTGGTTTAAATGGGCACGTACATTCAGATTTCTGATTTGTAAATAACTCAACTATCTGTTGACAATAAAGGAGGGAGGATTTATGCCATGAAAGAAAGGAGAGAATAGAACTTGAAAAAAAAAGAAGAGAAGAAGAGGAAGTAGCAGGGAGGATTTATGCCATGAAAGAAAGGAGAGAATAGAACTTGAAAAAAAAGAAGAGAAGAAGAGGAAGTAGCAGGGAGGATTTATGCCATGAAAGAAAGGAGAGAATAGAACTTGAAAAAAAAAGAAGAGAAGAAGAGGAAGTAGCAGGGAGGATTTATGCCATGAAAGAAAGGAGAGAATAGAACTTGAAAAAAAAGGAGAAGAAGAGGAAGTAGCAGGGAGGATTTATGCCATGAAAGAAAGGAGAGAATAGAACTTGAAAAAAAAGAAGAGAAGAAGAGGAAGTAGCAGGGAGGATTTATGCCATGAAAGAAAGGAGAGAATAGAACTTGAAAAAAAGAAGAGAAGAAGAGGAAGTAGCAGGGAGGATTTATGCCATGAAAGAAAGGAGAGAATAGAACTTGAAAAAAAAGGAGAAGAAGAGGAAGTAGCAGGGAGGATTTATGCCATGAAAGAAAGGAGAGAATAGAACTTGAAAAAAAGAAGAGAAGAAGAGGAAGTAGCAGGGAGGATTTATGCCATTAAAGAAAGGATAGAATAGAACTTGAAAAAAGAAGAGAAGAAGAGGAAGTAGCAGGGAGGATTTATGCGTAACCGATGTGAAATGGTTAGCTAGTTAGCGGGTGCGTACTACTAGCGTTTCAATTGGTGAAGTCACTCGTTCTGAGACCTTGAAGTAGTTGTTTCCCTTGCTCTGCAAGGGCCGTGGCTTTAACGATGCTTCGTGGGTATCAGGGGTGGAAGGGTATAGAGGGATGGAGGCACCCCCATGTCGTTGATGTAAATGAGAGTGTGTTCTCAGTCAATTTACCTGGTAAAATAATGGTTCAATAAAATCAAATAAATAAAAGGAGGGTGTAGTGGAGGGAGGAGGGGTGGAAGGCTGGAGGTTGGAGGGGTTCTGGGGTGAAGGGTGTAGGAGTAAGCCCAGGGAAGAGCAGACTAAGCTGGAGAGACTGCAAGGTCAAGCAGCTCTGTGAATAGGGCTCATCTGCAGAGCCCAGAGAGGCAGAGGGAAGTACACACGTGACCACACACACACACACACATACACACACACACACACACACACAGCTGAGGGAATAGTAAATACTGAGGGGGTCCTGCTACGTCTCACGCTGGGCTGAGTGACAGACAGCTTTCCTCTAGAGCAGTAGCAGGGTTCCCTCCTCTCCTCTCCCCTCCCCTCACCTCCCCATCTCTCCTCTCCCATCCCCTACTCCCCATCTCTCCCCTCCCCTCTCCCCTGCCCATCTCTTCTCTCCCCTCCCCTCCCCTCCCTCACCATTTTTTTCCTTCTATTTTCTCCTAAAATAACATACCCAAATCTAACTTCCTGTAGCTCAGGACCTAAAATAACATACCCAAATCTAACTGCCTGTAGCTCAGGACCCAAATCTAACTGCCTGTAGCTCAGGACCTAAAATAACATACCCAAATCTAACTGCCTGTAGCTCAGGACCTAAAATGACATACCCAAATCTAACTGCCTGTAGCTCAGGACCTAAAATGACATACCCAAATCTAACTGCCTGTAGTTCAGGACCCAAATCTAACTGCCTGTAGCTCAGGACCTAAAATAACATACCCAAATCTAACTGCCTGTAGCTCAGGACCCAAATCTAACTGCCTGTAGCTCAGGACCTAAAATAACATACCCAAATCTAACTGCCTGTAGCTCAGGACCTAAAATAACATACCCAAATCTAGCTGCCTGTAGCTCAGGACCCAAATCTAACTGCCTGTAGCTCAGGACCCAAATCTAACTGCCTGTAGCTCAGGACCTAAAATAACATACCCAAATCTAACTGCCTGTAGCTCAGGACCTAAAATTACATACATTTACATTTACATTTAAGTCATTTAGCAGACGCTCTTATCCAGAGCGACTTACAAATTGGTGCGTTCACCTTATGACATCCAGTGGAACTGCCACTTTACAATAGTGCATCTAAATCTTTTAAGGGGGGTGTGAGAAGGATTACTTTATCCTATCCTAGGTATTCCTTAAAGAGGTGGGGTTTCAGGTGTCTCCGGAAGGTGGTGATTGACTCCGCTGTCCTGGCGTCGTGAGGGAGTTTGTTCCACCATTGGGGGGCCAGAGCAGTGAACAGTTTTGACTGGGCTGAGCGGGAACTGTACTTCCTCAGTGGTAGGGAGGCGAGCAGGCCAGAGGTGGATGAACGCAGTGCCCTTGTTTGGGTGTAGGGCCTGATCAGAGCCTGGAGGTACTGAGGTGCCGTTCCCCTCACAGCTCCGTAGGCAAGCACCATGGTCTTGTAGCGGATGCGAGCTTCAACTGGAAGCCAGTGGAGAGAGCGGAGGAGCGGGGTGACGTGAGAGAACTTGGGAAGGTTGAACACCAGACGGGCTGCGGCGTTCTGGATGAGTTGTAGGGGTTTAATGGCACAGGCAGGGAGCCCAGCCAACAGCGAGTTGCAGTAATCCAGACGGGAGATGACAAGTGCCTGGATTAGGACCTGCGCCGCTTCCTGTGTGAGGCAGGGTCGTACTCTGCGGATGTTGTAGAGCATGAACCTACAGGAACGGGCCACCGCCTTGATGTTATTTGAGAACGACAGGGTGTTGTCCAGGATCACGCCAAGGTTCTTAGCGCTCTGGGAGGACACAATGGAGTTGTCAACCGTGATGGCGAGATCATGGAACGGGCAGTCCTTCCCCGGGAGGAAGAGCAGCTCCGTCTTGCCGAGGTTCAGCTTGAGGTGGTGATCCGTCATCCACACTGATATGTCTGCCAGACATGCAGAGATGCGATTCGCCACCTGGTCGTCAGAAGGGGGAAAGGAGAAGATTAATTGTGTGTCGTCTGCATAGCAATGATAGGAGAGACCATGTGAGGTTATGACAGAGCCAAGTGACTTGGTGTATAGCGAGAATAGGAGAGGGCCTAGAACAGAGCCCTGGGGGACACCAGTGGTGAGAGCACGTGGTGAGGAGACAGATTCTCGCCACGCCACCTGGTAGGAGCGACCTGTCAGGTAGGACGCAATCCAAGCGTGGGCCGCGCCGCAGATGCCCAACTCGGAGAGGGTGGAGAGGAGGATCTGATGGTTCACAGTATCGAAGGCAGCCGATAGGTCTAGAAGGATGAGAGCAGAGGAGAGAGAGTTAGCTTTAGCAGTGCGGAGCGCCTCCGTGATACAGAGAAGAGCAGTCTCAGTTGAATGACTAGTCTTGAAACCTGACTGATTTGGATCAAGAAGGTCATTCTGAGAGAGATAGCGGGAGAGCTGGCCAAGGACGGCACGTTCAAGAGTTTTGGAGAGAAAAGAAAGAAGGGATACTGGTCTGTAGTTGTTGACATCGGAGGGATCGAGTGTAGGTTTTTTCAGAAGGGGTGCAACTCTCGCTCTCTTGAAGACGGAAGGGACGTAGCCAGCGGTCAGGGATGAGTTGATGAGCGAGGTGAGGTAAGGGAGAAGGTCTCCGGAAATGGTCTGGAGAAGAGAGGAGGGGATAGGGTCAAGCGGGCAGGTTGTTGGGCGGCCCGCCGTCACAAGACGCGAGATTTCATCTGGAGAGAGAGGGAGAAAGAGGTCAGAGCACAGGGTAGGGCAGTGTGAGCAGAACCAGCGGTGTCGTTTGACTTAGCAAACAAGGATCGGATGTCGTCGACCTTCTTTTCAAAATGGTTGACGAAGTCATCTGCAGAGAGGGAGGAGGGGGAGGGGGAGGAGGATTCAGGAGGGAGGAGAAGGTGGCAAAGAGCTTCCTAGGGTTAGAGGCAGATGCTTGGAATTTAGAGTGGTAGAAAGTGGCTTTAGCAGCAGAGACAGAAGAGGAAAATGTAGAGAGGAGGGAGTGAAAGGATGCCAGGTCCGCAGGGAGGCGAGTTTTCCTCCATTTCCGCTCGGCTGCCGGAGCCCTGTTCTGTGAGCTCGCAATGAGTCGTCGAGCCACGGAGCGGGAGGGGAGGACCGAGTCGGCCTGGAGGATAGGGGACATAGAGAGTCAAAGGATGCAGAAAGGGAGGAGAGGAGGGTTGAGGAGGCAGAATCAGGAGATAGGTTGGAGAAGGTTTGAGCAGAGGGAAGAGATGATAGGATGGAAGAGGAGAGAGTAGTGGGGGAGAGAGAGCGAAGGTTGGGACGGCGCGATACCATCCGAGTAGGGGCAGTGTGGGAAGTGTTGGATGAGAGCGAGAGGGAAAAGGATACAAGGTAGTGGTCGGAGACTTGGAGGGGAGTTGCAATGAGGTTAGTGGAAGAACAGCATCTAGTAAAGATGAGGTCGAGCGTATTGCCTGCCTTGTGAGTAGGGGGGAAGGTGAGAGGGTGAGGTCAAAAGAGGAGAGGAGTGGAAAGAAGGAGGCAGAGAGGAATGAGTCAAAGGTAGACGTGGGGAGGTTAAAGTCGCCCAGAACTGTGAGAGGTGAGCCGTCCTCAGGAAAGGAGCTTATCAAGGCATCAAGCTCATTGATGAACTCTCCGAGGGAACCTGGAGGGCGATAAATGATAAGGATGTTAAGCTTGAAAGGGCTGGTAACTGTGACAGCATGGAATTCAAAGGAGGCGATAGACAGATGGGTAAGGGGAGAAAGAGAGAATGACCACTTGGGAGAGATGAGGATCCCGGTGCCACCACCCCGCTGACCAGAAGCTCTCGGGTGTGCGAGAACACGTGGGCGGACGAAGAGAGAGCAGTAGGAGTAGCAGTGTTATCTGTGGTGATCCATGTTTCCGTCAGTGCCAAGAAGTCGAGGGACTGGAGGGAGGCATAGGCTGAGATGAACTCTGCCTTGTTGGCCACAGATCGGCAGTTCCAGAGGCTACCGGAGACCTGGAACTCCACGTGGGTCGTGCGCGCTGGGACCACCAGATTAGGGTGGCCGCGGCCACGCGGTGTGGAGTGTTTGTATGGTCTGTGCAGAGAGGAGAGAACAGGGATAGACAGACACATAGTTGACAGGCTACAGAAGAGGCTACGCTAATGCAAAGGAGATTGGAATGACAAGTGGACTACACGTCTCGAATGTTCAGAAAGTTAAGCTTACGTAGCAAGAATCTTATTGACTAAAATCATTAAAATGATACAGTAGTGCTGAAGTAGGCTAGCTGGCAGTGGCTGCGTTGTTGACTTTGTAGGCTAGCTGGCAGTGGCTGCGTTGTTGACACTACACTAATCAAGTCGTTCCGTTGGGTGTGATAGTTTCGACAGTGCTGCTATTCGGGGGCTAGCTGGCTAGCTAGCAGTGTTGATTACGTTACGTTGCGTTAAAAGAACGACAATAGCTGGCTAGCTAACCTAGAAAATCGCTCTAGACTACACAATTATCTTTGATACAAAGACGGCTATGTAGCTAGCTATGTAGCTAGCTACGATCAAACAAATCACACCGTTGTACTGTAATGAAATGAAATGAAAATGTGATACTACCTGTGGAATGCGACCGGGTTGTTGAGTGAGGAAGTTCAATTCGGTGGACGTTGGCTAGCTGTTGGCTAGGTAGCAGTGTCTCCTACGTTAAGGACGACAAATAGCTGGCTAGCTAACCTCGGTAAATTAAGATAATCACTCTAAGACTACACACTCTAAACTACACAATTATCTTAGATACGAAGACAGCAAAGATAACTATGTAGCTAGCTAACACTACACTAATCAGGTCATTCAGTTGAGTGTAATAGTTTTTAGTGCTGCTATTCGATAGACGGTGGACGTTAGCTAGCTGGCTAGCTGGCTAGCTGCTGGGCAGATAGCAGTGTAGACTGCGTTAGGACGACGAAATACGATAATTACGCAATTATCTTTGATACAAAGACGGCTATGTAGCTAGCTAAGAAGAAATTGCTAAGATTAGACAAATCAAACCGTTGTACTATAGTGAAATGTAATGAAATGTAATGAAAAGTTATACAACCTGCGGCCGAAGTGCGAATGCGACCGCTCGCTCCAACCCAAATCTAACTGCCTGTAGCTCAGGACCTAAAATAACATACCCAAATCTAACTGCCTGTAGCTCAGGACCTAAAATAACATACCCAAATCTAACTGCCTGTAGCTCAGGACCTAAAATAACATACCCAAATCTAACTGCCTGTAGCTCAGGACCTAAAATAACACACCCAAATCTAACTGCCTGTAGCTCAGGACCTAAAATAACATACCCAAATCTAACTGCCTGTAGCTCAGGACCTAAAATAACATACCCAAATCTAACTGCCTGTAGCTCAGGACCTAAAGCAAGGATATGCATATTCTTGATACCATTTGAAGGGAAACACTTTTGAAGTACGTGGAAATGTGAAATTAATTTAGGAGAATATAACACATTAGATCTGGTAAAATATGTTTTTTAATTAAAAAGTGTATTATTCCAGCCCAGGTGCAATTTAGATTTTGTCCACTAGATGGCAGCAGTGTATGTGCAAAATGTTAGACTGATCCAATGAACCATTGCATTTATGTTCAAAAAATGTTCATCAAGACTGCCCAAATGTGCCTAATTGGTGCCTAATCAAGTTCATAATTGTGCACTCTCCTCACACAATAGCATGGTATTATTTCACTGTAATAGATACTGTAAATTGGACAGTGCAGTTAGATTAACATGAATGTAAGCTTTATGCCCATGTCAGATATGTCTACATCCTGGGAAATGTTTTTGTTACTTACAACCTCATGCTAATCACATTAGCTTACGTTACATGAACCGTCCCGCGGGGGTGGGACTCAGAAACCGTAGATGTTCATACCTTCATACCGTTCCAGTACCATACAGTACCATACAGGGGTATACGGTATTACCGTCAGTGCACACAAGGGGCGCTATTCCCGCTACCCCCCCCCCCCCCCCCCACACACACACACAAAAAATAGCACCAATAAATAAATAATTGGAGCGAAGCGTGTGCGGAAAACCGTATATACCATACACCGAGGTATTTGGAAAATGCCATTGGACACATTTTTCAATTGAGTTGAAACTATTTCTTAGAAGAAGAAAAATTATACATTTGAATATGCGTAGATGCGTTTTAAGTAAATACCTGCAGTCAACTTGTGCAATAGGTTAGAAGATAAAGATGGCGTTCTTCATCTCACCTGCCACAGTGTTTCATTATGAAGCTTACCAGTACTCCCCAGTCACGTGATGTTTGTTTACAAGTACGCAACGACGAGAGACCGGAGCCGTGTGAGTCTCTCATTGTTGTGCAGCACGTGCCAGGTGATCTAGTTACAGTACGGAATTCACAACTAAAATATTTACCAGCTAGATATCTTATAACTATTAAGTTAACTGTCCACAATAACGCTCTGCAGTTGTGCATTTGGTTTGCTAATTTAGTAGCTAGTTAGCAATACAGCTAAGGTTCTTCCAAAATCAAGGTTGGCTTGGTAACAGCAGAGAAGCATTGCTGTCGAATATTTGTTTTGTTCGTGAGTTTTTTGTATAGTTTAGGTCAGAGACTGTATAAAATGTTCGCAATATGCTCGTTAGCATTTATTTTAGCATTCTCTATGGGATATTACATGTAATTGTTAGCATTGCTAAACTTTGGATTATGTTGGAGCCTCAGTCAGGTTTGAAAACAGTACCTGTAGTGTTCAGTGCCGTTATTACCAATATCCCAGTAGGGCACAAGGTTGGTATAAAGGGATAACAATCTGAATACGAGCCTAGCTGAGTCCTAAGCTGAATGTAATTTGCCACATCTTAGATAGTTAACTTCTAATTATAAGCATTTGGCGTAACACCTCCCAACCTTTAGGGCTCCCAAACCTTTTTTTTACGGTGTAGAAAATCATACAGTTGGTTTTTCAGAAAACCCCGGTATACTGTGTATATGTGTTATAACGACCAAACCTAGAACAGAACTCATTAAAGAGAGAGATTAGCAATCGCTCTCTACTTTCCCTGTTGGAAGTGTTTTGGAGAACATCGCAAATGGCACCCTATTCCCAATTTAGTGCACTATTTTTTAAATTTAACCTTTACTTAACTAGGCATGTCAGTTAAGAACCAAATCTTATTTACAATTTACAATCAAATGGCTATTTGCATTGTGTGCCCCCCCAAGCCCTCTTTTTACACTGCTGCTACTCTGTTTATCATATATGTGTAACAGTATAACTTTAAACCGTCCCCTCGCCCATAACCGGGGGCGAACCAGGGACCCTCTGCACACATCAACAACAGTCACCCATGAAGCATCGTTACCCATCGCTCCACATAAGCCGCAGCCCTTGCAGAGCAAAGGGAACTACTACTTCAAGGTCTCAGAGCGAGGGACGTTACCGATTGAAACGCTATTTAGCGCGCACCACCGCTAACTAAGCTAGCAGTTTCACATCCGTTACACCAGCACCACCGCTAACTAAGCTAGCTGTTTCACATCCGTTACACCAGCACCACCACTAACTAAGCTAGCTGTTTCACATCCGTTACACCAGCACCACCGCTAACTAAGCTAGCTGTTTCACATCCGTTACACCAGCACCACCGCTAACTAAGCTAGCAGTTTCACATCCGTTACACCAGCACCACCGCTAACTAAGCTAGCAGTTTCACATCCGTTACACCAGCACCACTGCTAACTAAGCTAGCAGTTTCACATCCGTTACACCAGCACCACCGCTAACTAAGCTAGCTGTTTCACATCCGTTACATATGCATAGCCACTTTAAGTATACATTCATGTACATAATACCTCAACTGGGCCGACCAACCAGAGCCCCCCCACATTGGCTAACCGGGCTATCTGCATTGTGTCCCACCACCCACCAAACCCTCTTTTACACTACTGCTACTCTCTGTTCATCATATATGCATAGTCACTTTAACCATATCTACATGTACATACTACCTCAATCAGCCTGACTAACCGGTGTCTGTATGTAGCCTCGCTACTCTATATAGCCTCACTACTGTATATAGCCTCGCTACTTTTATAGCCTCGCTACTTTTATAGCCTCGCTACTGTATATAGCCTGTCTTTTGTTGTTTTATTTCTTTACCTACCTATTGTTCACCTAATACCTTTTTTGCACTATTGGTTAGAGCCTGTAAGTAAGCATTTCACTGTAAGGTCTACCTACACCTGTTGTATTCAGCATTTCACTGTCAGGTCTACTACACCTGTTGTATTCGGCATTTCACTGTAAGGTCTACTACACCTGTTGTATTCAGCATTTCACTGTAAGGTCTACTACACCTGTTGTATTCGGCATTTCACTGTAAGGTCTACTACACCTGTTGTATTCAGCATTTCACTGTAAGGTCTACTACACCTGTTGTATTCAGCATTTCACTGTAAGGTCTACTACACCTGTTGTATTCGGCACACGTGACAAGTTTTGATTTGATTTGATTAGACAGCCTACCCCGGGCCAAACCTGGACGACGCTGGGCCAATTGCGGGCCACCCTATAGGACTCCCAATCACAGTCAGATGTGATACAGCCTGGATTCAAACCAGGGACTGTAGTGACGCCTCTTGCACTGAGATGCAGTGCCTTAGACAGCTGATCAAAGGTAATGCACTAAATAGGGAATAGGGACTTATGGCTTATTCTCCATTACAGGGAGTCTGAGGTAATCAATAACAGATCAAAGCTACCAGGGATGTGCTTCCCCCAATCCATCCGAGAAGCTGCTCGATGCTCCGCTCACTGGGCCTGGACAGGAGCTGGCCATGCAATAACGTGAAATTAAAAAGAGACTGCCCAGTTTTCTCTAGACGCAGCCAGACGTGTCAATAACACGGCCCCTAGATAGAGAAGGGAGGGATCCAACCTGGACTGACAGATTGACTTAAAGCTGTCCAAGCTGACAACGGACTCACAGGTACACACACACACACACACACACACACACACACACACACACACACACACACACACACACACACACACACACACACACACAAAGCCCCTGTCAACTCAGTATGGACATTCTATCAGTCTCTCAGTCCCTAAGTCTGGGCAGATCCTATAAGATCTGGTATCTCGGTTTATCCCGGTGCTGACTGTCCAATAGTCTGTGCTTCATCTTCAACAGTATCAGAAGGCCTGGGAATAGCCACCATCCATCCAATAAGCATTAAGACTAGAGGACCAGTCAAAAACACTGTTATAGATGTGAAGGACAGGAGAACCAATCAAAAACACTGTTATAGATGTGAAGGACAGGAGAACCAGTCAAAAACACTGTGTTAGATGTGAAGGACAGGAGAACCAGTCAGAAACACTGTTATAGATGTGAAGGACAGGAGAACCAATCAAAAACACTGTTTTACACGTGAAGGACAGGAGAACCAATCAAAAACACTGTTATAGATGTGAAGGACAGGAGAACCAATCAAAAACACTGTTATAGATGTGAAGGACAGGAGAACCAATCAAAAACAATGTTATAGATGTGAAGGACAGGAGAACCAATCAAAAACACTGTTATAGATGTGAAGGACAGGAGAACCAATCAAAAACACTGTTATAGATGTGAAGGACAGGAGAACCAATCAGAAACACTGTTATAGATGTGAAGGACAGGAGAACCAATCAAAAACACTGTTTTACACGTGAAGGACAGGAGAACCAATCAGAAACACTGTTATAGATGTGAAGGACAGGAGAACCAATCAAAAACACTGTTATAGATGTGAAGGACAGGAGAACCAAACAAAAACACTGTTATAGATGTGAAGGACAGGAGAACCAATCAAAAACACTGTTATAGATGTGAAGGACAGGAAAACCAATCAGAAACACTGTTATAGATGTGAAGGACAGGAGAACCAATCAAAAACACTGTTATAGATGTGAAGGACAGGAGAACCAATCAAAAACACTGTTATAGATGTGAAGGACAGGAGAACCAATCAAAAACACTGTTATAGATGTGAAGGACAGGAGAACCAGTCAGAAACACTGTTATAGATGTGAAGGAAAGGAGAACCAATCAAAAACACTGTTATAGATGTGAAGGACAGGAGAACCAGTCAAAAACACTGTTATAGATGTGAAGGACAGGAGAACCAGTCAGAAACACTGTTATAGATGTGAAGGAAAGGAGAACCAATCAAAAACACTGTGTGCTGCTCTGTTCTTTTCTCTACCATAAGCCGCCTCCAATGTCATTTTGAAGAATTTGGCAGTACATCCAACTGGCCTCACAACCACAGACCACGTGTAACCACGCCAGCCCAGGACCTCCTCAACCTCAGACCACATGTAACCACACCAGCCCAGGACCTCCTCAACCTCAGACCACATGTAACCACACCAGCCCAGGACCTCCTCAACCTCAGACCACGTGTAACCACACCAGCCCAGGACCTCCTCAACCTCAGACCACATGTAACCACACCAGCCAAGGACCTCCTCAACCACAGACCACATGTAACCACACCAGCCCAGGACCTCCTCAACCACAGACCACGTGTAACCACACCAGCCCAGGACCTCCTCAACCACAGACCATGTGTAACCACACCAGCCCAGGACCTCCTCAACCTCAGACCACAAGTAACCACACCAGCCCAGGACCTCCTCAACCACAGACCACATGTAACCACACCAGCCCAGGACCTCCTCAACCACAGACCACATGTAACCACACCAGCCCAGGACCTCCTCAGCCACAGACCATGTGTAACCACACCAGCCCAGGACCTCCTCAACCACAGACCACGTGTAACCACACCAGCCCAGGACCTCCTCAACCACAGACCAGGTGTAACCACACCAGCCCAGGACCTCCTCAACCACAGACCAGGTGTAACCACACCAGCCCAGGACCTCCTCAACCACAGACCACGTGTAACCACGCCAGCCCAGGACCTCCTCAACCACAGACCACGTGTAACCACACCAGCCCAGGACCTCCTCAACCACAGACCACGTGTAACCACGCCAGCCCAGGACCTCCTCAACCACAGACCACGTGTAACCACACCAGCCCAGGACCTCCTCAACCACAGACCACGTGTAACCACACCAGCCCAGGACCTCCTCAACCACAGACCATGTGTAACCACACCAGCCCAGGACCTCCTCAACCACAGACCACGTGTAACCACACCAGCCCAGGACCTCCTCAACCACAGACCATGTGTAACCACACCAGCCCAGGACCTCCTCAACCACAGACCATGTGTAACCACACCAGCCCAGGACCTCCACAACCACAGACCACGTGTAACCACACCAGCCCAGGACCTCCTCAACCACAGACCACATGTAACCACACCAGCCCAGGACCTCCTCAACCACACCAGCCCAGGACCTCCTCAACCACAGACCAGGTGTAACCACACCAGCCCAGGACCTCCTCAACCACAGACCAGGTGTAACCACACCAGCCCAGGACCTCCTCAACCACAGACCACGTGTAACCACGCCAGCCCAGGACCTCCTCAACCACAGACCACGTGTAACCACACCAGCCCAGGACCTCCTCAACCACAGACCACGTGTAACCACGCCAGCCCAGGACCTCCTCAACCACAGACCACGTGTAACCACACCAGCCCAGGACCTCCTCAACCACAGACCACGTGTAACCACACCAGCCCAGGACCTCCTCAACCACAGACCATGTGTAACCACACCAGCCCAGGACCTCCACAACCACAGACCACGTGTAACCACACCAGCCCAGGACCTCCTCAACCACAGACCACATGTAACCACACCAGCCCAGGACCTCCTCAACCACACCAGCCCAGGACCTCCTCAACCACAGACCACATGTAACCACACCAGCCCAGGACCTCCTCAACCACACCAGCCCAGGACCTCCTCAACCACAGACCAGGTGTAACCACACCAGCCCAGGACCTCCTCAACCACACCAGCCCAGGACCTCCTCAACCACAGACCAGGTGTAACCACACCAGCCCAGGACCTCCTCAACCACAGACCAGGTGTAACCACACCAGCCCAGGACCTCCTCAACCACAGACCACATGTAACCACACCAGCCCAGGACCTCCTCAACCACACCAGCCCAGGACCTCCTCAACCACAGACCAGGTGTAACCACACCAGCCCAGGACCTCCTCAACCACACCAGCCCAGGACCTCCTCAACCACAGACCAGGTGTAACCACACCAGCCCAGGACCTCCTCAACCACAGACCAGGTGTAACCACACCAGCCCAGGACCTCCTCAACCACAGACCACATGTAACCACACCAGCCCAGGACCTCCTCAACCACACCAGCCCAGGACCTCCTCAACCACAGACCAGGTGTAACCACACCAGCCCAGGACCTCCTCAACCACACCAGCCCAGGACCTCCTCAACCACAGACCAGGTGTAACCACACCAGCCCAGGACCTCCTCAACCACAGACCAGGTGTAACCACACCAGCCCAGGACCTCCACATCCGGGTTATTCACCTGAGGGATCATCTCAGACCAGCCACCTGATGAAACTGTTGATTTGCACAACTGAGATGTGGAGATTTCTGCAGAAACTGTCAGAGACCGTCTCAGGGAAACTCATCTGTGTGCTACTCGTCCTCACCGGGGTCTTGACCTGACTGCAGTTCGTCGTTGTAACCGACTTCAGGGGGCAAATGCGCACCTTCAATGACCACTGGCACGCTGGAGAAGTGTGCTCATCACGGGTTAATCCCAGTTTCAACTGTACCGGGCAGATGGCAGCGTGTATGGCGTTGTGTGTTGGCGAGCGGTTTGCTGATGTCAGCGTTGTGAACAGAGGGCCCCATGGTGGAGGTGGGGTTATGGTATGGACAGAGGGCCCCATGGTGGAGGTGGGGTTATGGTATGAACAGAGGGCCCCATGGTGGAGGTGGGGTTATGATATGGACAGAGGGCCCCATGGTGGAGGTGGGGTTATGGTATGGACAGAGGGCCCCATGGTGGAGGTGGGGTTATGATATGGGCAGAGGGCCCCATGGTGGAGGTGGGGGTATGAACAGAGGGCCCCATGGTGGAGGTGGGGTTATGATATGGGCAGAGGGCCCCATGGTGGAGGTGGGGTTATGGTATGAACAGAGGGCCCCATGGTGGAGGTGGGGTTATGATATGGGCAGAGGGCCCCATGGTGGAGGTGGGGTTATGGTATGAACAGAGGGCCCCATGGTGGAGGTGGGGTTATGATATGGGCAGAGGGCCCCATGGTGGAGGTGGGGTTATGGTATGAACAGAGGGCCCCATGGTGGAGGTGGGGTTATGATATGGGCAGGCATAAGCTACAGACAACGAAAACAATTTATTTTTATCAATGGCAATTTGAATGCACAAAGATACCGTGACGAGATCCTCAAGTCCATGTTTATACCATCCAACCGCCGCCATCACATCCTGTTTCAGCATGATAATGCACGGCCCCATGTCGCAAGAATGTGTACACAATTCCTGGAGGCTGAAAATGTCCCAGTTCTTCCATGGCCTGAATACTCACCAGGGCATGTCACCCATTGAGCATGTTTGGGATGCTCTGGATTGACGTGTACGACAGCGTGTTCCAGTTCCCGCCAATATCCAGCAACTTCACACAGCCATTGGAGAGGAGTGGGACAACATTCCACAGGTCACAATCAACAGCCTGATCAACTCTATGTGAAGGAGATGTGTCACGCTGCATGAGGCAAATGGTGGTCACACCAGATACTGACTGGTTTTCTGATTTTTATAAGTACAGTATATTTATATTTACTCTCAAGTACTAAAGTAAACTGAACTCGCTGTCATGTTCCAGGCAGTTTTTCTACTCCTCAATAGTTCAGTGTTGTTGTGTCCACTGGAGCCTCTTCTTCTTGTTTTTAGCTGATATTAGTGGAACCCGGTGTGGTCGTCTGCTGTAATAGCCAATCAGTGACAAGGATCGCCAAATTGTGCGTTCCGAGATGCCATTCTGCACACCACTGTTGTACTGCGCTGTTATTTGTCTGCTCGTGGCTCGCCTGTTAGTTTACACGATCCTTTGACCTCTCATCAATAAGCTGTTGTCGCCCACAGGACTGAGCTGATGCCGGGGCGGCAGGGTAGCCTAGTGGTTAGAGTGTAGAGGTGGTAGGGTAGCCTAGTGGTTAGAGTGTAGAGGTGGTAGGGTAGCCTAGTGGTTAGAGCGTTGGACTAGTAACTGAAAGGTTGCAAGTTCAAATCCCCGAGCTGACAAGGTACAAATCTGTCATTCTGCCCCTGAACAGGCAATTAACCCACTGTTCCTAGGCCATCATTGAAAATAAGAATTTGTTCTGGGAACGCTTGAAAAAAAACAGACCAAGCAGACCAGACCGGGATATGGGGTTTGAGAAGTGTCATATATATATATATATATATATGACACTATATATATATGACACTCCTCTTATTCAATATGATTTAAAAGGGAAAACTGAGCTATGTGTATGAATGTTTACATATATATATATATATATATAGCTCATATATATTATACAGCGCCAAGCCAAACCGCCTGACTCAAGTCATCTTACCTACCCCTGTTAAAACAGGAACTAGCTCACACAGCCAGCAATAAAACTACCCCCCTAACACTATCCCCTCAGCTTTGTTGTCTCCCGACCCCAGGAAACAAAGACATTCCATCGCAAGAACACATACACCCAGCCATAAAACTGACCCCCTCTACTGGTCAGGGAGCTCAGAGAACAAGACTCTGCTATGCACCAATGGGGCCCGCTCTGGCTAGAGCAAGGACCGCCTCCAACTCTTTGTGACCAGTCAGAAGACCAAAACGACAAGACTCCACCTACTTTATTCTATGTATAAAAATGAATGTAACCTTTGTATAAGGCCTCTTTTTCACCTGACTCCTTGCCGAGTTATATGAACTAGATCCGTGTACGTAAAACTGCGGGACAAGATATCTTTGACTCATTAAAACTGTCTTTTGTTACAACTGAAATCCACTCTGTCCAGCGTCCATGATTTGGTCTCAACTCTCCAATATATAAACACCAATCATAACAGAAGTCAATGAGAGAGATGTTCAAAATGATTCCTTAGTTGTTCATTTTTGCTAAATCTAAAGGAACAATCTAGATTCGATCCCAATGTCTTAAAAGTAGATGAACTTGTTATTACTCCAACCTGGTGAAAGTGACAAACTGACAACTTCTCACTTTTGTCAAAAACAACTTTATATATCGAAGGAGGGCCTTTTTGAATTCACGGCCTGCACTGACGACCGATGACTTCTTTAGTTGGCCAACGTCACTATGACATCGCCTACAAGCGCGATCGTGGGATTTCTACTGGAGACGCAGTTTCTACCTCTTTTCATAGTGTACTTTACTGTCTTTGCTCAGGCCATTTAGGCCTCAACACTTCATAAAGACCCTCCGCCGTCATATCCACTGAGTTCTTCAGTCAGCTGGGTGGATGCATTAACCGTCCACTAAACCAAGTGTTATATGCTGCCAGGCTCTCCACAGCTTTTTCAGCCCCTGCGCTCACAACTCTCCTGATATACTTTAGTCCTCTACGTTAATAAACGATGGTCGATCTGTCCTCTACGTTAATAAATGATGGTCGATCTGTCCTCTACGTTAATAAATGATGGTCGATCTGTCCTCTACGTTAATAAATGATGGTCGATCTGTCCTCTACGTTAATAAATGATGGTCGATCTGTCTCTCGTTAATAAAATGATGGTCGATCTGTCCTCTACGTTAATAAACGATGGTCGATCTGTCCTCTACGTTAATAAACGATGGTCGATCTGTCCTCTACGTTAATAAACGATGGTCGATCTGTCCTCTACGTTAATAAACGATGGTCGATCTGTCCTCTACGTTAATAAATGATGGTCGATCTGTCCTCTACGTTAATAAATGATGGTCGATCTGTCCTCTACGTTAATAAATGATGGTCGATCTGTCCTCTACGTTAATAAATGATGGTCGATCTGTCCTCTACGTTAATAAATGATGGTCGATCTGTCCTCTACGTTAATAAATGATGGTCGATCTGTCCTCTACGTTAATAAATGATGGTCGATCTGTCCTCTACGTTAATAAATGATGGTCGATCTGTCCTCTACGTTAATAAATGATGGTCGATCTGTCCTCTACGTTAATAAATGATGGTCGATCTGTCCTCTACGTTAATAAATGATGGTCGATCTGTCCTCTACGTTAATAAACGATGGTCGATCTGTCCTCTACGTTAATAAATGATGGTCGATCTGTCCTCTACGTTAATAAATGATGGTCGATCTGTCATCTACGTTAATAAATGATGGTCGATCTGTCCTTTACATTAATAAATGATGGTCGATGATGGTCGATCTGTCCTTTACATTAACAGGAAAGCACTATAAAAAGGCACCGGGTCCCATTTGGCAACATACCGTAGCTGTGTCTAAGAAACAGACCACCTCCCCCATAGGGTCTGGGTTGCACTGGGCTGTGGCTCTGCACAACGTGATAACACAAGGCTCTCCACCAGAACGGCCCCAGTCAGGACCCCCAGCTCTCACCTCCACTGCAGGCTTTATTTCAAATGAGTCTCCCAGTCAGGACCCCCTCGTCTCCACAAGTTCAGCTCAGCAGCCTGAACACTTGAAATGATGGCCCTAAACTAGATACTGTCTGTCTGCTAGGAAGGAGACTGGATCCAAACTAGATACTGGCTGTCTGCTAGGAAGGAGACTGGACCAAACTAGATACTGTCTGTCTGCTAGGAAGGAGACTGGATCCAAACTAGATTAAGTCTGTCTGCTACGAAGGAGACTGGACCCAAACTAGATACTGTCTGTCTGCTAGGAAGAAGACTGGATCCAAACTAGATACTGTCTGTCTGCTAGGAAGGAGACTGGATCCAAACTAGATTAAGTCTGTCTGCTACGAAGGAGACTGGACCCAAACTAGATACTGTCTGTCTGCTAGGAAGAAGACTGGATCCAAACTAGATAATGTCTGTCTGCTAGGAAGGAGACTGGATCCAAACTAGATACTGTCTGTCTGCTAGGAAGGAGACTGTATCCAAACTAGATACTGTTTGTCTGCTAGGAAGGAGACTGGATCCAAACTAGACACTGTATGTCTGCTAGGAAGGAGACTGGATCCAAACTAGATACTGTCTGTCTGCTAGGAAGGAGACTGGATCCAAACTAGATACTGTCTGTCTGCTAGGAAGGAGACTGGATCCAAACTATATAATGTCTGTCTGCTAGGGAAGGGAGGAGACTGGATCCAAACTAGATACTGTCTGTCTGCTAGGAAGGAGACTGGATCCAAACTATATAATGTCTGTCTGCTAGGGAAGGGAGGAGACTGGATCCAAACTAGATACTGTCTGTCTGCTAGGAAGGAGACTGGACCCAAACTAGATACTATCTGTCTGCTAGGAAGGAGCCTGGATCCAAACTAGATACTGTCTGTCTCCTAGGAAGGAGACTGGATCCAAACTAGATACTGGCTGTCTGCTAGGAAGGAGACTGGACCCAAACTAGATACTGTCTGTCTGCTAGGAAGGAGACTGGACCCAAACTAGATACTGTCTATCTGCTAGGAAGGAGACTGGATCCAAACTAGAAACTGTCTGTCTGCTAGGAAGGAGACTGGACCCAAACTAGATACTGTCTGTCTGCTAGGAAGCAGACTGGATCCAAACTAGATTAAGTCTGTCTGCTAGGAAGGAGACTGGATCCAAACTAGATTAAGTCTGTCTGCTAGGAAGGAGACTGGACCCAAACTAGATACTGTCTGTCTGCTAGGAAGAAGACTGGATCCAAACTAGATACTGTCTGTCTGCTAGGAAGGAGACTGTATCCAAACTAGATACCGTCTGTCTGCTAGGAAGGAGACTGGATCCAAACTAGACACTGTCTGTCTGCTAGGAAGGAGACTGGATCCAAACTAGACACTGTATGTCTGCTAGGAAGGAGACTGGACCCAAACTAGATTAAGTCTGTCTGCTAGGAAGGAGACTGGACCCAAACTAGATACTGTCTGTCTGCTAGGAAGAAGACTGGATCCAAACTAGATACTGTCTGTCTGCTAGGAAGGAGACTGGATCCAAACTAGACACTGTATGTCTGCTAGGAAGGAGACTGGATCCAAACTAGATACTGTCTGTCTGCTAGGAAGGAGACTGGATCCAAACTAGATACTGTCTGTCTGCTAGGAAGGAGACTGGATCCAAACTAGACTGGATCCAAACTAGATACTGTCTGTCTGCTAGGGAAGGGAGGAGACTGGATCCAAACTAGATACTGTCTGTCTGCTAGGAAGGAGACTGGACCCAAACTAGATACTGTCTGTCTGCTAGGAAGGAGCCTGGATCCAAACTAGATACTGTCTGTCTGCTAGGAAGGAGACTGGATCCAAACTAGATACTGGCTGTCTGCTAGGAAGGAGACTGGACCCAAACTAGATACTGTCTGTCTGCTAGGAAGAAGACTGGATCCAAACTAGATACTGTCTGTCTGCTAGGAAGGAGACTGGACCCAAACTAGATACTGTCTGTCTGCTAGGAAGGAGACTGTATCCAAACTAGATACCGTCTGTCTGCTAGGAAGGAGACTGGATCCAAACTAGACACTGTCTGTCTGCTAGGAAGGAGACTGGATCCAAACTAGACACTGTATGTCTGCTAGGAAGGAGACTGGACCCAAACTAGATTAAGTCTGTCTGCTAGGAAGGAGACTGGACCCAAACTAGATACTGTCTGTCTGCTAGGAAGAAGACTGGATCCAAACTAGATACTGTCTGTCTGCTAGGAAGGAGACTGTATCCAAACTAGATACTGTCTGTCTGCTAGGAAGGAGACTGGATCCAAACTAGACACTGTATGTCTGCTAGGAAGGAGACTGGATCCAAACTAGATACTGTCTGTCTGCTAGGAAGGAGACTGTATCCAAACTAGATACTGTCTGTCTGCTAGGAAGGAGACTGGATCCAAACTAGATACTGTCTGTCTGCTAGGAAGGAGACTGGATCCAAACTAGATACTGTCTGTCTGCTAGGAAGGAGACTGGATCCAAACTAGATACTGTCTGTCTGCTAGGAAGGAGCCTGGATCCAAACTAGATACTGTCTGTCTCCTAGGAAGGAGACTGGATCCAAACTAGATACTGGCTGTCTGCTAGGAAGGAGACTGGACCCAAACTAGATACTGTCTGTCTGCTAGGAAGGAGACTGGACCCAAACTAGATACTGTCTGTCTGCTAGGAACTGTCTGTCTGCTAGACTGGACTCCAAACTAGATACTGTCTGTCTGCTAGGAAGCAGACTGGATCCAAACTAGATTAAGTCTGTCTGCTAGGAAGGAGACTGGATCCAAACTAGATTAAGTCTGTCTGCTAGGAAGGAGACTGGACCCAAACTAGATACTGTCTGTCTGCTAGGAAGAAGACTGGATCCAAACTAGATTAAGTCTGTCTGCTAGGAAGGAGACTGGACCCAAACTAGATACTGTCTGTCTGCTAGGAAGAAGACTGGATCCAAACTAGATACTGTCTGTCTGCTAGGAAGGAGACTGTATCCAAACTAGATACTGTCTGTCTGCTAGGAAGGAGACTGGATCCAAACTAGACACTGTATGTCTGCTAGGAAGGAGACTGGATCCAAACTAGATACTGTCTGTCTGCTAGGAAGGAGACTGGATCCAAACTAGATACTGTCTGTCTGCTAGGAAGGAGACTGGATCCAAACTAGATACTGTCTGTCTGCTAGGGAAGGGAGGAGACTGGATCCAAACTAGATACTGTCTGTCTGCTAGGAAGGAGACTGGACCCAAACTAGATACTGTCTGTCTGCTAGGAAGGAGCCTGGATCCAAACTAGATACTGTCTGTCTCCTAGGAAGGAGACTGGATCCAAACTAGATACTGGCTGTCTGCTAGGAAGGAGACTGGACCCAAACTAGATACTGTCTGTCTGCTAGGAAGGAGACTGGACCCAAACTAGATACTGTCTATCTGCTAGGAAGGAGACTGGATCCAAACTAGAAACTGTCTGTCTGCTAGGAAGGAGACTGGACCCAAACTAGATACTGTCTGTCTGCTAGGAAGGAGACTGGATCCAAACTAGATTAAGTCTGTCTGCTAGGAAGGAGACTGGATCCAAACTAGATTAAGTCTGTCTGCTAGGAAGGAGACTGGACCCAAACTAGATACTGTCTGTCTGCTAGGAAGAAGACTGGATCCAAACTAGATACTGTCTGTCTGCTAGGAAGGAGACTGGATCCACTGGATCCAAACTTAAGTCTGTCTGCTAGGAAGGAGACTGGACCCAAACTAGATACTGTCTGTCTGCTAGGAAGGAGACTGGATCCAAACTAGATACTGTCTGTCTGCTAGGAAGAAGACTGGATCCAAAACTGTCTGTCTGCTAGGAATACTGTCTGTCTGCTAGGAAGGAGACTGGATCCAAACTAGACACTGTCTGTCTGCTAGGAAGGAGACTGGATCCAAACTAGACACTGTATGTCTGCTAGGAAGGAGACTGGACCCAAACTAGATTAAGTCTGTCTGCTAGGAAGGAGACTGGACCCAAACTAGATACTGTCTGTCTGCTAGGAAGAAGACTGGATCCAAACTAGATACTGTCTGTCTGCTAGGAAGGAGACTGGATCCAAACTAGATACTGTCTGTCTGCTAGGAAGGAGACTGGATCCAAACTAGACACTGTCTGTCTGCTAGGAAGGAGACTGGATCCAAACTAGATACTGTCTGTCTGCTAGGAAGGAGACTGGATCCAAACTAGATACTGTCTGTCTGCTAGGAAGGAGACTGGATCCAAACTAGATACTGTCTGTCTGCTAGACTGGGAACTGTCTGTCTGCTAGGAAGGAGACTGGATCCAAACTAGATACTGTCTGTCTGCTAGGAAGGAGACTGGACCCAAACTAGATACTGTCTGTCTGCTAGGAAGGAGACTGGATCCAAACTAGATACTGTCTGTCTGCTAGGAAGGAGACTGGATCCAAACTAGATACTGTCTGTCTGCTAGGAAGGAGACTGGACCCAAACTAGATACTGTCTGTCTGCTAGGAAGCAGACTGGATCCAAACTAGATTAAGTCTGTCTGCTAGGAAGGAGACTGGATCCAAACTAGATTAAGTCTGTCTGCTAGGAAGGAGACTGGACCCAAACTAGATACTGTCTGTCTGCTAGGAAGAAGACTGGATCCAAACTAGATACTGTCTGTCTGCTAGGAAGGAGACTGGATCCAAACTAGATTAAGTCTGTCTGCTAGGAAGGAGACTGGACCCAAACTAGATACTGTCTGTCTGCTAGGAAGAAGACTGGATCCAAACTAGATACTGTCTGTCTGCTAGGAAGGAGACTGGATCCAAACTAGATTAAGTCTGTCTGCTAGGAAGGAGACTGGACCCAAACTAGATACTGTCTGTCTGCTAGGAAGAAGACTGGATCCAAACTAGATACTGTCTGTCTGCTAGGAAGGAGACTGTATCCAAACTAGATACTGTCTGTCTGCTAGGAAGGAGACTGGATCCAAACTAGACACTGTCTGTCTGCTAGGAAGGAGACTGGATCCAAACTAGATTAAGTCTGTCTGCTAGGAAGGAGACTGGACCCAAACTAGATTAAGTCTGTCTGCTAGGAAGGAGACTGGACCCAAACTAGATACTGTCTGTCTGCTAGGAAGAAGACTGGATCCAAACTAGATACTGTCTGTCTGCTAGGAAGGAGACTGTATCCAAACTAGATACTGTCTGTCTGCTAGGAAGGAGACTGGATCCAAACTAGACACTGTCTGTCTGCTAGGAAGGAGACTGGATCCAAACTAGATACTGTCTGTCTGCTAGGAAGGAGACTGGATCCAAACTAGATACTGTCTGTCTGCTAGGAAGGAGACTGGATCCAAACTAGATACTGTCTGTCTGCTAGGGAAGGGAGGAGACTGGATCCAAACTAGATACTGTCTGTCTGCTAGGAAGGAGACTGGACCCAAACTAGATACTGTCTGTCTGCTAGGAAGGAGCCTGGATCCAAACTAGATACTGTCTGTCTCCTAGGAAGGAGACTGGATCCAAACTAGATACTGTCTGTCTGCTAGGAAGGAGACTGGACCCAAACTAGATACTGTCTGTCTGCTAGGAAGAAGACTGGATCCAAACTAGATACTGTCTGTCTGCTAGGAAGGAGACTGGACCCAAACTAGATACTGTCTGTCTGCTAGGATACTGTCTGTCTGCTAGGAGACTGGACCCAAACTAGATACTGTCTGTCTGCTAGGAAGGAGACTGGATCCAAACTAGATACTGTCTGTCTGCTAGGAAGGAGACTGGACCCAAACTAGATACTGTCTGTCTGCTAGGAAGGAGACTGGATCCAAACTAGATACTGTCTGTCTGCTAGGAAGGAGACTGGATCCAAACTAGATACTGTCTGTCTGCTAGGAAGGAGACTGGATCCCAAACTGTCTGTCTGCTAGGAAGGAGACTGGATCCAAACTGTCTGTCTGCTAGGAAAGACTGGAGACTGGAGACTCCAAACTAGATACTGTCTGTCTGCTAGGAAGGAGACTGGATCCAAACTAGATACTGTCTGTCTGCTAGGAAGGAGACTGGATCCAAACTAGATACTGTCTGTCTGCTAGGAAGGAGACTGGATCCAAACTAGATACTGTCTGTCTGCTAGGAAGGAGACTGGACCCAAACTAGATACTGTCTGTCTGCTAGGAAGGAGACTGGACCCAAACTAGATACTGTCTGTCTGCTAGGAAGGAGACTGGATCCAAACTAGAAACTGTCTGTCTGCTAGGAAGGAGACTGGACCCAAACTAGATACTGTCTGTCTGCTAGGAAGGAGACTGGATCCAAACTAGATTACTCTGTCTGCTAGGAAGGAGACTGGACCCAAACTAGATAAGTCTGTCTGCTAGGAAGGAGACTGGACCCAAACTAGATACTGTCTGTCTGCTAGGAAGGAGACTGGATCCAAACTAGATACTGTCTGTCTGCTAGGAAGGAGACTGGATCCAAACTAGACTGGATCCAAACTACTGTCTGTCTGCTAGGAAGGAGACTGGACCCAAACTAGATACTGTCTGTCTGCTAGGAAGGAGACTGGATCCAAACTAGATACTGTCTGTCTGCTAGGAAGGAGACTGGATCCAAACTAGATACTGTCTGTCTGCTAGGAAGGAGACTGGATCCAAACTAGATACTGTCTGTCTGCTAGGAAGGAGACTGGATCCAAACTAGATACTGTCTGTCTAAGTCTGTCTGCTAGGAAGGAGACTGGACCCAAACTAGATACTGTCTGTCTGCTAGGAAGGAGACTGGATCCAAACTAGATACTGTCTGTCTGCTAGGAAGGAGACTGGATCCAAACTAGATACTGTCTGTCTGCTAGGAAGGAGACTGGACCCAAACTAGATACTGTCTGTCTGCTAGGAAGGAGACTGGATCCAAACTAGATTAAGTCTGTCTGCTAGGAAGGAGACTGGATCCAAACTAGATAAGTCTGTCTGCTAGGAAGGAGACTGGACCCAAACTAGATACTGTCTGTCTCTACTAGAAAGGAGGAGACTGGATCCAAACTAGATACTGTCTGTCTGCTAGGAAGGAGACTGGATCCAAACTAGATTAAGTCTGTCTGCTAGGAAGGAGACTGGACCCAAACTAGATACTGTCTGTCTGCTAGGAAGAAGACTGGATCCAAACTAGATACTGTCTGTCTGCTAGGAAGGAGACTGGATCCAAACTAGATACTGTCTGTCTGCTAGGAAGGAGACTGGATCCAAACTAGACTGGACTGTATGTCTGCTACTGTCTGTCTGGAAGGAGACTGGACCCAAACTAGATACTGTCTGTCTGCTAGGAAGGAGACTGGACCCAAACTAGATACTGTCTGTCTGCTAGGAAGAAGACTGGATCCAAACTAGATACTGTCTGTCTGCTAGGAAGGAGACTGGATCCAAACTAGATACTGTCTGTCTGCTAGGAAGGAGACTGGATCCAAACTAGATACTGTCTGACTGGATCCAAACTGAGACTGGATCCAAACTAGATACTGTCTGTCTGCTAGGAAGGAGACTGGACCCAAACTAGATACTGTCTGTCTGCTAGGAAGGAGACTGGATCCAAACTAGATACTGTCTGTCTGCTAGGAAGGAGACTGGATCCAAACTAGATACTGTCTGTCTGCTAGGAAGGAGACTGGATCCAAACTAGATACTGTCTGTCTGCTAGGAAGGAGACTGGACCCAAACTAGATACTGTCTGTCTGCTAGGAAGGAGACTGGATCCAAACTAGATACTGTCTGTCTGCTAGGAAGGAGACTGGTCTGTCTGTCTGCTAGGAAGGAGACTGGACCCAAACTAGATACTGTCTGTCTGCTAGGAAGCAGACTGGATCCAAACTAGATACTGTCTGTCTGCTAGGAAGGAGACTGTATCCAAACTAGATACTGTCTGTCTGCTAGGAAGGAGACTGGATCCAAACTAGATACTGTCTGTCTGCTAGGAAGGAGCCTGGATCCAAACTAGATACTGTCTGTCTCCTAGGAAGGAGACTGGATCCAAACTAGATACTGGCTGTCTGCTAGGAAGGAGACTGGACCCAAACTAGATACTGTCTGTCTGCTAGGAAGGAGACTGGACCCAAACTAGATACTGTCTATCTGCTAGGAAGGAGACTGGATCCAAACTAGATACTGTCTGTCTGCTAGGAAGGAGACTGGACCCAAACTAGATACTGTCTGTCTGCTAGGAAGCAGACTGGATCCAAACTAGATTAAGTCTGTCTGCTAGGAAGGAGACTGGATCCAAACTAGATTAAGTCTGTCTGCTAGGAAGGAGACTGGACCCAAACTAGATACTGTCTGTCTGCTAGGAAGATCCAAACTAGACTGGATCCAAACTAGATACTGTCTGTCTGCTAGGAAGGAGACTGGATCCAAACTAGATTACTGTCTGTCTGCTAGGAAGGAGACTGGACCCAAACTAGATACTGTCTGTCTGCTAGGAAGAAGACTGGATCCAAACTAGATACTGTCTGTCTGCTAGGAAGGAGACTGGATCCAAACTAGATACTGTCCAAACTAGATACTGTCTGTCTGCTAGGAAGGAGACTGGATCCAAACTAGATACTGTCTGTCTGCTAGGAAGGAGACTGGATCCAAACTGTCTGTCTGCTAGGGAAGGGGAGACTGGATCCAAACTGTACTGTCTGTCTGCTAGGGAAGGAGACTGGACTGGATCCAAACTAGATACTGTCTGTCTGCTAGGAAGGAGACTGGATCCAAACTAGATACTGTCTGTCTGCTAGGAAGAGGAGACTGGATCCAAACTAGATACTGTCTGTCTGCTAGGAAGGAGACTGGATCCAAACTAGATACTGTCTGTCTGCTAGGAAGGAGACTGGATCCAAACTAGATACTGTCTGTCTGCTAGGAAGGAGACTGGATCCCAAACTAGATACTGTCTGTCTGCTAGGAAGGAGACTGGATCCAAACTAGATACTGTCTGTCTGCTAGGAAGGAGACTGGATCCAAACTAGATACTGTCTGTCTGCTAGGAAGGGAGACTGGATCCAAACTAGATACTGTCTGTCTGCTAGGAAGGAGACTGGATCCAAACTAGATACTGTCTGTCTGCTAGGAAGGAGACTGGATCCAAACTAGATACTGTCTGTCTGCTGGATCCAAACTAGATACTGTCTGTCTGCTAGGAAGGGAGACTGGATCCAAACTAGATACTGTCTGTCTGTCTGCTAGGAAGGAGACTGGACCCAAACTAGATACTGTCTGTCTGCTAGGAAGGAGACTGGATCCAAACTAGATACTGTCTGTCTGCTAGGAAGGAGACTGGATCCCAAACTAGATACTGTCTGTCTGCTAGGAAGGAGACTGGATCCAAACTAGATACTGTCTGTCTGCTAGGAAGGAGACTGGATCCAAAAACTGTCTGTCTAGATACTGTCTGTCTGCTAGGAAGGAGACTGGATCCAAACTAGATACTGTCTGTCTGCTAGGAAGGAGACTGGATCCAAACTAGATACTGTCTGTCTGCTAGGAAGGAGACTGGACCCAAACTAGATACTGTCTGTCTGCTAGGAAGGAGACTGGATCCAAACTAGATACTGTCTGTCTGCTAGGAAGGAGACTGGATCCAAACTAGGAAGCAGACTGGATCCAAACTAGATTAAGTCTGTCTGCTAGGAAGGAGACTGGACCCCAAACTAGATACTGTCTGTCTGCTAGGAAGGAGACTGGACCCAAACTAGATACTGTCTGTCTGCTAGGAAGGAGACTGTATCCAAATTAGATACTGTCTGTCTGCTAGGAAGGAGACTGGATCCAAACTAGATACTATCTGTCTGCTAGGAAGGAGACTGGATCCAAACTAGATACTGTCTGTCTGCTAGGAAGGAGACTGGATCCAAACTAGATACTGTCTGTCTGCTAGGAAGGAGACTGGACCCAAACTAGATACTGTCTGTCTGCTAGGAAGGAGACTGGATCCAAACTAGAAACTGTCTGTCTGCTAGGAAGGAGACTGGACCCAAACTAGATACTGTCTGTCTGCTAGGAAGGAAGACTGGACCCAAACTAGATTACTGTCTGTCTGCTAGGAAGGAGACTGGACCCAAACTAGATACTGTCTGTCTGTCTGCTAGGAAGGAGACTGGATCCAAACTAGATACTGTCTGTCTGCTAGGGAAGGAGACTGGATCCAAACTAGATACTGTCTGTCTGCTAGGAAGGAGACTGGACCCAAACTAGATACTGTCTGTCTGCTAGGAAGGAGACTGGATCCAAACTAGATACTGTCTGTCTGCTAGGAAGGAGACTGGACTCCAAACTAGATACTGTCTGTCTGCTAGGAAGGAGACTGGATCCAAACTAGATACTGTCTGTCTGCTAGGAAGGAGACTGGATCCAAACTAGATTACTGTCTGTCTGCTAGGAAGGAGACTGGATCCAAACTAGATACTGTCTGTCTGCTAGGAAGGAGACTGGATCCAAACTAGATACTGTCTGTCTGCTAGGAAGGAGACTGGATCCAAACTAGATACTGTCTGTCTGCTAGGAAGGAGACTGGATCCAAACTAGATACTGTCTGTCTGCTAGGAAGGAGACTGGATCCAAAGACTGTCTGTCTGCTAGGAAGGAGACTGGACCCAAACTAGATACTGTCTGTCTGTCTGATCCAAACTACTGTCTGGAAGGAGACTGGATCCAAACTAGATACTGTCTGTCTGCTAGGAAGGAGACTGGATCCAAACTAGATACTGTCTGTCTGCTAGGAAGGAGACTGGATCTGTCCAAACTAGATACTGTCTGTCTGCTAGGAAGGAGACTGGATCCAAACTAGATACTGTCTGTCTGCTAGGAAGGAGACTGGAAGGAGCCCAAACTAGACACTGTCTGTCTGCTAGGAAGGAGACTGGATCCAAACTAGACTGGATCCAAACTGTCTGTCTGCTAGGAAGGAGACTGGATCCAAACTAGATACTGTCTGTCTGCTAGGAAGGAGACTGGACTGTCTGTCCAAACTAGATCCAAACTGTCTGTCTGCTAGGAAGGAGACTGGAGACTCCAAACTAGATACTGTCTGTCTGCTAGGAAGGAGACTGGATCCAAACTAGATACTGTCTGTCTGCTAGGAAGGGAGGAGACTGGAGGAGACTCCAAACTAGATACTGTCTGTCTGCTAGGAAGGAGACTGGACCCAAACTAGATACTGTCTGTCTGCTAGGAAGGATACTGTCTGCCTGGATCCAAACTAGATACTGTCTGTCTCCTAGGAAGGAGACTGGATCCAAACTAGATACTGTCTGTCTGCTAGGAAGGAGACTGGACCCAAACTAGATACTGTCTGTCTGCTAGGAAGGAGACTGGACCCAAACTAGATACTGCCTGTCTGCTAGGAAGGAGACTGGATCCAAACTAGATACTGTCTGTCTCCTAGGAAGGAGACTGGATCCAAACTAGATACTGTCTGTCTGCTAGGAAGGAGACTGGACCCAAACTAGATACTGTCTGTCTGCTAGGAAGGAGACTGGACCCAAACTAGATACTGTCTGTCTGCTAGGAAGGAGACTGGATCCAAACTAGATACTGTCTGTCTGCTCGCCATCCTTCTCTCTCACTCCCTCCCTCTCCATCCTTCTCTCTCACTCCCTCCCTCTCCATCCTTCTCTCTCACTCCCTGCCTCTACATCCTTCTCTCTCACTCCCTCCCTCTACATACTTCTCACTCACTCCCTCCCTCTCCATCCTTCTCTCTCACTTCCTCCCTCTCCATCCTTCTCTCTCACTCCCTCCCTCCCTCTCCATCCTTCTCTCTCCCTCCCTCCCTCTCCATCCTTCTCTCTCACTCCCTCCCTCTCCTTCTCCTTCTCTCTCCTCTCCATCCTTCTCTCTCCACTCCCTCCTCTCCATCCCTTCTCTCTCACTCCCTCCCTCTCCATCCTTCTCTCACTCTCTCCCTCTCCATCCTTCTCTCTCACTCCCTCCCTCTCCATCCTTCTCTCTCTCCCTCCTCCCTGGACCCCTACATCCTTCTCTCTCACTCCCTCCCTCTCCATCCTTCTCTCTCACTCCTCCCTCTCCATCCTTCTCCTCCCTCCCTCTCCTTCTTTCTCTCTGTCCCTCCCTCTCCATCCTTCTCTCTCACTCCCTCTCCATCATTCTCTCTCCTCCCTCCCTCTCCATCCTCTCTCTCACTCCCTCCCTCTACATCCTTCTCACTCCCTCCCTCTACATCCTTCTCTCTCACTCCCTCCCTCTCCATCCTTCTCACTCACTCCCTCCCTCTCCATCCTTCTCTCTCACTCCCTCCCTCTACATCCTTCTCTCTCACTCCCTCCCTCTCCATCCTTCTCTCTCACTCTCTCACTCCCTCCCTCTACATCCTTCTCTCTCACTCCCTCCCTCTCCATCCTTCTCTCTCACTCCCTCCCTCTCCATCCTTCTCTCTCACTCCCTCCCTCTCCATCCTTCTCACTCCCTCCCTCTCCTTCTTTCTCTCTCTCCCTCCCTCTCCATCCTTCTCTCCCACTCCCTCTCCATCCTTCTCTCTCACTCCCTCCCTCTACATCCTTCTCTCTCACTCCCTCCCTCTCCATCCTTCTCTCTCTCTCCCTCCCTCTCCATCCTCCTCTCTCACTCCCTCCCTCTCCTTCTTTCTCTCTCTCCCTCCCTCTCCATCCTTCTCTCTCTCTCCCTCCCTCTCCATCCTTCTCACTCCCTCCCTCTCCTTCTTTCTCTCTCTCCCTCCCTCTCCATCCTTCTCTCTCTCTCCCTCCCTCTCCATCCTTCTCTCTCACTCCCTCTCCATCCTTCTCTCTCACTCCCTCCCTCTCCATCCTTCTCTCTCTCTCCCTCCCTCTCCATCCTTCTCTCTCACTCCCTCCCTCTCCTTCTTTCTCTCTCTCCTCCCTCTCCATCCTCTCTCTTACTCCCTCCCTCTCCATCCTTCTCCTCCCTCCCTCTCCATCCTTCTCTCTCTCTCCCTCCCTCTCCATCCTTCTCTCTCACTCCCTCCCTCTCCTTCTTTCTCTCTCTCCCTCCCTCTCCATCCTTCTCTCTCACTCCCTCCCTCTCCTTCTTTCTCTCTCTCCCTCCCTCTCCATCCTTCTCACTCCCTCCCTCTCCTTCTTTCTCTCTCTCCCTCCCTCTCCATCCTTCTCACTCCCTCCCTCTCCATCCTTCTCACTCCCTCCCTCTCCTTCTTTCTCTCTCTCCCTCCCTCTCCATCCTTCTCTCCCAATCCCTCTCCATCCTTCTCTCTCACTCCCTCCCTCTCCATCCTTCTCTCTCTCTCCCTCCCTCTCCATCCTTCTCTCTCACTCCCTCTCCATCCTTCTCTCTCACTCCCTCCCTCGCCATCCTTCTCTCTCACTCCCTCTCCATCCTTCTCTCTCCCTCCCTCTCCATCCTTCTCTCTCACTCCCTCCCTCTCCATCCTTCTCTCTCACTCCCTCCCTCTACATCCTTCTCTCTCACTCCCTCCCTCTACATCCTTCTCTCTCACTCCCTCCCTCTCCATCCTTCTCTCTCACTCCCTCCCTCTCCATCCTTCTCACTCCCTCCCTCTCATTCTTTCTCTCTCTCCCTCCCTCTCCATCCTTCTCTCTCACTTCCTCCCTCTCCATCCTTCTCTCTTACTCCCTCCCTCTACATACTTCTCACTCACTCCCTCCCTCTCCATCCTTCTCTCTCACTTCCTCCCTCTCCATCCTTCTCTCTCACTCCCTCCCTCCCTCTCCATCCTTCTCTCTCACTCCCTCCCTCTCCATCCTTCTCTCTCACTCCCTCCCTCTCCATCCTTCTCTCTCACTCTCTCCCTCTCCATCCTCTCTCTCACTCTCTCCCTCTCCATCCTTCTCTCTCACTCCCTCCCTCTACATCCTTCTCTCTCACTCCCTCCCTCTCCATCCTTCTCACTCCCTCCCTCTCCTTCTTTCTCTCTCTCCCTCCCTCTCTATCCTTCTCTCTCACTCCCTCCCTCCCTCTCCATCCTTCTCTCTCTCTCCCTCCCTCTCCATCCTTCTCTCTCACTCCCTCCCTCTCCATCCTTCTCTCTCCCTCTCCATCCTTCTCTCTCACTCCCTCCCTCTCCATCCTTCTCTCTCACTCCCTCCCTCTCCATCCTTCTCTCTCACTCTCTCCCTCTCCATCCTTCTCTCTCTCCTCCCTCCCTCTCCATCCTTCTCTCTCCTCCCTCCCTCTACATCCTTCTCTCTCACTCCCTCCCTCTCCATCCTTCTCTCTCCTCCTCTCCCCTCCCTCTCCATCCTTCTCTCTCACTCCCTCCCTCTCCATCCTTCTCTCTCACTCCCTCCCTCTCCATCCTTCTCTCTCACTTCCTCTCCCTCATCCTTCTCTCTCTCACTCCCTCCCTCTCCATCCTTCTCTCTCCCTCCCTCCCTCCCTCCCTCCTCCCTCTCCTCTCTCTCTCTCTCTCCCTCCCTCTCCATCCTTCTCTCTCCTCCCTCTCCTCCTTTCTCTCTCTCCCTCCCTCTCCATCCTTCTCTCTCTCCCTCCCTCTCCATCCTTCTCTCTCCTCCCTCCCTCTCCATCCTTCTCTCTCACTCCCTCCTCTCCATCCTTCTCACTCCTCCCTCTCCATCCTTCTCTCTCACTCCCTCCCTCTCCATCCATCCTTCTCACTCCCCCTCTCCCTCCATCCTTCTCTCTCTCTCCCTCCCTCTCCATCCTTCTCTCTCCCTCCCTCTCCATCCTTCTCTCTCACTCCCTCCCTCTCCATCCTTCTCTCTCACTTCTCTCCCTCTCCATCCTTCTCTCTCCCTCCCTCTCCATCCTTCTCTCTCCTCCCTCCCTCTCCATCCTTCTCTCTCACTCCCTCCCTCTCCATCCTTCTCTCTCCATCCTCTCTCTCCTCTCCATCCTTCTCTCTCACTCCCTCCCTCTCCATCCTTCTCTCTCCTCCCTCCCTCTCCATCCTTCTCCTCCTCCCTCTCATTCCTTCTCTCTCTCCCTCCCTCTCCATCCCTCTCTCTCTCCCTCCCTCCCTCCTCTCATCCTCTCTCTCCATCCTCCCTCCCTCCTCCATCCTTCTCTCTCACTCCCTCCCTCCCTCTCCATCCTTCTCTCTCACTCCTCTCCCTCTCCATCCCTCTCTCTCTCCCTCCCCTCCATCCTTCTCTCTCTCCCTCCCTCTCCATCCTTCTCTCTCTCTCTCCCTCTCCATCCTTCTCTCTCATCCTCCCTCCCTCTCCATCCTTCTCTCTCACTCCCTCCTCCCTCTCCATCCTTCTCTCTCCCTCCCTCTCCTTCTTCTCTCTCTCCCTCCCTCTCCATCCTTCTCTCTCACTCCCTCTCCATCCTTCTCTCTCACTCCCTCCCTCTCATCCTTCTCTCTCTCTCCTCCCTCTCCATCCTTCTTCTCTCTCCTCCCTCTCCATCCTTCTCTCTCACTCCCTCCCTCTCCATCCTTCTCTCTCCTCCCTCTCCATCTTTTCTCTCTCCCTCCCTCTCCATCCTTCTCTCTCCTCCCCCTCCCCTCTCCATCCTTCTCTCTCACTCCCTCCCTCTCCATCCTTCTCTCTCACTCCCTCCCTCTCCATCCTTCTCTCTCCTCCCTCCTCTCCATCCTTCTCTCTCACTCCCTCCCTCTACATCCTTCTCTCTCCTCCCTCCCTCTCCATCCTTCTCTCTCTCTCCCTCCCTCTCCATCTTCTCATCTTCTCCCTCCCTCTCCTCCTTCTCTCTCTCTCCCTCTTCTCTCATCCTTCTCACTCCCTCCCTCTCCATCCTTCTCTCTCTCTCCCTCCCTCTCCATCCTTCTCTCTCACTCCCTCCCTCCATCCTTCTCTCTCACTCCCTCCCTCTCCCATCCTTCTCTCTCTCTCCCTCTCCATCCCTCTCTCTCCCTCCCTCTCCATCCTTCTCTCTCACTCCCTCCCTCTCCATCCTTCTCTCTCACTCCCTCCCTCTCCATCCTTCTCTCTCACTCCCTCCCTCTACATCCTTCTCTCTCACTCCCTCCCTCTCCATCCTTTCTCTCTCTCCCTCCCTCTCCATCCTTCTTCTCACTCCCTCCCTCTCATTCTTTCTCTCTCTCCCTCCCTCTCCATCCTTCTCTCTCACTTCCTCCCTCTCCATCCTTCTCTCTCACTCCCTCCCTCTCCATCCTTCTCTCTCCTTCTCTCCCTCCCTCTCATCCTTCTCTCTCTCCCTCAATCCCTCTCCATCCTCTCTCTCTCTCTCCCTCCCTCTCCATCCTTCTCTCTCCTCCCTCCTCTCCATCCTTCTCTCTCACTCTCTCCCTCTCCATCCTTCTCTCTCCATCCTCTCCTCCCTCTCCATCCTTCTCTCTCACTCCCTCCCTCTCCATCCTTCTCTCTCTCTCCCTCCCTCTCCATCCTCTCTCTCTCCCTCCTCTCCATCCTTCTCTCTCTCCCCTCTCCATCCTTCTCTCTCATCCTCCCTCCTCTCCATCCTTCTCTCTCTCCCTCCCTCTCCATCCTTCTCCTCCCTCCCTCCCATCCTCTCTCTCTCACTCCCTCCCTCTCCATCCTTCTCTCTCTCCTCCTCTCCATCCTTCTCTCTCTCCTCCCTCTCCATCCTTCTCTCTCTCTCCTTCTCTCCTTGTCCTCCTCTCCATCCTTCTCTTCCTCTCCACTCCCTCCCTCTCCATCCTCCTTCTCCTCCTCTACTCCTCCCCATCCCTTCTCTCTCACTCCCTCCTCTCCATCCCCTTCTCTCTCTCTCCCTCCTCTACATCCTCTCTCTCACTCCCTCCCTCTACATACTTCTCCTCCCCCTCCCTCTCTCCATCCCTTCTCTCTCACTTCCTCCCTCTCCATCCTTCTCTCTCACTCCCTCCCTCTCCATCCTTCTCTCTCTCTCCTCCCTCTCCATCCTTCTCTCTCACTCCCTCCCCTCTCATCCTTCTCTCTCTCTCCTCCTCCTCTACATCCTTCTCTCTCCTCCCTCCCTCTCCATCCTTCTCTCTCACTCCCTCCCTCTCCATCCTTCTCTCCCTCCCTCTCCTTCTTTCTCTCTGTCCCTCCCTCTCCATCCTTCTCTCTCCTCCCTCTCCATCCTTCTCTCTCACTCCCTCCCTCTCCACCCTTCTCTCTCACTCCCTCCCTCTCCATCCTTCTCTCTCACTCTCTCCCTCTCCATCCTTCTCTCTCTCCCTCCCTCTCCATCCTTCTCTCACTCCCTCCCTCTCCATCCTTCTCTCTCACTCCCTCCCTCTCCATCCTTCTCTCTCTCCCTCCTCTCCATCCTTCTCCCTCCCTCTCCATCCTTCTCTCTCCATCCCTTCTCCTCTCCCATCCCTTTCTCCTCCCTCCCTCTCCATCATTCTCTCTCACTCCCTCCCTCCCTCCCTCTCCATCCTTCTCTCTCACTCCCTCCCTCTCCATCCCTCTCTCTCTCACTCCCTCCCCTCTCCATCCTTCTCTCCATCCTTCTCTCTCCTCTCCATCCTTCTCTCTCTCACTCCCTCCCTCTACATCCTTCTCTCTCACTCCCTCCCTCTCCATCCTTCTCTCTCACTCCCTCCCCTCTCCATCCTTCTCTCTCACTCCCTCCCTCTCCATCCTTCTCTCTCTCCCTCCCTCTCATCCTTCTCACTCCCTCCCTCTCCATCCTCTCTCTCACTCCCTCCCATCCTTCCCCTCTCTCTCTCCCTCCCTCTCCATCCTTCTCTCTCTCCCTCCCTCTCCATCCTTCTCTCTCACTCCCTCCCTCTCCATCCTTCTCTCTCACTCCCTCCTCCCTCCCTCTCCCTCCCCTTCCTCTCTCACTCCCTCCCTCTCCATCCTCACTCCCTCCCTCTCCTCCCTCCCTCTCCATCCTTCTCCCTCCCTCTCCATCCTTCTCTCTCACTCCCTCTCCATCCTTCTCTCTCCCTCCCTCTCCATCCATTCTCTCTCCATCCTTCCCTCCCTCTCCATCCTTCTCTCTCACTCCCTCCCTCTCCATCCTTCTCTCTCACTCCCTCCCTCTCCATCCTCTCTCACTCCCTCCCTCTCCATCCTTCTCTCTCACTCCCTCCCTCTCCATCCTTCTCTCTCACTCCCTCCCTCTCCATCCTTCTCTCTCACTCCCTCCCTCCTCATCCTTCTCTCTCACTCCCTCCCTCTCCATCCTTCTCTCCCTCCCTCCCTCTCCATCCTTCTCTCTTCTCTCTCACTCCTCTCCCTCTCCATCCTTCTCTCTCTCCCTCTCCTCTCCCTCCCTCTCCATCCTTCTCTCTCTCTCCATCCTCCCTCTCCATCCTTCTCTCTCACTCCCTCCCTCTCCATCCTTCTCTCTCACTCCCTCCCTCTACATCCTTCTCTCTCACTCCCTCCCTCTCCATCCTTCTCTCTCACTCCCTCCCTCCCTCTCCATCCCTTCTCCTTCCCCTCCCTCTCCTTCTTTCTCTCTGTCCCTCCCTCTCCATCCTTCTCTCTCACTCCCTCTCCATCCTTCTCTCTCACTCCCTCCCTCTACACCCTTCTCTCTCACTCCCTCCCTCTCCATCCTTCTCTCCCTCCCTCTCTCCCTCTCCATCCTTCTCTCTCACTCCCTCCCTCTCCATCCTTCTCTCTCACTCCCTCCCTCTCCATCCTTCTCTCTCACTCCCTCCCTCTCCATCCTTCTCTCTCACTCCCTCCCTCTCCATCCTTGTCCCTCCCTCTCCATCCTTCTCTCTCACTCCCTCTACATCCTTCTCTCTCCCTCCCTCTCCATCATTCTCTCTCACTCCCTCCCTCTCCATCCTTCTCTCTCACTCCCTCCCTCTCCATCCTTCTCTCTCCTCCCTCCCTCTCCATCCTCTCTCACTCCCTCTCCCTCTCCATCCTTCTCTCTCACTCCCTCCCTCTACATCCTTCTCTCTCACTCCCTCCCTCTCCATCCTTCTCTCTCACTCCCTCCCTCTCCATCCTTCTCTCTCACTCCCTCCCTCTCCATCCTTCTCTCTCACTCCCTCCCTCTCCATCCTTCTCACTCCCTCCCTCTCCATCCTTCTCTCTCACTCCCTCCCTCTACATCCTTCTCACTCCCTCCCTCTCCATCCTTCTCTCTCACTCCCTCCCTCTACATCCTTCTCTCTCCCTCCCTCTCCATCCTTCTCTCTCACTCCCTCCCTCTACATCCTTCTCACTCCCTCCCTCTCCATCCTTCTCTCTCACTCCCTCCCTCTCCATCCTTCTCACTCCCTCCCTCTCCTTCTTTCTCTCTGTCCCTCCCTCTCCATCCTTCTCTCTCACTCCCTCTCCATCCTTCTCTCTCACTCCCTCCCTCTACATCCTTCTCTCTCACTCCCTCCCTCTCCATCCTTCTCTCTCACTCTCTCCCTCTCCATCCTTCTCTCTCACTCCCTCCCTCTCCATCCTTCTCTCTCACTCCCTCCCTCTCCATCCTTCTCTCTCACTCCCTCCCTCTACATCCTTCTCTCTCACTCCCTCCCTCTCCATCCTTCTCACTCCCTCCCTCTCCTTCTTTCTCTCACTCCCTCCCTCTCCATCCTTCTCACTCCCTCCCTCTCCTTCTTTCTCTCTGTCCCTCCCTCTCCATCCTTCTCTCTCACTCCCTCTCCATCCTTCTCTCTCACTCCCTCTCCATCCTTCTCTCTCACTCCCTCCCTCTCCATCCTTCTCTCTCACTCCCTCCCTCTCCATCCTTCTCTCTCACTCTCTCCCTCTCCATCCTTCTCTCTCACTCTCTCACTCCCTCCCTCTACATCCTTCTCTCTCACTCCCTCCCTCTCCATCCTTCTCTCTCACTCCCTCCCTCTCCATCCTTCTCTCTCACTCCCTCCCTCTACATCCTTCTCTCTCACTCCCTCCCTCTACATCCTTCTCTCTCACTCCCTCCCTCTCCATCCTTCTCACTCCCTCCCTCTCCTTCTTTCTCTCTCTCCCTCCTCTCCATCCTTCTCTCACTCCCTCCCTCTCCATCTTCTCTCTCTCTCACTCCCTCTCCATCCTTCTCTCTCACTCCCTCCCTCTCCATCCTCTCTCTCTCTCTCCATCCTCCCTCTACATCCTTCTCTCTCACTCCCCCTCTCCATCCTTCTCACTCCTTCCTCCCTCTCCTTCTTCTCTCTCACTCCCTCCCTCTCCATCCTTCTCACTCCCTCCCTCTCCTTCTTTCTCTCTGTCCCTCCCTCTCCATCCTTCTCTCTCACTCCCTCTCCATCCTTCTCTCTCACTCCCTCCCTCTCCATCCTTCTCTCTCACTCCCTCCCTCTACATCCTTCTCACTCCCTCCCTCTCCATCCTTCTCTCTCACTCCCTCCCTCTCCATCCTTCTCTCTCACTCCCTCCCTCTCCATCCTTCTCTCTCACTCCCTCCCTCTCCATCCTTCTCTCTCACTCCCTCCCTCTCCATCCTTCTCTCTCCCTCCCTCCCTCCCTCTCCATCCTTCTCACTCCCTCCCTCTCCTTCTTTCTCTCTGTCCCTCCCTCTCCATCCTTCTCTCTCACTCCCTCTCCATCCTTCTCTCTCACTCCATCCCTCTACATCCTTCTCTCTCACTCCCTCCCTCTCCATCCTTCTCTCTCACTCCCTCCCTCTCCATCCTTCTCTCTCACTCCCTCCCTCTACATCCTTCTCTCTCACTCCCTCCCTCTACATCCTTCTCTCTCACTCCCTCCCTCTCCATCCTTCTCTCTCACTCCCTCCCTCTCCATCCTTCTCTCTCACTCCCTCCCTCTCCATCCTTCTCACTCCCTCCCTCTCCTTCTTTCTCTCTGTCCCTCCCTCTCCATCCTTCTCTCTCACTCCCTCTCCATCCTTCTCTCTCACTCTCTCCCTCTCCATCCTTCTCTCTCACTCCCTCCCTCTCCATCCTTCTCTCTCACTCCCTCCCTCTACATCCTTCTCTCTCACTCCCTCCCTCTACATCCTTCTCACTCCCTCCCTCTCCTTCTTTCTCTCAATCCCTCCCTCTCCATCCTTCTCCTCCCTCCCTCTCCTTCTTTCTCTCTGTCCCTCCCCTCTCCATCCTTCTCTCTCACTCCCTCTCCATCCTTCTCTCTCACTCCCTCTCCATCCTTCTCTCTCTCTCCCTCTCCATCCTTCTCTCTCACTCCCTCCCTCTCCATCCTTCTCTCTCACTCTCTCTCCCTCTCCATCCTTCTCTCTCACTCTCTCTCCTCCCTCCCTCTACATCCTTCTCTCTCACTCCCTCCCTCTCCATCCTTCTCTCTCACTCCCTCCCTCTCCATCCTTCTCTCTCCTCCCTCCCTCTCCATCCTTCTCTCTCACTCCCTCCCTCTCCACATCCTTCTCTCTCACTCCCTCCCTCTCCATCCTTCTCTCTCACTCCCTCCCTCTCCATCCTTGTCTCTCCTCCCTCCCTCCCTCTCCATCCTTCTCACTCCCTCCCTCTCCTTCTTTCTCTCTGTCCCTCCCTCTCCATCCTTCTCTCTCACTCCCTCTCCATCCTTCTCTCTCACTCCCTCCCTCTCCATCCTTCTCTCTCACTCTCTCCCTCTCCATCCTTCTCTCTCACTCTCTCACTCCCTCCCTCTCCATCCTTCTCTCTCACTCCCTCCCTCTACATCCTTCTCTCTCACTCCCTCCCTCTCCATCCTTCTCTCTCACTCCCTCCCTCTCCATCCTTCTCACTCCCTCCCTCTCATTCTTTCTCTCTCTCCCTCCCTCTCCATCCTTCTCTCTCACTTCCTCCCTCTCCATCCTTCTCTCTCACTCCCTCCCTCTACATACTTCTCACTCACTCCCTCCCTCTCCATCCTTCTCTCTCACTTCCTCCCTCTCCATCCTTCTCTCTCACTCCCTCCCTCCCTCTCCATCCTTCTCTCTCTCTCCCTCCCTCTCCATCCTTCTCTCTCACTCCCTCCCTCTCCATCCTTCTCCCTCTCCATCCTTCTCTCTCACTCCCTCCCTCTCCATCCTTCTCTCTCACTCCCTCCCTCTACATCCTTCTCTCTCACTCCCTCCCTCTACATCCTTCTCACTCCCTCCCTCTCCTTCTTTCTCTCACTCCCTCCCTCTCCATCCTTCTCACTCCCTCCCTCTCCTTCTTTCTCTCTGTCCCTCCCTCTCCATCCTCTCTCTCCTCCTCCCTCTCCATCCTTCTCTCTCACTCCCTCTCCATCCTTCTCTCTCACTCCCTCCCTCTCCATCCTTCTCTCTCCCTCCCTCCCTCTCCATCCTTCTCTCTCACTCTCTCCCTCTCCATCCTTCTCTCTCACTCTCTCACTCTCCCTCCCTCTACATCCCTTCTCTCTCACTCCCTCCCTCTCCATCCTTCTCTCTCACTCCCTCCCTCTCCATCCTTCTCTCTCACTCCCTCCCTCTCCATCCTTCTCTCTCACTCCCTCCTCTACATCCTTCTCTCTCACTCCCTCCCTCTCCATCCTTCTCTCTCACTCCCTCCCTCTCCATCCTTCTCTCTCACTCCCTCCCTCTCCATCCTTCTTCTCACTCCCTCCCTCTCCTTCTTTCTCTCTGTCCCTCCCTCTCCATCCTTCTCTCTCACTTTCTCCCTCTCCATCCTTCTCTCTCACTCCCTCCCTCTCCATCCTTCTCTCTCACTCTCTCCCTCTCCATCCTTCTCTCTCACTCTCTCACTCCCTCCCTCTCCATCCTTCTCTCTCACTCCCTCCCTCTACATCCCTCTCTCTCTCACTCCCTCCCTCTCCATCCTTCTCACTCCCTCCCTCTCATTCTTTCTCTCTCTCCCTCCCTCTCCATCCTTCTCTCTCACTTCCTCCCTCTCCATCCTTCTCTCTCACTCCCTCCCTCTACATACTTCTCACTCACTCCCTCCCTCTCCATCCTTCTCTCTCACTTCCTCCCTCTCCATCCTTCTCTCTCTCTCTCTCCCTCCCTCTCCATCCTTCTCTCTCACTCCCTCCCTCTCCATCCTTCTCCCTCTCCATCCTTCTCTCTCACTCCCTCCCTCTACATCCTTCTCTCTCACTCCCTCCCTCTCCATCCTTCTCACTCCCTCCCTCTCCTTCTTTCTCTCTCTCCCTCCCTCTCCATCCTCTCTCTCACTCCCTCTCCATCCTTCTCTCTCACTCCCTCCCTCTCCATCCTTCTCTCTCTCCCTCCCTCTCCATCCTTCTCTCTCACTCCCTCTCCATCCTTCTCTCTCACTCCCTCCCTCCTCCCTCTCCATCCTTCTCTCTCACTCCCTCTCCATCCTTCTCTCTCCCTCCCTCTCCATCCTTCTCTCTCACTCCCTCCCTCTCCATCCTTCTCTCTCTCCCTCCCTCTCCATCCTTCTCTCTCACTCCCTCTCCATCCTTCTCTCTCACTCCCTCCCTCGCCATCCTTCTCTCTCACTCCCTCTCCATCCTTCTCTCTCCCTCCCTCTCCATCCTTCTCTCCACTCCCTCCCTCGCCATCCTTCTCTCTCACTCCCTCCCTCTCCATCCTTCTCTCTCACTCCCTCCTCTCCATCCTTCTCTCTCTCTCTCCCTCTCCATCCTTCTCTCTCATCTTCTCTCCCTCCCTCTCCATCCTTCTCTCTCACTCCCTCCCTCTCCATCCTTCTCTCTCCCTCCCTCCCTCTCCATCCTTCTCTCTCCCTCCCTCCATCCTTCTTTCTCTCTGTCCCTCCCTCTCCATCCTTCTCTCTCTCCCTCCCTCCCTCTCCATCCTTCTCTCTCACTCCCTCCCTCTCCATCCTTCTCTCTCCCTCTCCCTCCCTCTCCATCCTTCTCTCCTTCTCTCTCACTCCCTCTCCCTCTCCATCCTTCTCTCTCCCTCCCTCCTCTCCATCCTTCTCTCTCACTCCCTCCCTCTCCATCCTTCTCACTCCCTCCCTCTCCTTCTTTCTCTCTCTCCCTCCCTCTCCATCCTTCTCTCTCCCTCCCTCTCCATCCTTCTCTCTCACTCCCTCTCCATCCTTCTCTCTCACTCCCTCCCTCTCCATCCTTCTCTCTCACTCCCTCCCTCTCCATCCTTCTCTCTCACTCTCTCCCTCTCCATCCTTCTCTCTCACTCTCCTCCCTCCCTCCATCCTTCTCTCTCACTCCCTCCCTCTCCATCCTTCTCTCTCCCTCCCTCCCTCTCCATCCTTCTCTCTCACTCCCTCCCTCTACATCCTCCCTCCCCTCTCTCACTCCCTCCCTCCTCTCCATCCTTCTCACTCCCTCCCTCTCCTTCTTTCTCTCTCTCCCTCCCTCTCCATCCTTCTCTCTCTCCCTCCCTCTCCATCATTCTCTCTCACTCCCTCTCCATCCTTCTCTCTCACTCCCTCCCTCTCCATCCTTCTCTCTCACTCCCTCCCTCTACATCCTTCTCTCTCACTCCCTCCCTCTCCATCCTTCTCACTCCCTCCCTCTCCTTCTTTCTCTCACTCCCTCCCTCTCCATCCTTCTCACTCCCTCCCTCTCCTTCTTTCTCTCTGTCCCTCCCTCTCCATCCTTTTCTCTCACTCCCTCTCCATCCTTCTCTCTCACTCCCTCCCTCTCCATCCTTCTCTCTCACTCCCTCCCTCTACATCCTTCTCACTCCCTCCCTTTCCACCTCCATCAAGCATTTCGCTACATTCGCAATAACATCTGTTAAACATGTGTATGTGACCAATAAAATTTGATCTGATTTTGATTTGATCTCTTTCTCTCCCTCCCTCTCCATTTCTCTCCAACCCCCCTCCCCTCCCTCTGTCTCTCTCTGAAAACAAACCTCTTGACTTCTCCACACACCCAATGAACCTACATGAAGAGATGAAACAAGTCTCATAAAATGGTGTGGAGTAGTGGAGCCTTTAGGGACAAACTGAGCCAAGATAAGCCAGGGATAAGTTGGTCATCAGTCTATCTATTCATAATAACCCTTCATTGGGATCATATATTTGATACTAGACCACATTTTCCAGCGCAATTCACTATGCAAATTACCAAATGACTTAGTCATCGTCTGGAGGTAGAGAGAGAGAGAGAGAGAGAGTAGAGAGGTAGAGAGAGGCAGAGAGAGAGAGAGAGGCAGAGAGAGAGAGAGAGAGAGGTAGAGAGGTAGAGAGAGGCAGAGAGAGAGAGAGAGAGAGAGAGGTAGAGAGAGGCAGAGAGAGAGAGAGAGAGAGAGAGAGGTAGAGGAGGAGAGAGAGCAGAGAGGTAGAGAGGCAGAGAGAGAGCAGAGAGAGGAGAGGCAGAGAGAGAGAGAGAGGCAGAGAGAGAGAGGTAGAGAGAGGCAGAGAGAGAGAGAGAGGCAGAGAGAGAGAGAGAGAGAGAAAGAGAAAGAGAATACAGTGGCAGAGAGACTGCAGCTACACAAGTTCTCCCACCGACAGACACTGGCAACCTGGGTGTGTCTCAGCCATACACAGAATAATTAATTAATTCACTTATCTCTTTTAAACCACATCGCGTTTGAGACAAAATCATCGCATAACCACCACCCATTTGAGATAGCAATTGTAGCCTACATATCGGTGACAAGCTACAATTATATTCGCGTTATAAAACGTGAATTGTTGTGACACTGGACTGCAAAAGAAATCGTAATGTTTTGCTCCTGTTGTGCGTAAAGTATAATCAAACAAAAAATAGGCCTAACAATTAAAGCCATAGACGGTCATAATAAACACTTTATACTGGGGTTGTCGTCAGAACTATTTTCAACAGACAAAACATAAGAAAAACTTGCTTGACATTTTCCCACAGAATATGTAGTATATGTTGTTACTAAGAGCAACGTGTACAGGAAGCCTATAGATCAAGAGATCATTTAAACTTAACGTATAACAGTGAACACGAAGCAGGTGCATACAGTCAGCGTAATGTCATCCCCAACCGGAACAGAACTTCTCCCGACGATTCTGAATGACTTACCGCTTTGCTCCCCCAGAAAGACCAGTTTGAATTTCCTTAAAGGGTTCCCAAAGTCACTACCCACAGACATGTTTTTGGGGAGAATTTGTAAAAGAGCAGGAGAATGAAACGCTTGTTCCCCAGTGGTCCGGGGGTTGTGGTGCTGATGATGGATGTGAAACTGAAAAGCGACGCCTCAACTCGTTCAATCTGCTCTCTCCGCGATGGAAGCGCTACTGACTGGATCGCCTCCTGTCCGCTTCAACGGCAATCTGCGCGTGCGCGGTTTGCTCTCTCCTCGCTCTGTTTGTCTGCCGCCCCCTCCCTTCCTGCTCTGGCACATGACGTCATGCGAAACGGAAGTAAAGGGAAGCTTTCCACTTTTTAAAATGTTTATTTAAACTCTTGTGCGCTACATTTTAGATTAGTAAGACCATAAGGCAAACAGCTTCAAACCTCATCCTTTACCTCTGGCTCCCTCTCTAGTACTTGAGTGACCCATGATGATTACATACACACAGACACACAGACAGACAATCCCTTTTTCCCCCATTCTTAACTTTTCCGACACAATATAACAATTAGACAATATAAACAAAGATTTTTATTATTTACAGAAGTTACAAGTATTTATTGCTGAATATAAGGCACGCAAACTAAGATTATCCAAAACTAACCATATTGTATTGGCATTTTATTTCAACAAGGAAACAATTATTTAAACAGTGCAATTGATATTTGATGCATAGCATATTATTGTGATTAAAGCTGATGAGATATTGATCATATAAAATTACTATTCTGTGTAAAAAAAAATATGTTTTTAAACATCTCAAACAAAAACTCAAAGTCTCTATAATGCCACTCACCAAAATGCCTCTGTGTTAAAGACAAACTTAAATATTAAGCTAGCTTTAACTTTGTTGTCTACTGCAACTAGAAACCTGAATGAGCAACATCCCTGGGATAACAGCAGGTGTACAGTTTTCAATGTGCACCCAAAGACTACGTTTTGTCCTTCAAAATGATCTAACATCAACACCTTTCACTGACCCCCTTCCCCATGTAGGGATACTGACCCCCTTCCCCATGTAGGGATACTGACCCCCTTCCCCATGTAGGGATACTGACCCCCTTCCCCATGAAGGAATACTGACCCCCTTCCCCATGTAGGAATACTGACCCCCTTCCCCATGTAGGAATACTGACCCCCTTCCCCATGTAGGAATACTGACCCCCTTCCCCATGTAGGAATATTGACCCCCTTCCCCGTGTAGGGATACTGACCCCCTTCCCCGTGTATGGATACTGACCCCCTTCCCCATGTAGGGATACTGACCCCCTTCCCCATGTAGGGATACTGACCCCCTTCCCTATGTAGGAATACTGACCCCCTTCCCCATGTAGGGATACTGACCCCCTTCCCCGTGTATGGATACTGACCCCTTTCCCCGTGTAGGGATACTGAACCCCTTCCCCATATGGGGATACTGACCCCCTTCCCCATGTAGGGATACTGACCCCCTTCCCCATATGGGGATACTGACCCCCTTCCCCATGTAGGATCAGCTGGGTTTGAGAACAGCGCTGAGGTTACTAACACGAGGATCAGCTGGGTTTGAGAACAGTGCTGAGGTTACTAACACGAGGATCAGCAGGGTTTGAGAACAGCGCTGAGGTTACTAACACGAGGATCAGCAGGGTGTGAGAACAGCGCTGAGGTTACTAACACGAGGATCAGCAGGGTTTGAGAACAGTGCTGAGGTTACTAACACGAGGATCAGCAGGGTTTGAGAACAGTGCTGAGGTTACTAACAGGAGGATCAGCAGGGTTTGAGAACAGTGCTGAGGTTACTAACAGGAGGATCAGCAGGGTTTGAGAGCAGCGCTGAGGTTACTAACACGAGGATCAGCTGGGTTTGAGAACAGCGCTGAGGTTACTAACACGAGGATCAGCTGGGTTTGAGAACAGCGCTGAGGTTACTAACACGAGGATCAGCTGGGTTTGAGAATACTTTAACCAGACCGTTGAAAAATGTTATGGTTGAAAGGCATAGTGGACTTTGCCCACTGGCAGTTGATAGGTGAGTCACTTCTCTCATGTGAGACAGGTTAGGTGGATCAGGTGGGTAAAGGAAAGCACATTCAGACAGAACACCTCAGCAGACTGTTGAAAGGAACAGTAGTGGACCTGAGACTACTCTTTAAAGTGAGACGGGAGAGAGGACGGAGTAGGGAGCCAGGAGGTCAGTCGTATCCCAGATCAGAGTGGTCCATCAGGCCTCTTCTCCAGGCTGTACTCCCTGGTCCTCAGGACCTTCCAGCCCACCACCCCAAGCAGGAAGATCCCCATCACCTTGAAGCCCACCTGCAGGCCCAGGTACCTGCAGAGATACGATAAGGCAGGAGGGTTAGAGCTAGTTTATATGACTGTAAATATCACATTCCCACCTGCAGGCCCAGGTACCTGCAGGGAAATCAATCAACCAATCCAGTCAACCAATCCAATCAATCAACCAATCCAGTCAACCGTTCAATCACCAACCAATCACCAATCAATCAACCAATCCAGTCAACCAACCAATCACCAATCAATCAAACAATCCGGTCAACCAACCAATCAACAATCAATCAACCAATCAATCAACCAATCCAGTTAACCAACCAATCACCAATCAATCAACCAATCAATCAACCAATCCAGTCAACCAATCAATCAACCAACCAATCACCAATCAATCAACCAATACATTAATGAATGAATCATTCTCACTTGTATAAATGAGGCATGACAATAGTTGCATTCTTACCTGTTCCTCAGGATGTTATTGTCATAGTAACCACAGCCCAGCCGGTTGCCACAGGCTTGTTTCCACCAAATACAGGAGCTGTCGATGACAATGCCGAACAGGGCTGGGGCTGGTAACCAGGCTAGAATAGAGGAGGATCACACAAAGGGCTGGTAACCAGGCTAGAATAGAGGAGGATCACACAAAGGGCTGGTAACCAGGCTAGAATAGAGGAGCTGAGGATGGTCATGTCGAACAGGGCTGGTAACCAGGCTAGAATAGAGGAGCTGAGGATGGTCATGTCGAACAGGGCTGGTAACCAGGCTAGAATAGAGGAGCTGAGGATGGTCATGTCGAACAGGGCTGGTAACCAGGCTATTATAATACAATAAGACGTAACTCTAAACATTAACACTGTTCATAGAAAATAACGGCATTTCAATATAGTTGTAATCCACTAGAGGGCACTGTAACACTGCATTGACGGATGATAAGGCAGGGTCATATCCTAGAAGACGGGTCATATCCTAGAAGACGGGTAAATATCCTTGAAGACGGGTCATATCCTAGAAACGGGTCATATCCTTGAAGACGGGTCATATCCTAGAAGACGGGTCATATCCTGGAAGACGGGTCATATCCTTGAAGACGGGTCATATCCTAGAAGACGGGTCATATCCCTAGAAGACGGGTCATATCCTTGAAGACGGGTCATATCCTAGAAGACGGGTCATATCCTGGAAGACGGGTCATATCCTTGAAGACGGGTCATATCCTAGAAGACGGGTCATATCCTAGAAGACGGGTCATATCCTTGAAGACGGGTCATATCCTAGAAGACGGGTCATATCCTTGAAGACGGGTCATATCCTAGAAGACGGGTCATATCCTAGAAGACGGGTCATATCCTAGAGGACGGGTCATATCCTAGAAGACGGGTCATATCCTTGAAGACGGGTCATATCCTTGAAGACGGGTCATATCCTAGAAGACGGGTCATATCCTAGAAGACGGGTCATATCCTGGAAGACGGGTCATATCCTTGAAGACGGGTCATATCCTAGAAGACGGGTCATATCCTAGAAGACGGGTCATATCCTTGAAGACGGGTCATATCCTAGAAGACGGGTCATATCCTTGAAGACGGGTCATATCCTAGAAGACGGGTCATATCCTAGAAGACGGGTCATATCCTAGAGGACGGGTCATATCCTAGAAGACGGGTCATATCCTTGAAGACGGGTCATATCCTAGAAGACGGGTCATATCCTAGAAGACGGGTCATATCCTAGAAGTCGGGTCATATCCTAGAAGACGGGTCATATCCTAGAAGACGGGTCATATCCTGGAAGACGGGTCATATCCTTGAAGACGGGTCATATCCTTGAAGACGGGTCATATCCTTGAAGACGGGTCATATCCTAGAAGACGGGTCATATCCTAGAAGACGGGTAAATATCCTTGAAGACGGGTCATATCCTAGAAGACGGGTCATATCCTAGAAGACGGGTCATATCCTGGAAGACGGGTCATATCCTAGAAGACGGGTCATATCCTTGAAGACGGGTCATATCCTAGAAGACGGGTAAATATCCTTGAAGACGGGTCATATCCTAGAAGACGGGTCATATCCTGGAAGACGGGTCATATCCTTGAAGTCGGGTCATATCCTAGAAGACGGGTAAATATCCTTGAAGACGGGTCATATCCTTGAAGACGGGTCATATCCTAGAAGACGGGTCATATCCTTGAAGACGGGTCATATCCTTGAAGACGGGTCATATCCTAGAAGACGGGTCATATCCTTGAAGACGGGTCATATCCTAGAAGACGGGTCATATCCTAGAAGACGGGTCATATCCTAGAAGACGGGTCATATCCTGGAGTGGTGGATTTGATATATCATTGTATTCCATTGTGTGTGTTTTGCTTTAGGAACATCTGTCTATATGAAGAAGATTAAAGAGTATACATACCAAGGACTCTCATGAGCAAAAACTGGACTCCTATGGCAAAGGATTTATCTTCATGGGGAACAGTTCTGAAACAATTCAAAGGATTTATCTTCATGGGGAACAGTTCTGAAACAATTCAAAGGATTTATCTTCATGGGGAACAGTTCTGAAACAATTCAAAGGATTTATCTTCATGGGGAACAGTTCTGAAACAATTCAAAGGATTTATCTTCATGGGGAACAGTTCTGAAACAATTCAAAGGATTTATCTTCATGTGTGTTAGAGAGGGAGGACCATCATATAGATGGGGTTGTGTGTTAGGGAGGTTACCTGAGGACCATCATATAGATGGGGTTGTGTGTTAGAGAGGTTACCTGAGGACCATCATATAGATGGGGTTGTGTGTTAGGGAGGGAGGACCATCATATAGATGGGGTTGTGTGTTAGAGAGGTTACCTGAGGACCATCATATAGATGGGGTTGTGTGTTAGAGAGGTTACCTGAGGACCATCATATAGATGGGGTTGTGTGTTAGGGAGGGAGGACCATCATATAGATGGGGTTGTGTGTTAGGGAGGGAGGACCATCATATAGATGGGGTTGTGTGTTAGAGAGGGAGGACCATCATATAGATGGGGTTGTGTGTTAGGGAGGGAGGACCATCATATAGATGGGGTTGTGTGTTAGGGAGGTTACCTGAGGACCATCATATAGATGGGGTTGTGTGTTAGGGAGGGAGGACCATCATATAGATGGGGTTGTGTGTTAGAGAGGGAGGACCATCATATAGATGGGGTTGTGTGTTAGGGAGGTTACCTGAGGACCATCATATAGATGGGGTTGTGTGTTAGAGAGGGAGGACCATCATATAGATGGGGTTGTGTGTTAGGGAGGGAGGACCATCATATAGATGGGGTTGTGTGTTAGAGAGGGAGGACCATCATATAGATGGGGTTGTGTGTTAGGGAGGGAGGACCATCATATAGATGGGGTTGTGTGTTAGAGAGGGAGGACCATCATATAGATGGGGTTGTGTGTTAGGGAGGGAGGACCATCATATAGATGGGGTTGTGTGTTAGAGAGGGAGGACCATCATATAGATGGGGTTGTGTGTTAGAGAGGGAGGACCATCATATAGATGGGGTTGTGTGTTAGAGAGGTTACCTGAGGACCATCATATAGATGGGGTTGTTTGTTAGAGAGGTTACCTGAGGACCATCATATAGATGGGGTTGTGTGTTAGAGAGGGAGGACCATCATATAGATGGGGTTGTGTGTTAGGGAGGGAGGACCATCATATAGATGGGGTTGTGTGTTAGGGAGGTTACCTGAGGACCATCATATAGATGGGGTTGTGTGTTAGGGAGGTTACCTGAGGACCATCATATAGATGGGGTTGTGTGTTAGGGAGGTTACCTGAGGACCATCATATAGATGGGGTTGTGTGTTAGGGAGGGAGGACCATCATATAGATGGGGTTGTGTGTTAGGGAGGGAGGACCATCATATAGATGGGGTTGTGTGTTAGGGAGGTTACCTGGGGACCATCATATAGATGGGGTTGTGTGTTAGGGAGGTTACCTGAGGACCATCATATAGATGGGGTTGTGTGTTAGAGAGGTTACCTGAGGACCATCATATAGATGGAGTTGTGTGTTAGGGAGGGAGGACCATCATATAGATGGAGTTGTGTGTTAGGGAGGGAGGACCATCATATAGATGGAGTTGTGTGTTAGGGAGGGAGGACCATCATATAGATGGGGTTGTGTGTTAGGGAGGGAGGACCATCATATAGATGGGGTTGTGTGTTAGGGAGGGAGGACCATCATATAGATGGGGTTGTGTGTTAGAGAGGGAGGACCATCATATAGATGGGGTTGTGTGTTAGGGGGGAGGACCATCATATAGATGGGGTTGTGTGTTAGGGAGGGAGGACCATCATATAGATGGGGTTGTGTGTTAGGGAGGGAGGACCATCATATAGATGGGGTTGTGTGTTAGGGAGGGAGGACCATCATATAGATGGGGTTGTGTGTTAGGGAGGGAGGACCATCATATAGATGGGGTTGTGTGTTAGAGAGGGAGGACCATCATATAGATGGGGTTGTGTGTTAGGGAGGTTACCTGAGGACCATCATATAGATGGGGTTGTGTGTTAGGGAGGTTACCTGGGGACCATCATATAGATGGGGTTGTGTGTTAGGGAGGTTACCTGAGGACCATCATATAGATGGGGTTGTGTGTTAGGGAGGTTACCTGAGGACCATCATATAGATGGGGTTGTGTGTTAGGGAGGTTACCTGAGGACCATCATATAGATGGAGTTGTGTGTTAGAGAGGGAGGACCATCATATAGATGGGGTTGTGTGTTAGGGAGGTTACCTGAGGACCATCATATAGATGGGGTTGTGTGTTAGGGAGGTTACCTGAGGACCATCATATAGATGGGGTTGTGTGTTAGAGAGGTTACCTGAGGACCGTCATATAGATGGGGTTGTGTGTTATGGAGGTTACCTGAGGACCATCATATAGATGGGGTTGTGTGTTAGAGAGGGAGGACCATCATATAGATGGGGTTGTGTGTTAGGGAGGGAGGACCATCATATAGATGGGGTTGTGTGTTAGGGAGGGAGGACCATCATATAGATGGGGTTGTGTGTTAGGGAGGGAGGACCATCATATAGATGGGGTTGTGTGTTAGGGAGGGAGGACCATCATATAGATGGGGTTGTGTGTTAGGGAGGGAGGACCATCATATAGATGGGGTTGTGTGTTAGGGAGGGAGGACCATCATATAGATGGGGTTGTGTGTTAGAGAGGTTACCTGAGGACCATCATATAGATGGGGTTGTGTGTTAGGGAGGTTACCTGAGGACCATCATATAGATGGGGTTGTGTGTTAGGGAGGGAGGACCATCATATAGATGGGGTTGTGTGTTAGAGAGGGAGGACCATCATATAGATGGGGTTGTGTGTTAGGGAGGGAGGACCATCATATAGATGGGGTTGTGTGTTAGGGAGGGAGGACCATCATATAGATGGGGTTGTGTGTTAGAGAGGGAGGACCATCATATAGATGGGGTTGTGTGTTAGAGAGGGAGGACCATCATATAGATGGGGTTGTGTGTTAGGGAGGTTACCTGAAGACCATCATATAGATGGGGTTGTGTGTTAGGGAGGTTACCTGAGGACCATCATATAGATGGGGTTGTGTGTTAGGGAGGGAGGACCATCATATAGATGGGGTTGTGTGTTAGGGAGGTTACCTGAGGACCATCATATAGATGGGGTTGTGTGTTAGAGAGGGAGGACCATCATATAGATGGGGTTGTGTGTTAGAGAGGTTACCTGAGGACCATCATATAGATGGGGTTGTGTGTTAGAGAGGGAGGACCATCATATAGATGGGGTTGTGTGTTAGAGAGGTTACCTGAGGACCATCATATAGATGGGGTTGTGTGTTAGGGAGGGAGGACCATCATATAGATGGGGTTGTGTGTTAGGGAGGGAGGACCATCATATAGATGGGGTTGTGTGTTAGGGAGGTTACCTGAGGACCATCATATAGATGGGGTTGTGTGTTAGAGAGGGAGGACCATCATATAGATGGGGTTGTGTGTTAGAGAGGTTACCTGAGGACCATCATATAGATGGGGTTGTGTGTTAGGGAGGTTACCTGAGGACCATCATATAGATGGGGTTGTGTGTTAGGGAGGCGATCAACCCGGCCAGAGAGATGAGGAACATGACAGGAAGCAGGAAGTGAGGACATTGGTTGGGGCAAGGACCGGGGCGGGCAGTACCCCCACCACTACCCTGGCTGTAAGCTATGCAGATACAGTCTGTGTACTTCTACATCAGAAGAAGAAGAACACAGAAGACACCAGTGTCAATATATAAAGATAGACAACATATACAAGTATGCCATACATTTCTCAGATTCAAGAAGCAAAATGTACAAAATAACTTGTTTTCATTAAGACAAAGGCTAAATTGTGAACGATCGATAACCTATACTGATCTGAAAGTACTGTAATTACAGTTAACTCTTGGTCTGAATTGAAGTCTAACTAATTCAACTAGTCAACATAATGGCCATGCATTGACTATTATATACACCATGTCGAGTCAATATAACTATTAGCCTTGCCACAGTCCTCCTGCTTGTGGATTACACTACTACTGCAACATCTACAAGTGGTTTAACTCCACTTAAAACACTTCCTGTGTCCCAGGGCCGATTACAGATGGATTGGACTGGCCCATTGATTGTTAACCATCCATACCGTGTAGCTGTACTGTAGGTAGAGACTGTAGCACACAGTCAGACACATAGCGCCATGTCTGGCTGGCTGCCTTGCTGACCAATACACTCTCCTAAACTGGGTTTAATCAGTTTAAACGGTTGAAGATTTAGACCGTACAGATGTAGGATCTTAATTTGACCCGTTTCTTACAGTAGGTGAATACCAGGACATGGCGGTAACAGGAAAATGTGAATTATTGTGTGGATTATAATTCATGGACATTTTTGTAAGGGGTTTGATGCATTTTTTTGTTAAGGCAAATCAAGTCTGACATTTTCAAGTGGAAATTTTAAAAGCTTTTGTAAACCCTGAATACGCTACAATCGGAAACATACTCGAGTAAAAGTAAAGATACCTTGATAGAAAATGACTCAAGTGAAAGTCACCCAGTAAAATAATACCTGAGTAAAAGTCTAAAAGTTTTTGGTTTTTATTAATATACCTAAGTATCAAACGTAAATGTAATTGCTAAAACATACTTAAGTATCAAACGTAAAAGTCTAAATCATTCAACATTCCTTAAATTAAGCAATAAAGATGGCACCATTTCTTGTTTTCTTAATTTACAGATGGAACACTCCAACACTCCAACACTCAGACATCATTACAGATAGCCAGGGGAACACTCCAACACTCCAACATCATTTACAGATAGCCAGGGGAACACTCCAACATCATTTACAGATAGCCAGGGGAACACTCCAACACTCAGACATCATTACAGATAGCCAGGGGAACACTCCAACACTCAGACATCATTACAGATAGCCAGGGGAACACTCCAACACTCCAAATCATTTACAGATAGCCAACACTCAGACATCATTACAGATAGCCAGGGGAACACTCCAACACTCAGACATCATTACAGATAGCCAGGGGAACACTCCAACACTCAGACATCATTACAGATAGCCAGGGGAACACTCCAACACTCAGACATCATTTACAGATAGCCAGGGGCACACTCCAACACTCCAACACTCAGACATCATTACAGATAGACAGGGGAATACTCCAACACTCAGACATCATTACAGATAGCCAGGGGAACACTCCAACACTCAGACATCATTACAGATAGCCAGGGGAACACTCCAACACTCAGACATCATTACAGTTAGCCAGGGGAACACTCCAACACTCAGACATCATTACAGATAGCCAGGGGCACACTCCAACATCATTTACAGATAGCCAGGGGAACACTCCAACACTCAGACATCATTACAGATAGACAGGGGAACACTCCAACACTCAGACATCATTTACAGATAGCCAGGGTCACACTCCAACACTCAGACATCATTTACAGATAGCCAGGGTCACACTCCAACACTCAGACATCATTTATAGATAGCCAGGGTCACACTCCAACACTCAGACATCATTACAGATAGCCAGGGTCACCCTCCAACACTCAGACATCATTTACAGATAGCTAGGGTCACACTCCAACACTCAGACATCATTACAGATAGTCAGGGTCACACTCCAACACTCAGACATCATTTACAGATAGCCAGGGTCACACTCCAACACTCAGACATCATTTACAGATAGCCAGGGTCACACTCCAACACTCAGACATCATTTACAGATAGCCAGGGGAACACTCCAACACTCAGACATCATTTACAGATAGCCAGGGTCACACTCCAACACTCAGACATCATTTACAGATAGCCAGGGTCACACTCCAACACTCAGACATCATTTACAGATAGCCAGGGTCACACTCCAACACTCCAGACATCATTTACAGATAGCCAGGGTCACACTCCAACACTCCAACATCATTTACAGATAGCCAGGGGCACACTCCAACACTCAGACATCATTTACAGATAGCCAGGGGCACACTCCAACACTCAGACATCATTTACAGATAGCCAGGGGCACACTCCAACACTCAGACATCATTTACAGATAGCCAGGGGCACACTCCAACATCATTTACAGATAGCCAGGGTCACACTCCAACACTCAGACATCATTTACAGATAGCCAGGGGCACACTCCAACACTCAGACATCATTTACAGATAGCCAGGGGCACACTCCAACACTCAGACATCATTTACAGATAGCCAGGGGCACACTCCAACACTCAGACATCATTTACAGATAGCCAGGGTCACACTCCAACACTCAGACATCATTTACAGATAGCCAGGGTCACACTCCAACACTCAGACATCATTTACAGATAGCCAGGGGCACACTCCAACACTCAGACATCATTTACAGATAGCCAGGGGCAGACTCCAACACTCAGACATCATTTACAGATAGCCAGGGGCTCCAACACTCAGACATCATTTACAGATAGCCAGGGGAACATTCCAACACTCAGACATCATTTACAAACAAAGTATGTGTTTAGTGAGTCTGCCAGATCAGAGGCAGTAGAGATGACCAGGGATGTTCTCTTGACACTTGTGTGAATTAGACCTGTCCTGCTAAACATTCCAAATGTAACGAGTACTTTTGGGTGTCAGGGGAAAATGTATAATAAAAAAGTATAATATTTTTTTTAGGAATGTAGTGAAGTTAAAGTTGTCAAAAATATAAATAGTAATGTAAAGTACAGTTACCCCCAAAAAATGACTTAAGTAGTACTCTAACACGACTGACTACACGTTTCCATTTCCTGCTGTACAGGACATTTACTGGATGATCAAATTAAGACCCTACATCTGTAACATTACAATTTGTTCAGTTATGTCATACTACTTCCCTAACTTCATTCATTAAATGGCCACCTACCAGAACCCTGAATTTGTTCTTGGGGTCTTTGGTGTAGTCTTTGCAGCCTGCGTGGCAGGGAGACAGGTACTCAGTGTTGTCAGATCCACACACTGGGTTAAAGGAGTCAGCAGGACAGGAGCAGTTGGAATAACAGGTGGCCAGAAACCTGTAGGGGGGAGATGTTTAGAGAATGGTTTAGTGTCTCACAATAGAGTTATACCCGATATCCACATTATTGTGCTGAGCTGGCTCAGATATTGTCTTTTCATATGGACCTTTCCAGCACGGTTCCAGGATCTGTGGTGAATGTCTAAGCAGGCCAGATGAGTACAAGGCTAGCTAGGCTTGGTTCAGCTCGGCTCAGCTCAGCTCAATAGTGTGAAAATGGCATTTCCATGTTTATATAAGGATTATGAGATCACAGCAGAGTTCAGGGTGGAGTTAAGTTCACCAGTAGAGCTCTGGGTGAGTTAAGTTCATCAGTAGAGCTCTGGGTGAGTTAAGTTCATCAGTAGAGCTCTGGGTGGAGTTAAGTTCATCAGTAGAGCTCTGGGTGAGTTAAGTTCATCAGTAGAGCTCTGGGTGAGTTAAGTTCATCAGTAGAGTTCTGGGTGAGTTAAGTTCATCAGTAGAGCTCTGGGTGAGTTAAGTTCACCAGTAGAGCTCTGGGTGGAGTTAAGTTCATCAGTAGAGCTCTGGGTGAGTTAAGTTCATCAGTAGAGCTCTGGGTGAGTTAAGTTCATCAGTAGAGCTCTGGGTGGAGTTAAGTTCATCAGTAGAGCTCTGGGTGAGTTAAGTTCATCAGTAGAGCTCTGGGTGAGTTAAGTTCATCAGTAGAGCTCTGGGTGAGTTAAGTTCATCAGTAGAGCTCTGGGTGAGTTAAGTTCATCAGTAGAGCTCTGGGTGGAGTTAAGTTCATCAGTAGAGCTCTGGGTGGAGTTAAGTTCATCAGTAGAGCTCTGGGTGAGTTAAGTTCACCAGTAGAGCTCTGGGTGGAGTTAAGTTCATCAGTAGAGCTCTGGGTGGAGTTAAGTTCATCAGTAGAGCTCTGGGTGGAGTTAAGTTCATCAGTAGAGCTCTGGGTGGAGTTAAGTTCATCAGTAGAGCTCTGGGTGAGTTAAGTTCATCAGTAGAGCTCTGGGTGGAATTAAGTTCATCAGTAGAGCTCTGGGTGAGTTAAGTGCATCAGTAGAGCTCTGGGTGAGTTAAGTTCATCAGTAGAGCTCTGGGTGAGTTAAGTTCATCAGTAGAGCTCAGTGCCAAACAACAAAACAGAAGACAACCGAGATATGGGGTTATGGGGTAAAGACCAGGGTTCCTGTTAATGTTATCTGTTGTTCATTAGCCTCTGTTTGGTGTTGTACTGTAGTAACAACATCTCTAGTTGTTTGGGTTCACCAGTGGCACAGCTCCAAACAGTAGCCTTGTCTTAGTGTCCACAAGTGGCTAGTTAATTAACGGTGTCTTCTACAAAGTTCACAAGGCTCCGTATGTTTGCTTGTGTAATATCAAAAGGTAAGCTAAATTAGGTTAATTATCCTCAAGACCGGACAATAATGTAACTGATGGGGCTTGTGCAAGTGTTTCACCGAACTCTTTTGTACAAATCATTTAAATGCTTCTGTCTTCTAGTCCTCATGACCTCCCTAGAACTCCATGTATTTAAACACCTTCAAAATATCAACTGTCAAAGCTACAGAGACAGTAACACAGCATCCCCAAAATGACAAACTACAATTAACATATTCATCAACAACAGCTCAATCAGCCAGCACAGGGCACAATCAACCAGGGTTACATGGCCCAATCAGCCAAGACAGGGCCCAATCAACCAGGGTTACATGGCCCAATCAACCAGGACATGGCCCAATCAACCAGGACACGGCCCAATCAACCAGTGCTACATGGCCCAATCAACCAGGACAGCCCAATCAACCAGGGTTATATGGCCCAATCAACCAGGACACGGCCCAATCAACCAGGGTTACATGGCCCAATCAGCCAAGACAGGGCCCAATCAACCAGGGTTACATGGCCCAATCAACCAGGACATGGCCCAATCAACCAGGACACGGCCCAATCAACCAGGGCTACATGGCCCAATCAACCAGGACACGGCCCAATCAACCAGTGCTACATGGCCCAATCGGTCAGTGCTACATGGCCCAATCAACCAGGACAAGGCTCTCCAAATATGTAACAGTTTGGCAAAGATGCAGATCCCTTCTCTGACTCACCCATGGGGTGTGTAGTTGACCTCCGCCACGCTCTGTGTGGGGCAGCCCATGAAGAAGAGAGGGATGATGAGGAGGACAGAGATGGTGAGCATGGCGACAGAAAAACGAGGGATGGTCTTCAGAGAGAGACCGGTCCTCTTCATGATGACTCCGCCCACCAGCATCCCCACGGCAACGGACGGAAGGTTCACCGCACCTGAGGGGAGAAGACAAGATTTTTGAGAGCAGAATAGATTTAAATACTTTCTCCACAGTATGTACAGTGCCTTGCGAAGGTATTCGGCCCCCTTGAACTTTGCGACCTTTTGCCACCTTTCGCCCAATTTTTGAGTTTTTGATTTGTTAAAAAAGTTTGAAATATCCAATAAATGTCGTTCCACTTCATGATTGTGTCCCACTTGTTGTTGATTCTTCACAAAAAAATACAGTTTTATATCTTTATGTTTGAAGCCTGAAATGTGGCAAAACGTCGCAAAGTTCAAGGGGGCCGAATACTTTCGCAAGGCACTGTATCTGTATACTGTCTCTTTGTATCTGTATCGATAACTACATACAGAACTACAAAGACAGAGATAGTATGAAAGAGTGCATAGCGAGCTGATTTGTCTTCACTAAAAGATACGATCAACTTAATTGTCTCAGGCATACAAACGCTAGCCTGGTAGCCAGTCTCTGATCAGCTATTACATTGTACATGACACAGACTACAAGGAGTGGAATGTTACAGAGACTGATACCGGCGGCAGGGTAGCCTAGTGGTTAGAGTGTAGAGGCGGCAGGGTAGCCTAGTGGTTAGAGCGTAGAGGCGGCAGGGTAGCCTAGTGGTTAGAGTGTAGAGGCGGCAGGGTAGCCTAGTGGTTAGAGTGTAGAGGCGGCAGGGTAGCCTAGTGGTTAGAGTGTAGAGGTGGCAGGGTAGCCTAGTGGTTAGAGTGTAGAGGTGGTAGGGTAGTCTAGTGGTTAGAGTGTAGAGGTGGCAGGGTAGTCTAGTGGTTAGAGTGTAGAGGCGGCAGGGTAGCCTAGTGGTTAGAGCGTAGAGGCGGCAGGGTAGCCTAGTGGTTAGAGCGTAGAGGCGGCAGGGTAGCCTAGTGTTTAGAGCGTAGAGGCGGCAGGGTAGCCTAGTGGTTAGAGCGTAGAGGCGGCAGGGTAGCCTAGTGGTTAGAGTGTAGAGGCGGCAGGGTAGCCTAGTGGTTAGAGCGTAGAGGCGGCAGGTAGCCTAGTGGTTAGAATGTAAGGCGGCAGGGTAGCCTAGTGGTTAGAGTGTAGAGGCGGCAGGGTAGCCTAGTGGTTAGAGTGTAGAGGCGGCAGGGTAGCCTAGTGGTTAGAGTGTTGGACTAGTAACCGGAAGGTTGCAAGTTCAAACCCCCGAGCTGACACGGTACAAATCTGTCATTCTGCCCCTGAACAGGCAGTTAACCCACTGTTCCTAGGCCGTCATTGAAAATAAGAATTTGTCCTGAACAGGTTATGAGATCAGGAAAAACTCCAGGCCCCAGAAAAGACAAGTATGCATTTTTACACACCACTTTTGAACCTGTGGTGCTTGTGGTGCCTGTGGTGCCACCTCTGTCCCAGTCTATACTGCTGATCCCACAGAAAATACACATAGATGAATGCTGAGACAGGACTAGACAACAGATATAATAGGGTTTCAATGCTCACTCTCTACCAGCATCCTTAGACAGCCTTTCAACAGTTGTCATTCATCCACAACTACAGTACGATAAACTCTTTGACGTAAACCCATTATCATAACAATCCCAAGTAAAGAACAGAGATCTGTGTCTTCATCTCCATGCCAACTGTAACCCATGCCAACTGTAACCCATGCCAACTATCAATACCAGCCGTAGAGTAGGGTAAAAGAGCGAGTAGGATCAGATTCACCATACTTAATTTGTTTCACATAGTGGATCAATAAGGAAACACAAACACCATTCATCTATGGGGTGGCAGGAAGCCTAGTGGTTAGAGCGTTGGGGCGGCAGGAAGCCTAGTGGTTAGAGCGTTGGGGCGGCAGGAAGCCTAGTTGTTAGAGCGTTGGGGCGGCAGGAAGCCTAGTGGTTAGAGCGTTGGGGCGGCAGGAAGCCTAGTGGTTAGAGCGTTGGGGCGGCAGGAAGCCTAGTGGTTAGAGCATTGGGGCGGCAGGAAGCCTAGTGGTTAGAGCGTTGGCAGTTAACACACTGTTAGAACAAGGCAGTTAACACACTGTTAGAACAAGGCAGTTAACACACTGTTAGAACAAGGCAGTTAACACACTGTTAGAACAAGGCAGTTAACACACTGTTAGAACAAGGCAGTTAACACACTGTTAGAACAAGGCAGTTAACACACTGTTAGAACAAGGCAGTTAACACACTGTTAGAACAAGGCAGTTAACACACTGTTCCCCGGGCGCCGAAGATGTGGATGTCGATTAAGGCAACACCCACCCCCCCTCTGACTCAGAGGACTTGGGATAAATGCAGAAGGCATTCAGTTGTACCCCCATGTCATCTGTTCCACAAAGATGTGGTTGATTGAACGCAGACCGTTCCATTGCTCAGATTGGAGCACATTCAACAAATCTGATTTAACAAAGTGGATCATTGTAAAAATCCGTCATGATTTATGTGTTGTAACAGACCCACCATGTCGTTACTGGAGTCTTGGAGTTTTGGATATATTTGTCCGTTTTTTTTTTGTTGCTTAACATTTATTATTAAGTTGTTTATTTTTCATGTCTAGAAGAACTGACTGCTAAATGTTAACTGATTAGCATAGCTAGCATACACAACATCAGAGGAGGAGGAGGTAGTCAGTCTTTTTTTAATATATATTTTTTTAAACTGTAATGCAGTTGATTGGTGACAATGACATGTGTTGGGGTTGACATCCATCCATACATTATACTACATTATACTACATTATACTATATTATACTACATTATACTATATTATAGTATATTATACTACATTATACTACATTATACTATATTATACTATATTATACTATATTATACTACATTATACTACATTATACTACATTATACTATATTATACTACATTATACTATATTATAGTATATTATACTACATTATACTATATTATACTATATTATACTACATTATACTATATTATAGTATATTATACTACATTATACTACATTATACTATATTATACTATATTATACTATATTATACTACATTATACTATATTATACTATATTATACTATATTTACATTTACATTTACATTTAAGTCATTTAGCAGACGCTCTTATCCAGAGCGACTTACACTACATTATACTATATTATACTATATTATACTACATTATACTACATTATACTATATTATACTACTTTATACTACATTATACTACATTATCCTATATTATACTACATTATACTCCGATTTTTACCTCAAAATAGTGTGAAACAAACGTATAAATAAAATAGCCTAAAATGTAGATTAATTTAGCTGGGAAGAAATGAGGAGATTCAAGATGTTTCCCCCACCTCCACCTCCACCCCCACCTCCACCCCCACCTCCACCTCCACCTCCACCCCCACCCTCCACCCTCCACCCCCACCATGTTAATTCCATTGTTTTGGTCGAGTTTCGATTGACCTCTTTACCGTATTTATGGTTTATCAATAATGAAACAGGCATACTAGCTCCTCTGTTCAACATAGAGTGTGTGTGTGTGTGTGTGTGTGTGTGTGTGTGTGTGTGTGTGTGTGTGTGTGTGTGTGTGTGTGTGTGTGTGTGTGTGTGTGTGTGTGTGTGTGTGTACGCAGGCACTGCTCTGTCAGCTGTCGTAGGCAGCCTTGCTGTCTGGAGAAGAGGGGTCCTTTCATGTTTCCATATATCCATGTGTGAATCCTTCTCAACAGTAATGTGACTTTGTGGATTCAAAAAAAGTATTTAAAATGTGTGCCTCTCTGTTTGTCTGTGTGGTGAGTATTTCGTGCTCCCGAGTGGCGCAGTGGTCTAAAGGCACTGCAAGAGGTGTCACTGCAGTACTTGGTTTGAATCCAGGCTGTATCACATCCGGTCGTGATTGGGAGACCCTTAGGAAGGCGCACAATTGGCCCAGCGTCGTCCGGGTTTGGCCCGGGCAGGCCGTCATTGTAAATAAGAATTGGTTCTTAACTGACTTGTCTAGTTAAATAAAGGTTAAATGTACGTCCGTTGTGTGTGTTATACTGACCTATAAGGAGACAGTTGTACTGTACTGACCTATGAGGAGGCAGTGGAACTGTACTGACCTATGAGGAGGCAGTGGAACTGTACTGACCTATGAGGAGGCAGTGGTACTGACCTATGAGGAGGCAGTGGTACTGTACTGACCTATGAGGAGGCAGTGGAACTGTACTGACCTATGAGGAGGCAGTGGAACTGTACTGACCTATGAGGAGGCAGTGGTACTGACCTATGAGGAGGCAGTGGTACTGTACTGACCTATGAGGAGACAGTTGTACTGTACTGACCTATGAGGAGACAGTGGTACTGTACTGACCTATGAGGAGACAGTTGTACTGTACTGACCTATGAGGAGGCAGTGGTACTGTACTGACCTATGAGGAGGCAGTGGTACTGTACTGACCTATGAGGAGGCAGTGGTACTGTACTGACCTATGAGGAGGCAGTGGTACTGTACTGACCTATGAGCAGGCAGTGGTACTGACCTATGAGGAGACAGTGGAACTGTACTGACCTATGAGCAGGCAGTGGTACTGTACTGACCTATGAGGAGGCAGTTGTACTGTACTGACCTATGAGGAGGCAGTGGTACTGACCTATGAGGAGGCAGTGGTACTGTACTGACCTATGAGGAGGCAGTGGAACTGTACTGACCTATGAGGAGGCAGTGGAACTGTACTGACCTATGAGGAGGCAGTGGTACTGACCTATGAGGAGGCAGTGGTACTGTACTGACCTATGAGGAGACAGTTGTACTGTACTGACCTATGAGGAGGCAGTGGTACTGTACTGACCTATGAGGAGGCAGTGGTACTGTACTGACCTATGAGGAGGCAGTGGTACTGTACTGACCTATGAGGAGGCAGTGGTACTGTACTGACCTATGAGGAGGCAGTGGTACTGTACTGACCTATGAGCAGGCAGTGGTACTGACCTATGAGGAGACAGTGGAACTGTACTGACCTATGAGCAGGCAGTGGTACTGTACTGACCTATGAGGAGGCAGTGGTACTGTACTGACCTATGAGGAGGCAGTGGAACTGTACTGACCTATGAGGAGGCAGTGGTACTGACCTATGAGGAGGCAGTGGTACTGTACTGACCTATGAGGAGGCAGTGGTACTGACCTATGAGGAGGCAGTGGTACTGTACTGACCTATGAGGAGACAGTTGTACTGTACTGACCTATGAGGAGACAGTGGTACTGTACTGACCTATGAGGAGACAGTTGTACTGTACTGACCTATGAGGAGGCAGTGGTACTGTACTGACCTATGAGGAGGCAGTGGTACTGTACTGACCTATGAGGAGGCAGTGGTACTGTACTGACCTATGAGGAGGCAGTGGTACTGTACTGACCTATGAGCAGGCAGTGGTACTGACCTATGAGGAGACAGTGGAACTGTACTGACCTATGAGCAGGCAGTGGTACTGTACTGACCTATGAGGAGGCAGTGGTACTGTACTGACCTATGAGGAGGCAGTGGTGCTGTACTGACCTATGAGCAGGTTGCTGTACTGACCTATGAGGAGACAGTGCTGTACTGACCTATGAGCAGTGGTACTGTACTGACCTATGAGGAGACAGTTGTACTGTACTGACCTATGAGGAGGCAGTGGTACTGTACTGACCTATGAGCAGGTTGCTGTAAGTGGTGGTCGTACTGTACTGACCTATGAGCAGGTACTGTACTGACCTATGAGGTGGCAGTGGTACTGTACTGACCTATGAGCAGGCAGTGGTACTGACCTATGAGGAGACAGTGGAACTGTACTGACCTATGAGCAGGCAGTGGTACTGTACTGACCTATGAGGAGGCAGTGGTACTGTACTGACCTATGAGGAGGCAGTGGAACTGTACTGGTGCTGTACTGACCTATGAGCAGGTTGCTGTAAGCGGTGGAGGTGCTGTACTGTCTCTCCAGGAACTTGGTGAGGAAGGTGGCGAGGCCAGCGATGACTGAAGAGAAACAGCACTGAGACAGAACCAGCAGCAGGAACAGAGGACTGAGGAGCAGACGAACAAACAGCCTGGGGAACACTGAGAGGAACAGAGAGGACACATAAACACACACACAGACGTACACAAATAAATTAGTCAGTTCACTAAGAAATACTGTAGCTACCAGGCAGATTCTCTGTGAACTCTTATAAAACACACAATACAAGTGTAAAATTCCTAGTGTGAAACAAGTTTCTCAAAACAATGGTCAGAGGGACCAGAACAAACAACAGTGACTACGTCTCCTAGCGATGGAAAGGTTAAGCTGTGTTGTTGTAATCATGCCTGTCAGCAATATTTACAAATGTGTTAGTCGATCAGCCAATGGCTGGTGTGTGTGTGTGTGTGTGTGTGTGTGTGTGTGTGTGTGTGTGTGTGTGTGTGTGTGTGTGTGTGTGTGTGTGTGTGTGTGTGTGTGTGTGTGTGTGTGTGTGTGTGTGTGTGTGTGTGTGTGTATAGATGACTTACTCTTCAGGAAATCAAGCATTGAGAAGTCTGGCTTTTTGGAGACTTCAGTCTGAATGGCAGCTTCAGTTCCACTCTGCAAGGAAATAATTCATGCAGGTTTAAGTATGGCAGAAACAACGCATCATTTGAGCTTTTATTTTGGAAAACAAATAGTTTCAGAGGGGTGACGAAAGCAAAAGAGAAGCAGTTTTTATTTCATTATTCAAAATGTTTTATACAGACAGACAGACAGACAGACAGACAGACAGACAGACAGACAGACAGACAGACAGACAGACAGACAGACAGACAGACAGACAGACAGACAGACAGACAGACAGACAGACAGACAGACAGACAGACAGACAGACAGACAGACAGACAGACAGACAGACAGACAGACAGACAGACAGACAGACAGACAGACAGACAGACAGACAGACAGACAGACAGACAGACAGACAGACAGACAGACAGACAGACAGACAGACAGACAGACAGACAGACAGACAGACAGACAGACAGACAGACAGACAGACAGACAGACAGACAGACAGACAGACAGACAGACAGACAGACAGACAGACAGACAGACAGACAGACAGACAGACAGACAGACAGACAGACAGACAGACAGACAGACAGACAGACAGACAGACAGACAGACAGACAGACAGACAGATAGATAGATAGATAGATAGATAGATAGATAGATAGATAGATAGAGAGAGAGAGAGAGAGAGAGAGAGAGAGAGAGCGATAGAGAGATGCACCCCACCCCCGCAAAGAGGGCCTCAACATGGAAGCCACACAGGTAGTGAGCGGGCAAACAGTCCCAACCACCACTCTCACACTCGCCCAAGCCAATGGCATGTACCAGATGCTCAGCAGGCTCTGCTCACACTTACTGGCCTGAGGCCAAACCACGACCAACAACATTGGACACTCTATGGAACAAAAAGCATTCACTATATCATCCTGGAATATCCAAGGCCTGAGGTCATCTGCCTTTGGCCTGAAGAGCAGAAACCCGGAGTTCACCAAAGAAATCGGTAACACAGACATTGTCATCCTGCAAGAAACCTGGTATAGAGGAGACAGACCCACTGGTTGCCCTCTAGGTTACAGAGAGCTGGTAGTCCCATCCACCAAACTACCAGGTGTGAAACAGGGAAGGGACTCAGGGGGTATGCTAATTTGGTATAGAGCAGACCTAACTCACTCCATTAAATTAATCAAAACAGGAACATTTTACATTTGGCTAGAAATTCAAAAGGAAATTATCCTAACAGAGAAAAATGTCCTCCTGTGTGCTACCTATATCCCCCCACTAGAATCCCCATATTTTAATGAAGACAGCTTCTCCATCCTGGAGGGCGAAATCAATCATTTCCAGGCCCAGGGACATGTACTAGTCTGTGGCGACCTAAATGCCAGAACCGGACAAGAACCTGACACCCTCAGCACACAGGGGGACAAACATCTGCCTGGAGGTGACAGCATCCCCTCCCACATATGCCCCCTAGGCACAACTATGACAACATAACCAACAAAACGGGTCACAACTCCTGCAGCTCTGTCGCACGCTGGGTATGTACATAGTCAACGGTAGGCTTCGAGGGGACTCCTATGGTAGGTACACCTATAGCTCATCTCTTGGCAGTAGTACTGTAGACTACTTTATCACTGACCTCAACCCAGAATCTCTCAGAGCGTTCACAGTCAGCCCACTGACACCCCTATCAGACCACAGCAAAATCACAGTCTACTTAAACAGAGCAATACTCAATCATGAGGCATCAAAGCCAAAGGAACTGAGTAACATTAAGAAATGCTATAGATGGAAGGAATGCAGTTTGGAAACCTACCAAAAACAATTAGGCAACAACAAATTCAATCCCTTTTAGACAATTTCCTGGGTAAAACGTTCCACTGTAATAGTGAAGGTGTAAACCTGTCAGTAGAAAATCTTAACAGTATATTTGACCTCTCAGCTTCCCTATCAAATCTAAAAATCTCAAATAGAAAACCGAAGAAAATTAACAATAATGACAAATGGTTTGATGAAGAATGCAAAAATCTAAGAAAGAAATTGAGAAACCTGTCCAACCAAAAACATAGAGACCCGGAAAACCTGAGTCTACGCCTTCACTATGGTGAATCACTAAAACAATACAGAAATACACTACGGAAAAAGAAGGAACAGCATGTCAGAAATCAGCTCAATGCAATTGAAGAATCCATAGACTCTAAACACTTCTGGGAAAATTGGAAAACACTAAACAAACAACAACATGAAGAATTATCTATCCAAAATGGAGATGTCTGGGTAAACCACTTCTCCAATCTTTTTGGTTCTATAACAAAAAACAAAGATCAAAAACATATACATGATCAAATACAGATCTTAGAATCAACTATTAAAGACTACCAGAACCCACTGGATTCTCCAATTACATTGAATGAGTTACAGGACAAAATAAAAACCCTTCAACCCAAAAAGGCCTGTGGTGTCGATGGTATCCTCAATGAAATGATCAAATATACAGACAACAAATTCCAATTGGCTATACTAAAACTCTTTAACATCATACTTAGCTCTGGCATCTTCCCCAATATTTGGAACCAAGGACTGATCACCCCAATCCACAAAAGTGGAGACAAATTTGACCCCAATAACTACCGTGGAATATGTGTCAACAGTAACCTTGGGAAAATCCTCTGCATTATTATTAACAGCAGACTCGTACATTTCCTCAATGAAAACAATGTACTGAGCAAATGTCAAATTGGCTTTTTACCAAATTACCGTACAACAGACCATGTATTCACCCTGCACACCCTAATTGACAACCAAACAAACCAAAACAAAGGCAAAGTCTTCTCATGCTTTGTTGAGTTCAAAAAAGCATTCGACTCAATCTGGCATGAGGGTCTGCTATACAAACTGATGGAAAGTGGTGTTGGGGGTAAAACATACGACATTATAAAATCCATGTACACAAACAACAAGTGTGCGGTTAAAATTGGCAAAAAACACACACATTTCTTCACACAGGGTCGTGGGGTTAGACAGGGATGCAGCTTAAGCCCCACCCTCTTCAACATATATATCAACGAATTGGCGCGGGCACTAGAAAAGTCTATAGCACCCGGCCTCCCCCTGCTAGAATCCGAAGTCAAATGTCTGCTGTTTGCTGATGATCTGGTGCTTCTGTCACCAACCAAGGAGGGCCTACAGCAGCACCTAGATCTTCTGCACAGATTCTATCAGACCTGGGCCCTGACAGTAAATCTCAGTAAGACCAAAATAATGGTGTTCCAAAAAAGGTCCAGTCACCAGGACCACAAATACAAATTCCATCTAGACACTGTTGCCCTAGAGCACACAAAAAACTATACATACCTTGGCCTAAACATCAGCGCCACAGGTAACTTCCACAAAGCTGTGAACGATCTGAGAGACAAGGCAAGAAGGGCATTCTATGCCATCAAAAGAAACATAAATTTCAACATACCAATTAGGATTTGGCTAAAAATACTTGAATCAGTCATAGAGCCCATTGCCCTTTATGGTTGTGAGGTCTGGGGTCCGCTCACCAACCAAGACTTCACAAAATGGGACAAACACCAAATTGAGACTCTGCACGCAGAATTCGGCAAAAATATCCTCCGTGTACAACGTAAAACACCAAATAATGCATGCAGAGCAGAATTAGGCCGATACCCACTAATTATCAAAATCCAGAAAAGAGCCGTTAAATTCTACAACCACCTAAAAGGAAGCGATTCACAAACCTTCCATAACAAAGCCATCACCTACAGAGAGATGAACCTGGAGAAGAGTCCCTAAGCAAGCTGGTCCTGGGGCTCTGTTCACAAACACAAACACACCCTACAGAGCCCCAGGACAACAGCACAATTAGACCCAACCAAATCATGAGAAAACAAAAAGATAATTACTTAACACATTGGAAAGAATTAACAAAAAAACAGAGCAAACTAGAATGCTATTTGGCCCTACACAGAGAGTACACAGCGGCAGAATACCTGACCACTGTGACTGACCCAAAATTAAGGAAAGCTTTGACTATGTACAGACTCAGTGAGCATAGCCTTGCTATTGAGAAAGGCCGCCGTAGGCAGACATGGCTCTCAAGAGAAGACAGGCTATGTGCTCACTGCCCACAAAATGAGGTGGAAACTGAGCTGCACTTCCTAACCTCCTGCCCAATGTATGACCATATTAGAGAGACATATTTCCCCCAGATTACACAGATCCACAAAGAATTCGAAAACAAATCCAAGTTTGAAAAACTCCCATATCTTTTGGGTGAAATTCCACAGTGTGCCATCACAGCAGCAAGATTTGTGACCTGTTGCCACGAGAAAAGGGCAACCAGTGAAGAACAAACACCATTGTAAATACAACCCATATTTATGCTTATTTATTTTATCTTGTGTCCTTTACCATTTGTACATTGTTAAAACACTGTATATATATATATAATATGACATTTGTAATGTCTTTATTGTTTTGAAACTTCTGTATGTGTAATGTTTACTGTTAATTTGTATTGTTTATTTCACTTTATATATTCACTTGCTTTGGCAATGTTAACACATGTTTCCCATGCCAATAAAGCCCTTGAATTGAATTGAATTGAGAGAGAGATAGATAGAGAGAGAGACAGAGAGAGAGAGTCTTGATATATACGAGTACACCCCCTGGACAGGACACTACAGTCGTGGCCAAAGTTTTGAGAAGGACACACATTAATTTTCACAAAGTTTGCTGCTTCAGTGTCTTTAGATATTTTTGTCAGATGTTACTATGGAATACTGAAGTATAATTACAAGCATTTCATAAGTGTCAAAGGCTTTTATTGACAATTACATGAAGTTGATGCAAAGAGTCAATATTTGCAGTGTTGACCCTTCTTTTTCAACACCTCTGCAATCCGCCCTGGCATGCTGTCAATTAACTTCTGGGCCACATCCTGACTGATGGCATGCTGTCAATTAACTTCTGGGCCACATGCTGACTGATGGCAGCCCATTCTTGCATAATCAATGCTTGGAGTTTGTCAGAATTTGTGGGTTTTTGTTTGTCCACCTGCCTCTTGAGGATTGACCACAAGTTCTCAATGGGATTAACGTCTGGGGAGTTTCCTGGCCAAGGACCCAAAATATCAATGTTTTGTTCCCCGAGCCACTTAGTTATCACTTTTGCCTTATGGCAAGGTGCTCCATCATGCTGGAAAAGGCATTGTTTGTCACCAAACTGTTCCTGGATGGTTGGAAGAAGTTGCTCTCGGAGGATGTGTTGGTACCATTCTTTATTCATGGCTGTGTTCTTAGGCAAAATTGTGAGTGAGCCCACTCCCTTGGCTGAGAAGCAACCCCGCACATGAATGGTCTCAGGATGCTTTACTGTAGGCATGACACAGGACTGATGGTAGTGCTCACCTTGTCTTCTCCGGACAAGCTTTATTCCGGATGCCCCAAACAATGGGAAGGGGGATTCATCAGAGAAAATCACTTTACTCCAGTCCTCAGCAGTCCAATCCCTGTACCTTTTGGAAAATATCAGTCTGTCCCTGATGTTTTTCCTGGAGAGAAGTGACTTCTTTGCTGCCCTTCTTGACACCAGGCCATCCTCCAAAAGTCTTCGCCTCACTGTGCGTGCAGATGCACTCACACCTGCCTGCTGCCATTCCTGAGCAAGCTCTGTACTGGTGGTGCCCCAATCCCGCAGCTGAATCAACTTTAGGAGACAGTCCTGGCGCTTGCTGGACTTTCTTGGGCGCCATGAAGCCTTATTCACAACAATTGAACTACTCTCCTTGAAGTTATTGATGATCTGATAAAAGTTTGATTTGGGTGCAATCTTACCGGCAGCAATATTCTTGCCTGTGAAGCCCTTCTTGTGCAAAGTAATGATGACGGCATGTGTTTCCTTGCAGGTAACCATGGTTGACAGAGGAAGAACAATGATTCCAAGTACCACCCTCCTTTTGAAGCTTCCAGTCTGTTATTCGAACTCAACCAGCATGACAGAGTGATCTCCAGCCTTGTCCTTGTCAACACTCACACCTGTGTTAACGTGAGAATCACTGACATGATGTCAGCTGGTCCTTTTGTGGCAGGGCTGAAAAGCAGTGGAAATGTTTTTGGGGGGATTCAGTTCATTTTCATGGAAAAGAGGGACTTTGCAATTCATCTGATCACTCTTCATAACATTCTGGAGTATATGCAAATTGCCTTCATACAGACTGAGGCAGCAGACTTTGTGAAAATTAATATTTGTCTCATTCTCAAAACGTTTGGTCAAGACTGTAGTCTATCTCCTGTTCCTGTAAAGAAACAGCTTGATGTAGCAGGACACCCCCTGGACAGGACACTAGTCCATCTCCTGTTTCTGATGTACCAGGACACCCCCTGGACAGGACACTAGTCCATCTCCTGTTTCTGATGTACCAGGACACCCCCTGGACAGAACACTAGTCCATCTCCTGTTTCTGTAGTGAGGCAGCTTGATGTACCAGGACACCCCCTGGACAGGACACTAGTCCATCTCCTGTTTCTGTAGTGAGGCAGCTTGATGTACCAGGACACCCCCTGGACAGGACACTAGTCTATCTCCTGTTCCTGTAAAGAAACAGCTTGATGTACCAGGACACCCCCTGGACAGAACACTAGTCCATCTCCTGTTTCTGTAGGGAGACAGCTTGATGTAGCAGTACACCCCCTGGACAGGACACTAGTCTATCTAGAGTTTCTGATGTACCAGGACACCCCCTGGACAGAACACTAGTCTGTCTCCTGTTTCTGTAGTGAGACAGC